>NC_034590.1:64719183-64737501 GCF_900095145.1 Mus pahari
TAATTCGGCTAGGTCATGTTTATAAAGTTAAAGACTTAGTATTATTGTGTTGATTCACCTCAAATCAACCTAAAGACTCAAAGCAATCTCAAAATTCTAGTCATATTTTGATTTTAATATTTTTTTATAGCTGGGTGTGGTGGCACACGCCTTTAATCCCAGTACTAGGGAGGCAGAGGCAGGCAGATTTCTAAGTTCGAAGCCAGCCTGGCCTACAAAGTGAGTTCCAGGACAGCCAGAGCTATACAGAGAAACCCTGTCTCGAAACCACCCCCCAAAGAAAAAGTTTTACCTGATTCTAAAATTTATATAGAAATACAGAGCATGTAGAAGAGCTTAAACAATTGCTATTGAAAACTAATGCCACATTTTACTAATACTAATAAAGTTAAAGGAGGCAAGACACAAAGAAGTTGATGTGCAAACACACTATACCCAAGTATAGTTCAGAAGTAGACACTATCCTACACAGCAACTTTCTTTAAAAATGGTGACAATGGTGAGACATATTTTATACTGACTGTGATGATAGTTTCACTTTCATAAAACTTTACACATTAGACTTTATTCTACCAATCTCCCACTCGATATGAATGACAACTGGACTCTGCTAGATTGACTTTTGCCTGTTTTGCACTTCTATCCCTCACAGTTCCACCCTGCCTTCTTTCCTGTCAGTCTTTCAACCTTTTCTCCAGTATTACTTACATGAACTCTGAATATAAGCAACCTCTTTTACCTCTTCCTCTTCTTCCGTTTTAATTGGGTGAGTTATCTTCTGAAACACTGAAGGACCAGTCGGGTTTCTATTTGAATTCTTCCTATGACCATTGTAAGTAACTGTACCTAGAGATTAGGCAGTTAGAGCTTCAGCAGGAAGCGGTTCACATTGATGCTTTGTATCTTTCCACCTGTGAGACTTGAAGTAAATTGCTTACTCGCTTTGCACCCCAACTTCCATTTCAGTAAAGCAAAGACCACTGTAACATTTCTAAAGCAAATAATGCATAGGTACATTTTCTAAAAGGCTTCTTAACTCTTTGAACTTCAATATCCTTAATTTGCAAGAAGACAAAAATTGTAAAATTTTGCCATTCTTACTTGAGGATTGAATTTGATGTCTACTAAGTTTCATTCCCTTAAGATAAACCAGATTATATTCTTCCCCCTTTCTAAGAAGTTTTTCCACCTCTATTTGTGTAAAAACACATTTGCCTTAATGATTCTAGAATTGAAATACATCCTACAGATGATTTTAATTCAAAGCTCTATTGCTCTCATGCCAGTATACTGAAAGCAAGGGAGGAAACTCAGTAAATTGAAACTCTGGGTAAGTTCCTGTGACTGCCAGTCCACTGAACTTTTGTCCCATGAATTGTGGCGAGACATGGACTAGACTTCCTCTTGCCTGTGACAGATGAGCTGTCCAATCTGATTTTGTGGGGAAGCTGCTAATGATGCTAATAATGCCAGGCTTGCTGCATTAGGGTGACTTCCAGTAGTAAGGCACTCCTGTCCCTACCAATGTCCTCTTCAAGTCAAACTGCTCAGAATAATGAGGTCTAACAGGAAGCCCTGACTTTTTCCTCAATCACTGCAACTTTTTATTTATGCCTTTGTCCATGGTGCCTTCTGTCAATAGAAATCAAGCTGAGAGCCAGCCTTTCCAAGCAGTGTCTCCAGGCTTTGCATTTTTAACAGCAGCAGTTCAGCAGACACTGAACAGATCGCTGATTGGGTTGAATAAATAGTTGGAAAGGAGTGGAAGTGTGTCACATTTGACAAATTCAGCCACAGTTCTCACAGCAGGAGAAGACCAAATTTCATTTCCACACGAAACCAGGCTGGGTGAACAGAGGGGTAAATAGCATAAGCCTAGATGCTTCTCTTATTAGAAGCACACAGGGACCTGCAGCTCTTCCCAGTCCATAGGAAGCACACTCTTCACTTCTAATGTCTTCACAGATATTCATCATCATTCCTAAGATTGAAAAGGAGAGTAACTAAATTCACACTGGGCATATACAAGGATGAAGACTTGAGAGAAAGCAAAAGGATCTTCCCTGTGCTAAAGCTGATCTGAGAATTTGATTATTATGGGTTTTTTTGACAGTCAAAGATACCCTTGAGATATAAGCCAAAACGCATGAATCTGGCAAAAATGGAATTGACTGTATATCACATGAATGACAAACCAAATATATATTTATTGATAATATATTCTAATAAGAGTAGCAAGTAAACAAATAAATTTTCTAGGGACACCCTAATTTCAGTGCCAAGGGACACATCCAGAGGCCAATGAAGACAGTTCTAAGCCTAGAATCCCAGCATCAAAAGGGGATATTGTTGTCTAGATCGATTTTTTTGATGCTTCAATTGTAATTATAGGAAGCATCTTAATAAATCTTTTTATACTATTTTGATTGTTTGTTTTAGTGAGAATAGATGAAGCAACCTGAATACATTAATAAACGACTTATTAAAATGCACACATAATGCTGAACTACCTCTGTCCCTGATACCTGTAAGCTTAGCCAGCTGGGTGCCATCTGAAACAAACAACTCAAGAGCTTTTGGATCTGGTTGAATATCTGAGTGGAGCCTGGAGCAAGGTCATTCTTGATCATTTAGCCCCACCTGGTTCCCAGTTGATATAAAACTTATCAACAAACCCACAGGAGATCTACCAACCAGCTCAATACAAAAGGATTTCTATGGTTTTCTGCCCTCTTACTAGTTGTCTGAGTGGAAGCTGTTAGAATCCAGTACACTTCCACATGTTTCTGATACATCAAATCTTGGACAAGGGGAAAGTGCTCACATCTCAGCAGATATTTACTACCCAACATCGCCTGCACATTGGCCTGGTCTTGAGAGCAGATAGGGCACTCCTGGAGGTCTTGCAGGTTCCTGGAAATCACTGACCAAAATGGAGATTTTCTGATTCTACTTTTCATATATTTTCAGTGTCACTGAGACCAAGACCATTCTGCATTGACTTTAACCGAGGAATAAACTTGAGTGTGTCTTTTACAGCTGGGTGTTATGTTTCTGAGTATGTCACCTTATACTTCAGACTTCAAAGCTTGCTGAAGCTCAATTTGAGTTCCTGGGTGTAAGAAATCATCTGGCCTCAGTCAGCTAAGTCTCTGAGACTACAGACTGTATTAACGTGAATGGGTGTGTTTACTCATTTGTGTACAAATTTGTGAATGCTTTATAATATATATGATGTTTATATGAGATGATTTATAAATATTTAGTTCTTAGTCCTAAGATCAACACAAAAAGATGAGAACTAAGAAGTAACTTGAACAAACAAAAATTTCCTGTAAGAAAAGATTGAAATTTCATATTTTCATCATCTTTACAGTTCAATATTATAGAGTTTGACAATACAGGCTCTGAGAAGAGAGGCTGGGCCTCCAATTTCACTAGCATTTATTTAATAAAAAAATCAGGAAGAAATAATTTGCGTATCTGAGGAAAATTCTTGAACTATAATAGCAGAATTAATATTAAGTAGGTCATGCTATATTCTAAATTTTAGTACAAATAATAGTCTTGGTGGGCAATTTCTATTTTCTGTAAAACAATAGAATGTAAAATATGGTTTTACTTACCTGTTTGTGGATATTTAAATTTTAAAAATAAATTTCTGTCACACTTCCTACATTCAATATTTAATTTTTTTCAAATCTACTTTGTTATGTGTATTTAGTGCTATGAGGTAAAACTAAGGAAACATATAAATGCTAATTTGTATAATCAATATTGGATATATGATATCAAATTATTAAGAATATGGTTATATGCACCTCAAGAAACTAAAGGCTCCAGGGAATGGGGAGATCTGGTGGGGTCGGGGTGGGGAGTAGAGACCTCCTCATGTAAATGAGGGGAAGAGGGATGGGATATGGAACAGTCAGAGTATGGACCCAGAGGGTGATAAAATCTGGACTGAAAAAAAAAGTTTAAATAAAAAAATGAAAAAAATATGGTTACAATCAACTTTCTGAATTCAGAGAATGAATTATTAATTCAGTTGGATTGTATTATTTTTTGGTTTTACTCTCTCTCATTTTACCAAGATTAATCAGAGGATTATATTTAGAAAGCATCTTTAATAAGATATGTGTTTGCACATGAATTTATATCAAACCAAATAACATATTTTGATGTCTGTGCAAAATTGAACAATCTAGAACTAAATAATAAAACTAGACTCCCAGGACTGTCATAAAGAATGAATAGAACACCGGGCAGTGGTGGTGCTCGACTTTAATCCTAGCACTTGGGAGGCAGAAGCAGGCAGATTTCTGAGTTCAAGGCCAGCCTGGTTTACAGAGTGAGTTCCAGGACAGCCAGTGTTACACAGAGAAACCCTGTCTCAAAAAAACAAAACAAAAAGAAAAACAAAAAACAAACAAACAAACAAAAACTATCTAAAATGTCTACATGCTTTCCACAAATACCATAAGCACTGAGTATTTTTTTATATCTTTTTAAAATCCACCATTAGAAATGGTATCAAGAAAGTGCTAAGAAAACTTTAAAGATAAAATTCTTGAAATGTAGGAAGATATGGCTTCTTAATAGTGAAAGTAAGATAGGCAGTGTGAATGACTATTGTCATAGTAACTATAACTAAGCAACGAGAAAAAAGATGTGAATATCTTTGGCTCTCATGACATGCCATTTCTAAAGTCTTATTCTGTGTTATTTCAAGACCTTGAAATATTTATTGTGTCAAGGAGAAGGCTGAAATTGAACAGTAATGCATATCACTCATCCTAACAGATGCTATTTATTAGAACTCCAGATCACTCTTGTTTTATTGTGGTAATGTACTGCTTCAGGATTTACATGAAGTGATACTCAGAAGCCCTTTTCTAGAAATTACAGAATATTCTGCATTAATTAAATCAGTAAACATCAAAAGAAAACTAACAACTTCTGAAACACATAAGTACTGAAACATTGAAGATTCTGATTATGAGAAATTGTCAACTGAAGTAGGAGCATAAAGAGTTTGTTACTATGTAACGTTTATAGGGATGCAAATTTTATTCTTTGCAGTATAGAAACTACTGTTATCCTTCTCAATCTTCAGTAGACTTCAATATCTGAATGACCCTGATGTTAATCATAGTTTTCATTCAGTGGCCTGATGCTTATCTAGTATTTACCTGGACTTTTGTTAAGCCGTAAAAGAAAGGAAAGAATCAGCATTGATCAGATAACCAAAATTTAAAAGGAACAAACACAGCTAGCGCCCCCTCACAATAACAAAATCATCAAACTTTCACTTTTCATTTTATGTTTCAGCACATCACACAATCAAGTAGCAAAAAAAAAAAAAAAAAAGATTCAGATGGGATGTAGATTATTGCTAGAGTGCTTGCCCCAGATACATAAAACCCCAAAACTAATGTCCAGCACAGTACACAAAAATGACAAAGCATTTTAATAGCTATAAATTTATAAGTTTAAAGACATAATTTAACTGTGTACTTGTATAATTGTTCCTATTCTGATAGTCATCATATAAAAACTTGTCTTGTCTTGTCTTGTCTTGTCTTGTCTTGTCTTGTCTTGTCTTGTCTTGTCTTGTCTTGTCTTGTCTTGTCTTGCCTTGCCTTGTCTTGTCTTGTCTTGTTTTGCTTTGCTTTGCTTTATTTTTCCCCTTCTGTGGTACAGGAGATTGAATCCAGGCCCTTGAGCATGATAGGCTCCCGCTGTCACTGATCTGCACCTACAGTCCTGGAAATCACCCTCACAGTCACAACAGGCTGTATATCAACTCATTTTATGTTCCCAGCGATATTATGAGAGGGTTCTACTTATTTACAATTTTATAGAACTTTATGTTCCATAATTATTATCATTTGATGAGGGCAGGTAATAATATAGACAAGTTAAATAATTTTCCTAAAATCCTTCATCTGAGAAAGTGTTAGAAATGCAACAGTGTGGTGGTATAAATAAGACATTTTCCCATGGGTTCATGTATTGCAATGCTTGAGCCTCAACTGGGGACACTGTTTGGGAAACTTTTATAACCAGCAGGAGATGTGGACTTGCTGGAGAAAGTAACTCCCTGGAGCACACTTTAAGCATTTACAGCCTTGGCTCACTTCTACTGTTCTCTATGCTTCTGTTTATGGTTAAAGATGTAGCTGTTCCAACGTTCTTCTCTGTTCACCTGCTACCATGCCCCCACCCTGACCAGAATGGACTAGTCCTCTGGAATTGCAAGCTGAACTAAACTATTCCTTCCATAAGTTCCTTTCACCATGTTATTTTATTACAGTAACAAAAAGTAACTAAAGTAGGTAATAGGTCAGGGACAGGGAGCATAAAGATCACCAGAATTAGACAGTTAAAAGGCTCCCAAAGTCCAGCAGAGATCACTCTGCTGACTCACTGCCCTGGGATCCTTTGTGCGTCATCTTCAGTCGCAGAGGACTATTGAACGTTTGAAGCTGAGCAGAAGCCTAAGGAACACTTATTCCTTACCTTTCATGTTGTACAAGCCACTGAAATATCAATGTACTACAAATAGATCTCTGGTCTCCCAAACCAGACTTTATGGAAATAATAGCACATATCTTTTTTGTGTGTAAGATATTTAGTTAGGGAAAAACCCATGACTCAGAAGAGGATGAAAAAGAGTTTAAAAAAGTAGATAGGTTTTTTTTTTTCAGTAGGTATGTATCCTTACAAAAATATCAAACACTAAAAATTGCCTAAAATATAAATTGATTCTAAGTGATGCAGACTTAAAATTTAATCAAAATTCTTATTACTGTTTCCAGGCCAAGAAAATACATTACATGGAAGGAATAATCACTGTTCCCCTCTGTAGCCTCTGTCAAGGTATTAATACTCAATTTAATATAAATGCTTGCTGAACAAGGAGCAATTTCCTTTTAATGTCCATCTCTGCTACTCTACTATGCAGGTAGTTTTGTTATATTTTTAATTGAGAATTTCATACATGAAATTTATTTTCAAATGTGGTAATGTATTTTGGTCACACCTATACCATTCTCTCCCGTCCAGTCCCTCCCCTATCTCTCCACAACATTCTCCTCCCAGTTTCATGTGATTGCTTATTGTATTTAATCCTTACTGTATGTGCATCCATATAAGACCATCTATTTGAGCATCGGTAGCCTTTTCTAGGATTGCTTCCCGGAAGAAAACTTACTCTTCCTCTCTGGCAGCCATCGCTCACCTCAACGACAGATCACATTGTATAGGCTTGTCACACATTTATGCTTGACTGAGATGGCTTGATCTTTGACAGGTCTTAGACCTGAGGTCACAGTTGCTGTGAATTGATAGGTCCAATAGCTCTTTCACATCTAGCAAATAATGTTACCCATTAGAACTGGCTTTCTCTTTCTGTTTTCGCTTTCCCTTTCTTGATGATCCCTGAGTTTTGGGTGAGGAGGTATGATATAGATGTCTAGTTTAGAGCAGAAAAATCCACGATCTCTGATTCTCTGCACTAAAAAGGCCTGGCACTAATCATCATGAACCAGAAAAAAAAGAAAAGGCTTCTCTGAGGATGAGGGTTTATACCCCTATCCACCAGGAAGACAGCGCATCAAATGAAGGATGGGGTTGCCATTCCACTGTCACAATTCTGGCCCACAATTGTTCCTGTCTGAAAGAATTACAGGGATGGAGATGGAGAGGAACCTGCAGAAAAGAAGGTCCAGCAACAGGCCCACAGTGGGATCCAGCTCAAGTTGAGGAGGTTCCAAGGTCTGACACTACTACTGAGGCTATGGAGCAGTCACAAAAAGGGACCTATCATGACTGCACTCCTGAACACCCAAGAAGCAGTTGAAAGAGTCAGATTCAGATATTTGTACCAACCAATGGACAGAAGCTGCTGACCCCTGTGACTGAATTAGGGAAAGGCTGAAAGAAGCTGAGGAGAAGGCCAACCCTGTAGGAGGACCAGGAGTCTCAACTAATCAGGACCCCTGAGACCTCTCAAACACTGGGCCACCAAACAGGTAACGTACACCAGCTGTTATGAGGCCCCTAACACACATACAGCAGAGGACTGTCTGGTCTATGTTCAGCAGTGGGGGAGGGGGGGATAGGGGACTTTCGGGATAGCATTTGAGAAGTAAATGAAGTAAATACCTTAAAAAAAAAAGAGAGAGAGAGAGAAAAAAAGAAAACCCAAATTAGAAAAATAATAAAATAAAAGTTTATTAGGCAGCTTTAAAAGAGAGTAGATCTGAGTTCCTTCTTTGGGTGGATGACCTAACCACCCAAATAAGTCCCTCTTATGGAGAAGGTTTTAAATCCAATTAGAAAATAGTTGGTTTCTCCCATAATATTATATACTGCATTTGAATCAGTGGGCATATCTTGCCCGAAAAACATCATTGTAGCCATTAGGGTTCATGCTTGTATGAGATAATTATTGAATACTTCTTTTCATTGGTGACATAAACAGAACCTCATAGCATTTTAACAGCTAACAGGAAGGAACAAAGATTCTAAATCAGTACTAGTTTGATTTCTTCACATCCTACAATTCAAATACTTGTTATTTTCAGGAGGAGGGGCCAACAATCACATTCTGGAGTGTAATATAGACCAACAGTGATATCCTATAATGCTTGAGGAGGCTTGTCTACAGGATCCCACTGACCAACAACTTAAAAATACATAATCCAATCCCGGCTTTAGGATTTTTATTTGATAACCTATGATATCTGAAGAGGCATTGTACCCATTCATACGGTAACCCCATTTAAAATCCATCTGTATTTAAATATTTTAAGAAGTATCTACACTAGTAAGCATTCAGATGGTGTTTTCAAAGGTCTTTACTGTCGGTTATTCCTCTCGATAGACCCTCCTCAACCCTGCCTTCCCATCTCACCCCATTTAACCCTTCCCATCTCACCCCATTTAACCCTTCCCATCTCACCCCATTTAACCCTTCCCATCTTACCCCATTTAACCCTTCCCATCTCACCCCATTTAACCAATCTTGATCCATTTTCCCTTTCAGCCTTTCATGCTACCTGGGTCCTAATCTTTGAGTACAGTTATCAATTAGTTTTTATTTAATTAATTATATTTATTTATTTATTTATTTATTTATTTACATTCCAAATGTTGCCCGCCACCATGCTTATCTTTAAATAGCTCCCCCATGGCTTCTTACTAGTGAGCTGCCAGATTAATTCTTTCATTCTCTCTCCTATGCACACAGCTCACAATTGGAATGTTCTGTAATGTTTTTGCACTTCTAGGATACATAGGATAAACTCTCCAGCTCTACTTACAAAATAACATTTTTAATATTCCGTGCAGACTGGATATAAACATGTTGCTAGGAAAGCTTTGTGTAAGTCTGTGTGAATCTACTAAAACTTTCATGACCCCTGTTGGGCTAAACCACTTGTTCTTCATTGGAAAAAGAAAATACCTTTTGGTATGTCTTCCAAGTAAATATTTCGTTTTTTCCAGGAAACAGCATAAAGCTAAAACAATTGATATTAGTTTACTTAAGATCAAATTAATTAAAACTCATTGTCTAAGTTTCATTTTGTAGCATTTAATACATATGCATATTTTAACCTAGATCAGGGAATCCAAATTTGAAGATTTACACAGAAAACCTATTAACTATGAGGAAATTGTATATTTTCTGAATTAGGAGTGATTTTTGGAAACACTTTCAAAATACACTTCAAATACTATTTCCTCCATTATAATTATTTTGTAATAATATTTATTTTTGATAATACACTGTAGTGTCATAATTTACTCTTTTCCTTTCCTCCCTCAAACCCCTCTCATGGACTCTTTTGCTTTTATACTGTTCTATCCTGTGATTATGTGCAGATTCTATAGCAACTCGTTATGCACTGTTGTTCCGTATGCAGATAAGAATGCAAAGGATTTTTATGCCCTACACTTAAGGATGCAGTTTAATCAAGAGACAAATTTAGCCTTTATTGACTAGGATTTAATGTGTGAAATACAGGCAATATATTCTAGTAGAAAATGATCAATATTCTATCCAAATGAGGGTTGACAGCATATGTCAAAATGATTCTGTCAAGTGGATTTTTCAGACTATGATGTAAGGATGGATCAGAACAGAATAAATACACTGTTGTCCTTGGGAACGTGATTAAATTAGCTCACAGAGTTTGACTTATCTTTTTCCAAGCACCTTAAAATAGGAACAAGTCATTAAAATAAAGCATGTCAAAGATGGAGAGAAAAGTGGGGGATGGACACAAATGGAGTAGGTAGAACAGAATGGGGAGGGTAGACTAGAGCTTGCCTTAAGAAACATTAACCTGGTTAAATGACCCTATGTATGTGTTATCGTGTGATCAACAGGTGGAGGGGATGATAGATGCATGGCTAACCAACTAACATTGGAAAGAATAAGTGTTGCCAAAGTCAACATGCGTTTAAAGTGATGTTTAAAGTTAATGCAAAGGAACTGACTTGGCAATAGCCAGACAAGTGAGACGAGGTGATATTTTAAATTCTCCTCTAAAAATTATTTAATATTTGAAGACTATTTCTGAAGTATTTGTTTCCTAAAGGCTTTAACATCTTTCTTCATTGTGTTACTGACTTCTGTGTTCTAAAATCCACAAACACCCTTCTCTATTTATCACCTGTTGAAAGTCTCAGCTCACACCACTTCAGTTTGCTTTTTTCCCTGTCACATTTCAAGTACACAATATCTGAGCTGAACTCGTGATTCATTGTGACAACTGTGATTACATTGTTTTTTATTTTCTTTCAACCGATAATATTCTAGATGTTAATATTTGTCAGCTTTATACTATCAAATTCATTGCCAAGTTATTTGAAATAGCTCCTGAGAACCATGAACCCTCCATCAGTGCGTTTTTCTGAAGGCTTGAGTTCATTACATGAGCTGCCAATGATCTTCCCATTTTTGATTTTCTTAGATTGGTTTGATTTTTTTTTTTTCATTGTGGATAGCAGCCATTCAGACCAAAACTGTTCCCGACTCTGCCCCAGTGTGTGAATATGCTGCTAAATAATCCTCACGGCCCTTTCTGGTATTCTCTTGGAACATGGCAGGACATTTTTCTGCTTTTCTCAGTTCCCTTTATGTACTAAATACATGCAACTATAGCACTGTCCTTTGAAGTCTTTCTGAGGTGGAAAAATGCTAAGCATTATGACACAAATTCCCATTACAAGAGATGGAGTAGCCAAATAGAAAGTTTTCTACTCTCCCAGGTGTCTACAAATCAGATATATTGACACTGTGGTGCAGCTGTAGCAGTGCTAGCAATAGCAAGAATAATGGTTGTATCAAACAATACTTAATACTAGAGATCTTTGCAAAAACACATATGGTGTTTGTGGCGGATAGAACGTCTTTGTCCTCACACACAAGCCTGAGTGATGAATATAAGCACTTTGACTTTCTTTCTGGGATATCTCCTAGAGGAATGAGGGATCGCCCCATCTTTTATCTTCCTTTCCTATTTGTTTATCTATCAATCAATCTATCTATCTATCTATCTATCTATCTATCTATCTATCTATCTATCTATCTATTTGCTAGTTTGTTTTGTGACAGGTTTCCTCTATACTATCTTGGCTATTCTCAAACTCACTATGTACAGCAAGTTGGACTCAAAATCAGAGATCTGCTTGCCTCTGCCTCCCAAGTGATGTGACTAGAGGTCTATACCACCAAGGTCTTTCTTTTTTAGTGATGATATATATGGGAGTGTCCCAGAGAAAACTCCTAATGTCATCTTACCAGTTGTATACATTTTGTTCTTTAAATTATGCCTTCTATACATTTTTAACTTTTTATTTATTCCTTGTGAATTTCAAATCATATACCCAATCCATTCATCTCTCCATCCCTTCATCTATGTTCATTGCAAGCAGCCTCAAAAGAAAACAAAAATCAAAACAACAGAAAAGAGAATAAAAATAATATAAAAATTAAATAGTCTCTTTGTGGAGACTGTGATATGTCACATAGCATACCCTTTCGCCTAGAGAGCTTAGAAGTAAAGAGCTTTACTTTATTGCATTGAGTCATAGGTGTGATTTGAGGACTCTGGTTTCTTTTACACTGTCTAAACTGGATTCTCTCAGATATCCTATTATTGCCCAGAGTTATAGAGATCCTCCAGCTTTGGTTCTGCAGAACCAGCCCTTTCATGCACTCCAGTAGTTAATAGATAGAGTATATAATGCATTGGACCAACTGGATTTGGGCCTGGATGGTGGATGTGTTGTTCAGCCTTCCAGTTCTCCTATGTCTGGGTCACCAGAAGACCAGCTTTCCCACTTTGTCCAGGTGAGGAACAGGGACAGCTCTCCTCCTGTGGCAGCTGGCAAGAGGTAGGGCTGTCTCTTCTGTGCTCATGCCAACAGAGATAGCTCTCCAGCACTGCCCTAGGTAGAGGCAGGGCCAGCTTTTCAGCTCACACACCCTCCAAGACAAGACTGCTCTCCCATGCCCACAATACCAGGACCAGATCTACTGTGCTGACCAGGGAAGATGCAGGTCAATTTTCACCATCGATATTTTTAATTTCACAAAATATACATATGCCAAACAAGACAAGAAAAAAGCCAGTAGGCCTGAAGCCTATACAAAAAAAATCTCCAAATATATATACATATTTGGAGAGCAAGAAGTGATCACTGGAGAAAGTCAAGGGAATAAATGATATACTATTATCTCAAAATTAATATAAAAAGGTTAGAAAACAAAATAAAACAAAACAAAACAGCATTTGAAGAGCTCCATAGATGGTTTGCTTGTTAAAGTTCTTACTGGGCTTCCAAAGACTCTGAGTTTGGTTCTTGGAACCTGGATTGGATGGTTCAAAAGTACTTTCAACTCCAGATCCAGAGGGATTTGTAGGCCCTGGCCTCCACAAGCATCTAAACTCAGGCACACACAGGCACAAATGCACAAATATATGCACCCATACACATAAGTAAAAAGTACAAAATTACATTAAAAATTCATTTAAAAAATAAAAAAATAATAAAATAGAAATTCATTTGATCTGAGGACTTTCCTCCAATATAGGTTACATAGATTTTGAACACACTTCCATTTTGCTTTTCAAAATGAATGATCTAACCTTAATAGGCATGTGCCACAATCCTTTACTGATTTGTACACAAGGTGCCTATTTTGGTATATTTGTATAATTTTGTGTGGTCTTCTATATCAACAT
Source organism: Mus pahari (assembly GCF_900095145.1). Taxonomy (NCBI): domain Eukaryota; kingdom Metazoa; phylum Chordata; class Mammalia; order Rodentia; family Muridae; genus Mus; species Mus pahari. Next base: position 64,732,446 of record NC_034590.1, read on the forward strand.
CAAAAGTTGATAAAAGCAATTTGCATTATGCCAAGTTATATTATAATTTTATATACAAGGAACAGGAAAAAAATTACAAGTAATATAGCTTATACCATAAAAAGGTGATATTTTCTTAGCTGTTTTTTGTTACCAAAGTATTTCTTTTTTATATAACAATATTTTTACTTTTATTGATAATTTCATACAATGTGTTTTCTTTTATTTTCAACTTTTTTATTAGATATTTTCTTTATTTACATTTCAAATGCTATCCTGAAAGTTCCCTATACCCTCCCCCCCCACCCTGCTCCCCTACCCACCCACTTCCACTTCTTGCCCCTGGCATTCCCATGTACTGGGGAATATAAAGTTTGCAAGACCTAGGAGCCTCTCTTCCCAATGCTGCCTGGATTGTGGAAGAGTATCTGAGAGATCTCAGGGTTCCAGCTTATTTGAGACTGCTGGTCTTCCTATAGGGTCACTCTCCTCCTCAGTGTCTTCTAGCTTTTCTTTAATGTAACCACCAGGGTCCTTGACTTCAGTCCGATGACTGGGTGTAAGTATCTGCATCTGTCTCAGTCACCTGCTTGTTGGGCCTCTCTGAAGATGGCAGCTATGCTATGCTCTTGTCTGTAAGCACACCATAGCATCAATAGCTTCAAGCCTTGGAGCCTCCCCTTGAGATAGATCCCAATTTGGGCCAGTCACTAAACTGGCCAAAACTAGACTCTTTTCCCTTAGTCTCTTCCCCATTTTTGTCCCTGAACTTCTATTAGATAGGAACAATTCTGGGTCAAAGTTTTTGACTGTGAGATGGCAACCCCATCCCTCTACTCAATGGCCTGTCTTTCTACTGGAGACAGACTTGACAGATTCCCTCTCTCTATTGTTGGACATTTCATTTAAGGTGCCTCCCTTTGAGTCCTAAGCTTCTATCACCTCTCTAGTCTCTGGTATATTCTAGAGGGTTCCCCACCTAGAAGACTGCATGATTGCCTTCAAAGAGGGAAGACACACATGACACTCAAAAGACTTGAGACCCCCGGGAATGGGGAGGTCTGGTGTGGTGGGGGTTCAGGGTGGGGACATCCTCTTGGATACAGGGGAGAAGGAATGGGATAAAGAACAGTCTAAGGGCAGACTGGAGGGGGAATAATGACTGAATTGTTAAAAAAAATTAATAATAATGATAATAATAATAGAATACTTTTCTTAATGATACACATTGTATTTATAAATTCTGTTCATTAACACTTTTCTGTTCTTTTGTGGACATTTGCCTCCTCTGAGACTTACTATCTTTGTTTCCTTATATCTAAATAATGGCAGCTCCCTTGTAGTATTGATGTTTAAATCTGTTGCTTCTTGTTTTTCAAAGAGCTGCACTGCAAATTCCTTTGTTTCTCTGGGACTTTGGCCTTGCACATTACATCTTCAGAGTTGTGTTGAAGTCTCTGATATTCTCTTTGTCCTTTGAGCTTTTGCCTTTTGTCTAGTACATTGTTATATTCTATAAAGTCTTGGATCTATCTCAAATAAATATGTGTGGACAATCTTCCATGCACAATGAGAGTCCTCATCTGCATCTTACAGAATCAGTAAGGCTCCACTAGGCAGTAAAGGATGACAAGGTAATGGAAAGCATTTCATGTTATTAAACAGGATGACTATAAAGACAGACAGGCTAGTTAGAAATCGCTGATAATTTCAGATAGGTAGAATGAAATATATCTAAGAAGCCTAGCACTCGTGAGGAAGACAGGATTAGAAATCTAGCTAAAAATAAAGTCAGATATATGGAGCCAAAATTGTGAAGTACTTAACTTCTTACATCATGACATTTGTCCTATAGACAATAGTCAAGCAGAAAAGGCATTCAAGAATTTGGGTGGAAGAAAGTTTGTGGCTGTGTGATGTAGTTTACTTGGAAAAAGTTAAGTCTTAATAAGCATTCTGATAAATGTATGAATCCATGTAATGTTGAAAACTGTGACCACAATATCACTCAAAGTTCATACAATATTTGTATCTTAGTAAATACATTAGTACACTAACCAATACCTTCTTACCCTTTGAGAAGTGGACATAGTGTAGTTGAAACTCTAAAAGTATGGATTAGTAGGATTAACATGGTAGAAATGGCCATCTTACCATAAGCAATGTAAGATCCAATGTAATCCCCATCAAAATTCCAACAAAATTCTTCACAGACATGGAAAGAGCAATTCTCAAATTCATATGAAAAACACAAAAAAACAGTATAGCAAAAACAATTATTAATAATAAAAGATCTTCTAGGGGAATCACCACCCCTGACCCTAAGCTACACTAAAAATGCAATAGTGATAAAATCCACATGGTATTTTTATAAAGACAAGTCAATCGATACAATAGAATGGAAGATTCAGAAATAAACCCACACACTTGTGGACACATGATCTTTGAAAAAGAAGCTCAAAAACATAACAGTGGAAAAAAGTAAGCATCTTCAGTAAATGGTGCTGTTCTAACTAGCTAGCAATCTATATGTGGAATAATGAAAATACTTCCATATTTATCACCTTACCCAAAGCTCAAGTCCAAGTGGATCAAGACCACAACATAAAACCAAATATACTGAATTTAATAGGAGAGAAAGTGAGAAACAACCTTGAACTCATTGCCATAGAGGGAAATTTCCTGACCAGAACACTAATGGCCCAGGCTCTAAGATCAAAATTTGATAAATGGGATCTCATGAAACTGAAAGTCTTCTGTAAGGCAAAAAACACCATCAATATGACAAATTGGCAACCTACAGATTGAGAAAAAATATCTTAACCCAACATCTAATGGAGAGCTAATATCCAATATGTATAAAGAACTCAAGAAGTTAAACTCCAAAAACCAAATAACCTAATTTAAAAAATAGAGTACAGAACTAAACAGAGAATTCACAGCAGAAGAATCTTGACTAGCTGGGAAGTACTTAAATGTTAAAATCCTTAGTCATCATTTAAGTACAACAATCTTTGTTGTACTTAAATGTTAAAATCCTATCGGATGTGCTTTTATTGGCCACATGACATCAGAATATGAATTAAAAATGCTTCTTTCTGAAAACAGTAAATCTGTGTTTTCCACAGATGCCAGAATCTTTTCCAGACAAGCAATCTGGAAGCCAACAGTGTTTGACACGTTGCTTTTTTATTTAAAGTAAATTATTTCAGTTTTCTAGCTCACCATAGTTTTGCAATCTACATGATACTAAAACTAGTTAGTTCTCTGTGATAGATAGCAAAGTGACCTATTGACAAACATTACCAGTCACTTGAGTTCTTCAATCCATCAAGCTCAATTGGACCCTCTCAATCCATGGGAATCAGGGTCTCAGACAGTTGGGCATAGAGTTGGTGAGAATTGACAGAAAGACACAGACATGAGAGGGTGTTTTGAATCTGAATGTAATGTCAAATTGAGCATCAAACTTTTTATGCAGAAGAAAATAGGGTAGTTAGGTGACACATCAGCAAGGTAAAATGAGGTTACTGGATACTTAATGACTCTTACACAAAACAGAAGAATGTAAACACAAAGACTGGCATGAACTGAGCAATAAAACAACTGAGACAAAGTCAGATCTATCTAAGGTCAGCTATATTCTTAGAAGCCAGGTGTGAGGTCTTTACATTCCCGGGGGGCAAGGACTTTCACACCCAAGTCATGGTTCTAATTAGGGAGTTCCACTCTAGCTAACCTTCTCATGAATAATGCAACACTCTAAGACCACAGCCAGATCTACTTCCTAAATCATTTTAAATTCCTGTATATGGGAGCGACTTGGCTTTTATTCTAAGTGATACTGTGGGTGGAGTTTTCTACTAATAAGTAATGTAGTCTGCCATACATAACTATAATAAGAATTCTAAACTTAAGTTGCTAAGCTTGCCCTGAGATTTCTAACTTTATGTAGTAGATAGTAATGCCTGATTTCTTTCACTATCTCTCTTAAAATACTAGAGACAATTCTGAATGTCACTGAATAGGCAACATTCTTACTGAATTCCAAGCCTAGTGTCGGCTCAAGGTCTACATAGGGTATTGAAGTTTGATTTTGCTTAGGTATTTGGCAAGTCACTGTTTGGAGGCACCTATAATAAAACAATACTGAAAGGAAGCACACAGATCCATTTGCAAGGACAAAATTGGAGCATACATGCTATGGGATGCCACAGTTCCAGGAGACTAAGTTTCTGTGAAACTCTTCGCCTCGGGACTGCTTCCCAGTTTCTAAACCTGTCAAGCAAATCACTACTGGAGTGGATGTAGCACAAACAATAGACATAAAAATATTTCTGAAGTAGAAATCTCATTCATTGTATTCATACTGTTATTATTGTAAGGACTCTTGATGGGAGATTCATTGTTTATAGTTTTAAAAACAACAAACAATAGGCAATTGCTGCAAAAAAAACAAAAAACACAACAAAAACCAAAAAAAAAAAACCTCCTCGACTACTTGTTTTCATTGTATGACAAACTCTATACCTCCTGCAAACAATGTGATACTTCTATAATCTCAGAAGTAATCAGCATTCTTCAGGGTTTCTAAAAGTTTAGTTATATTTACATGCTCAATATTACTAAGAGCATGCTATCTTATCCTTCTGCAAATAGGTTACTTCATGGGTATTTTGTTCCTTATTCTAAAGAGGAATGAAGTATCCACACCTTCTACCTTCTTGGACTACCTTCTTGGTTTTCTTGTGTTTTGCAAAATATATCTTGGGTATTCTAAGTTTCTGGGCTAATANCNAATTATCAGTGAGTACATATCTAGTGACTTCTTTTGTGATTCGGTTACCTCACTAAGGATGATATCCTTCAGATACATCCATTTGCCTAAGAATTTTATAAATTTATTGTTTTTAATAGCTGAGTCGTACTCCATTGTGTAAATGTACCACATTTTCTGTATCCATTCCTCTATTGAGGGACATCTGGGTTCTTTCTAGCTTCTGGCTATTATAAATAAAGCTGCTATGAACATAGTGGAGCATGTGTCCTTATTACTAGTTGGTAGATCTTCTGGGTA
>NC_034590.1:64753717-64772118 GCF_900095145.1 Mus pahari
TTAGCAAGGCTTTATGGATTTCAGTGCAATTTAAAAATATTTTGGTCACATTTATTAACAAACTTTCCACATATCACTATAACTAATATTTTAAATATGAACTTCTTATGTATTGATTCAACTACAATGAACTTTTAATATTGCTCATATATCTAGCAATCTTTGGCTGTACATATAAACTTGAAATTCCATGGTGATAATTATGTCAAATCTAAATGGGAACAATACCTTTTGGCCTAATGACCAATGTGCATGCAACTCATTATGATTAATTATTAATAAATTATTGTAGCGATGACAATGAACAGTAAACCATTTAAAAGAGATTTGAAGATAAGTTTCTTGTTCTGTTGCTGTGTGAAGGAATTTAAACTTTCAAAACATCAGCTACTAGCTCTTGAAATTGACATTTGTGGTATCCAGCTTGTCTTGACTATTAATACCTAGTTAGGAGTTTTAGTAGTTATAAATGTGGATGCTGAATTTTAAAAAATTGTTGTTTTCTTGATCTATACTGGTTACATATTTCCCCCTAAACATTGATAATGTAAATTACATTATTTGGGACTTTCAGTTATTAAATTATTCCAATATTCATGGGAAAATCATTTTGTTATCCAAGTTATGAATTGTTTGTTACATACAATTGTAGTCCATTTGCTGATATTTGGCACAGAATATAAGTTTTATCTTGTAATGGATATAATGGAATAATGTATTGAAGAATTTGGACATGTTATTTAACATTCTGTTCCTTTCCAATCTTCTCCAACAATTTATATACACTTACTATAACTTACTAGTGAAATTTTCTTCAATTACTAGTAACTGTCTTCAGATTTTTTATTATAAGTTAGAGTGAGTTTCAGTATTGTATCTTTCAAGGAATTTATTCATATCACAAATTATTTAAATTATTGACAACACACATTGATACTTTTCACATGTTTGTATGCAGAGATTTTCTCATAATTTTTATTTTAATAATTTATCTTATGTCTACTTTTAGTGTTGTATGTCTAGCTAAGCTTAAACAAATCTATCTCTTGAAAGGGGAAGCCTGACTTAATTAACTTTCATTATTGTTAATACTTCATTAATTCATTCTCTGATAAGCATTACTATTGATCACTTATTTCTTAATTTTAATTTTCTCTCTGGTATTTTGGGGCTAAAGATATTTATGTGAGACTCTATATTCCTTTCTTTATATAACTGTATATATTCTATGTAATATTTTATAGCCACATCAGAAAATTATAATGCTTTAGAATTTTTCCAATTAAAATGTAGATCCATTTCTCTTTATTTTTCTTTGTCCCATGAGTTATAAAGGGCAATTTGCAAATTCACCTGGAATAACAAAAGACCTTGGAATAGCTCAACTTCTGGAATAGCAAAATCTATTCTCAACAATAAAAGAACCTCTGGTGGAATTACCACCCCTGGCCTCAAGCTGTACTATATAGCAATTGTGATTAAAAACAAAACAAAACAAAACAAAACAAAACTGCATGGTACTGGTACAGTGACACACAGGTAGATCAATGGAATAGAATTGAAGACCCAGAAATGAGTCCACAGACCTATGGTCACTTGATCTTTGACAAAGGAGCTAAAGCCATCCAGTGGAAAAAAGACAGCATGTTCAATAAATGGTGCTGGCTCAACTGGCAGTCACCATGTAGAAGAGTGCAAATTGATCCATTCTTATCTACTTGTACAAAGTTCAAGTCTAAGTGAATCAAGGAACTCTACGTAACACCAGAGACATTGAAACTTATGGAGGAGAAAATGGGGAAGAGCCTCAAAGATATGGGCACAGGGGGAAAATTCCTGCACAGAACAGCAATGGCTTGTCCTGTATGATCAAGAGTCAACAAATGGGACCTCATAAAATTACAAAGCTTCTGTAAGGCAAAGGACACTGTCAATAAGACAAAATGGCAACCAACAGATTAGGAAAATATCTTTACCAATCTTAAATCCGATAGGGGGCTAATATCCCATATATATACAGAACTCAAGAAATTGCACTCCAGAAAACCAAATAACCCTATTTTAAAAAAGGGTACAGAGCTAAACAAAGAATTTTTAACTGAGGAACACTGAATGACTGGGAAGCACCTAAAAAATGTTCAACATCTTAATCATCACGGAAATGCAAATCAAAACAACCATGAGATTCCACCTCACACCAGTCAGAATGGCTAAGATCAAAAGATGACAGCAAATGCTGGCAAGGATGTGGGGAAAGAGGAACACTCCTCCTTTGCAGATGGGATTGCAAGCTGGTACAACCACTCTGGAAATCAGTTTGGTGGTTCCTCAGAAAATTAGACATAGTACTACCGGAAGACCCAGCAATTCTTCTCCTGAACATATACCCAGAAGATGCTCCAAAATGTATTAAGGACATATGCTCCAATATGTTCATAGCAGCCTTATTCATAATAGACAGAAGCTGGAAAGAACCCATATGTCCCTCAACAGAAGAATGGATACAGAAAATGTGGTACATTTACACAATGTTACTACTCAGCTCTAAAAACCATGAATTCATGAAATTCTTAGAGAAATGGCTGGATCTGGTAGATATCATCCTAAGTGAGATAACCCAATCACAAAAGAACAGTTAATATACACTCACTGATAAGTGAATATCAACCCAGAAGCTCAGAATACCTAAGATACAATTTGCAAAGCACATGGAACTCAAGAAGAAGGAAGACCAAAGTGAATAACTCTTAAAGTAAACATTATAATGGAGAAGTTTAGCTAATCAAAGACTATCTTAAATTGAATTTATATTGCTTTGTATAAAATATTTCAATAACATTCTTTGGATTTTCAAATCTTGTCCTTTGTTAAAGTCATATATTACTATTTTCCATGTGGTAAAAATTCAAAATTTTCCTTCATCTTTTAGCAGTGTATGTTCAGATTTCCTGTTGGTATCATTCTCTTTCTGACCAAAAAACTTTTAAAGATCTTCTTTATCAATGAGTTTACAGTAGTGATAACTTTTCATTTCTAAAATTCAAAAATAACTTTCCTAAGTCTTCACTCAGAAAATTTACTTGGGTGAATATATAATTCTAGAATCAGAAGTTTCATTTCTTTTCTCCCTTCCTATGATACTATAAGAAAGTGCTCTTCCACATTGCTTGTGGCAAAAATTCCGTCTCATCCTTACATTGGTACTTTTGCCCTGAGTCTACATCTTGTTTCTCTACCTACAGTGATGAATTATTTTTATTATTGATTTTGAAATTGTGTTCATGATGTAAGTTTGTATCAACTTTTCTTTTTTGTAAAATCATACTTGTTTAATTTCCCTCTGTGTGCATGTGTGTGTGTGTGTGTGTGTGTGTGTGTGNGAGAGAGAGAGAGAGAGAGAGAGAGAGAGAGACCCCTAACATCTATGTAGAGGTCATGAACAGCTTCTAGAAGATGTTTACTTCATCTAGTACATGACTGTTGGAAAAAAACTCATGCTGTCATTTCTGGTGACAGATATCCTTTCAGTGTGCCATCTGTCCAACCACTACCATTCTCCTTTCTGCTTCTCAGGCACAGAAGTACATGTTTGCAATGTTGAGCCATAATACATTGAAATGTTTCTTTTTACAAACATGAGAAAGAGAGTCAAAGATAGAAAGAGACATAGGGAGGGAAAGAAAGAGAATAAAAATAAATCTTTAAAATATTCATTTTATTTAATTGTTTCTTCCATGCTTCATAACTTTTACACATGTATGATATAATTTTAAAATTGTTTGACTGCTCTGGTCTTTGAATTTCTATAGCTTTGTAATTTCTGATTGATTTAATTACTTTTGCAGGATTTTATGTTCCTTCTTTGCATGACTGATTATCTTTTAATTGAATGTCAGACATTTGAACATCAAATAAAAATATTAGCTTCATTTTCCAATGGAGTTTCATACTTGTAAATAATACCCCAGTATAGCTTGCTGATACCATTTTAAATATATATAGAAAGATGAAATGATCATGATTAGTTATTCTTCACCATTGTGACATCTTTCTGAATTCTCCTCTTTTGCCCTGTGAATCTTGAATTCATTTTGACTAGAAGGACTTGACACTATTCCTTACTCTCTGCCAGATACTCCTGTTAATTCACTGGGTGATTATAGCCCTGCTTCCTGAATTTTCACACCTTCTTGCATTAATCACTGTTCTGTTCTCAGACAGTTACCTTTAATAACACGTGATTTTTCTCTATGTTCAGCTTCCTTGTCTTACATACTCTGGCCTGTAGTTGACATCTCATTCCCATTTCCTCAACTCAGGTCATCTGCTGGGCTCTGAGTCCCCAGAGTTCCAATAGTTTTCTTCGTTGTTCAAGCTGAGAACTATATCAAAGCATTGAAGTGCATCATCTCATTTGTTTTTGCCTTTTCTGATTTAATATTTTTGCTTGTATATGACTCATATTTTAAGTTTCTAAACAGAGATATAAATCTAGTCTTTTTGTTTCATCAGGATTGGAAGTAAACATTTCTCCAAGTCATATTTATGTAATAAAGTAAAAATGAATATCAAGATAATTATAATTAATTTATTTTTTTGTTTGATAATTATGTAGATGTAGAAAATGCACAGTTCTCCTTCCCTTACACCACTGTCTTTGCCATAAAACTATTTCCCAAATTCCAGGACTTCTTGTTTTTGTTTTCTCATGCGTCAAGTTTGAGTTTAATCAGAGCTATCTGTCCAACTTAGATTTTGGACTTATCACTTGGAAACTGGTAGGTTCACTATCAGTGATTTCTGCTGCTGTGAATTCATCCTTCCAAAGCTATATCACTCCCAGGAAATGATATTTTTACACCACTTCTCACTATCTGTAGGTTTTATATTCTTTAATACCTCCTATTTCATAGTGTTTTTCTAAGCTTCAGAGGCAACAAACTGTCATCTTTAGAGATGAGCCAGCAGAATCTTGGGCATCCTGATTTGTTTGTTTGTTTGTTTGGTTGGTTGGTTACTTACTTACTTATTTATTTATTCAGATAGACCATGTATTCCTGGATGTCCTGAACTCACTCTGTAGATAAAGCTGGTATGAACTCACAGAGATCTGCCTGCCTCTGCCTCACAAGTTCTGGGATTAAAGGTAAGTGTTACTACCATCAAGCAGTTGGTTGGTTTTGTTTTGTTTTTGTTTTGCAATTTTTGTTGTTGTTATTTTCTGAGTGTTTCTTAGGCATCTTGTCCTGTATGATCATCTATGTTTCTGTTGGAAACAAGGATAGAATATTCCTTTCTGGGTTTCCTTGAGTCCAGGTCCCTCGGTGCAGAAGCTGGTGAGGGTTTTTAAAGGATGAAAGGATGGAGCAAAGCCCAAAGTAGAGGTTTACTTATAGAATCACTCTGGGCCAACTATATAAAAAGGAGTGGCTGGTCCCAAGGCAATGTAATATCTGGATATATATATATATATATATATATATATATATATATATATATATATATATATGCTTGGTTGTTATGTTATATAAAGAGAAATATCATTAATCATGTCTTCTACTTCAACTTGCTATTGCAATGTTAATATTATTCATAAACATATATATACTGTGATATTAATGCAATTTACAGCCATATTATAGTAGGCTAGTTTGTTGTGTTTTACTTGCAGGTATTTGAGGGACATGATGCTAGGACTGGCTTGTGGATCAGCATCCTGAATGTGTGATTGTGGAATTCACTTGTTATGTGCTAAAAACTCTATTCATTAACTATAAAATAATGATATTAGCACCTCCTTTGTTCACCTTTCCAAAATTATTGAAATGTCAAGTTGAAGTAATATTGTAAGTGGGAAGCAATATGTCAATATGGATTATTATTAAAATTATGTCAATCATAATTTTAAACTGGAACATCTCATACCTTAATGCCCACGATTTTGTGAATTATTTCTCCACATATCTCCTCTCTATCATCAAAAGAACCTTTTAACTTGAAAGTGCTGCACTTTCCTTTTGAGGTGCAGTAATGACTCCTCAGAAGACTGTTGTCCTCCAAATTACATAATTGTACCTACATTATGGTTTTGAGTGATTTTTCAAGGAATCTCAGAACTCTTAAATCTTTAAGACAAAATGGATGTAATTATACTAATTAAGAAAGTACACTTTTTTCAAAAATATAGTAATATCAATTTTTGTGTCTTTTGTATTAAAGAAAATAAATATAAAATATGAAAATAACTGTATATTCCAAGTATTTAGTGGTAGTAATTCTAAAACACTAAACTAGTCCATTTAAACATTTGTGTGAACAGCTTGAGTACAAAGGGCTATGTTTTTCTCTGTACATAGCTGAGGACTCAAATACCAAACCTCAGTCAGTTTTTTACTCTTTCCTAACTCCAAATGCAATCAGTTATCCAAGTATTATTATACTTCTTACAGGAGCTCAGCTTCTGCCAAGCCTATTTCAGTTTCACTTGTGGCAAAATTCACCGTATTTTTTTTTCTCCTTGTATTCTTGAATTTTCTACTGTAAGTTTGAATTACATTTCACTTTAAGATGCTTCGCTTTAAGATGCAATTCTTCTTCTCAGGACAGATCACTCATAGAAAATGCAAATAAAAAGAAAGAAAGAAAGAAAGAAAGAAAGAAAGAAAGAAAGAAAGAAAGAAAGAAAGAAAAGAAAAGAAAAGAAAAGAAAAGAAAAGAAAATTTCTTTATAAAACTGTCCCAGGTTCCTTCTGAGTAGGTCTGTGTGTTTCTCTTTATGCACTTTCTCTCACATATTCCACCACAGCAGGTTCCAGGGTCATTCTCTATAACCAGACCTAACCATTGTTGAGGCTGCACAAGTTATACTCTCTGTACATTATATCATTGTTATATGCATCAAATCCAATTGGTTTTTATTAGGCTGATCAAATAATAGGAACTGTATACACAATACTCATCCTCAATTAGTCATTGCTCTAAGAACGGTGCTTCATTTTATCTATGCCTCACTGTCAGAACAAGAAGAGAGGATACCTCCCATATAACATTTCGCACAAAGATATGTAAGAAAACTAAAATATATCTGCAACCATGATTTTCAGTAGTAGAGACCATGTATTATTGTTAGTGAAATGAGCAAGAAAAAAAGTACCTGGCAAGTCCCCGTCCTTTCATTTGACTTGTAATGAAAAGGCTATTTACTTCTTGATTCAATTCCTTTATCTGTAGGATAAAATCATTAATAATATTTATTATTAAAATATTTTAAAGCTTAAAATAAGACATGTGGTAATAAGAATGAATTTCACCAATATTAATTATTATCATCATTATTATAATCATCATCATCATTATCATCATGAGTGACAGTGATATCTGTTTATTTCTTCATATTAGGAGAATCCTATTTCTTTTTCTACCAGTTCTTCTCATAATAGTGCTGCAATGGAACAGAGTGATTGATCTAAGCATTAGGGGGCTGAAATTAGCCCTGACATCTTTGACCTTACCAATGTTCATCCAGATGTTAGATTTCATTCCCATAGTGGTGATTTACAATAGATGACACATTTATGAATAGCCCTGAAGGAAGAAAGTTCTGATGAGAAGCAAATGATGTTCCTTTAGAAATACAAAATGACTGTGGTAAGATTAATGTTCTCCCCAGAAATGTCAAAGTAATTAATAACAATTAGAAATTTAATACAAAATGATGCCAACTGCTTGAGAACCATAGATTAATGTGCATGGGTATGTGATAGCTATCTACAGAAGTGTAATTTCATACAAAATTGACATATAAATATGTATGTGTTATACATATATATATGTATAATATACATATTATACATATATATATTATATATAATATATATTATACATATATATTATATATATTATATATCCATATATATATATGGATATATATACACACAAATACATACATGTGAATATGCATAGTAAAACAAATATAACAGTCAAAGGCTAAAGAATATAGGAGTATTAATGGGAACTATAGAACCCACAGAAGCTCAGAATCCCACAGAACCAATCCATTTCCAGATTTTGTTCTCTGAAGCTCTGTTGAACAGTGAGCACAAACAAATATTTGAAGAAGATGAACATAGAAGATAGAGTAAGTCCTCATGCCTGGTATCTACTTGCATTGGTATTACTGGGAAGAATTTTCAAATACACCTTAGAGAAAATTTGTAGACTAGTGAATGATTAGAGGACAAAAAAGTTTGAACTTCAAGTTTCTGAAAAAGAAGTTGAAGAAAACATCTGAAGATGGGAAGATCTCCCATGCTCATGGATCTGCAGAGTTAACAAATAAAAAATGGCAACCTTACCAAAAGCAATCAACAGGTTCAATGCAATTCCTGTCAATATTCCAACACAGTTCTTTACAGACCTTGAAAGAACTATTTTCAGCTTCATACTGGAAAAATAAAACAGGATAGCTAAAACAATCCTGCATAATAAAATAAATTCTGGAGGATGTACCATGAATAATCTCAAGGTGTACTTTAGAACAATAGTAATAAAAACTACGTGGTATTGGTATAGAAATTATTGTTCTTTTATTGATTGATCAATGGAATTGATTCAAAGACTGAAGTAAACCCATACACTTATGGACACCTGATTTTCTTTGTTGTTGTTGTTGTTCTTTTCTTTTCTTTTCTTTTCTTTTCTTTTCTTTTCTTTTCTTTTCTTTTCTTTTCTCTTCTTTTTTTCTTTTCTTTTCTTTTCTTTTCTTCTAATTTATTTGATATTTTCTTTATTTACATTTAAAATGTTATCCCCTTTCCTGGTTTCCCCTCTGAAAAGCATCCTCTCCCTATCCCCTCCACCCTCCCACTGCTCACCAACCCACCTACTCCAGCTTACTGGCCCTGGCATTCGCCAACACTGGGGCATACAGCCTTCATAGGACAAAGGTCCTCTCCTCCCATCGATGTTCGAATAGCCTATCCTCTGTTGCATATGCAGTTGGAGTAATGAGTCCCACCATATGTGCTCTTTGGTTGATGGTTTAGTCCCTGGGAGATCTGGGGGTACTGGTTAGTTAATATTTTTTTTTTCTCCTATGGGGCTGCAAACCCCTTCAGCTCCTTCAGTCCTTTCTCTAGATCCTTCATTGGGGAATGAATGACTGTGAGCATCTACCTCTGTATTTGAGAGGCACTGGCAAAGCCTCTCAGGAAAGAACTATATGAGGCTCCTGTCAGCAAGCACTTGTTGGCATCCACAGCAGTGTCTGGGTTTGGTGATTGTGAATGGGATGGATGCCCAGGTGAGGCAATTTCTAGATGGTCATTTCTTCAGTCTCTACTCTACACTTTGTCTCTGTAACTCCTTCCATGGGTGTTTTGTTTCCTCCTTCTAAGATGGATCTAAGTATTCACACTATGGTCTTCCTTGTTCTTGAGATTCATGTGTTTTGCAAAGTGTGTCTTGGGTATTCCAAGCATCTTGGCTTCTGGGCTAATGTCCACTTATGAGTGAGTGCATATCATATATGTCCTTTTGTGACTCGGTTACCTCATTCAGGATGATATACTCCAGATCCATCCATTTGCATAAGGATTTCATAAATTCATTGTTTTTAATAGCTGAGTAGTACACCATTGTATAAATTTACCACATTTTCTGTATCCATACCTCTGTTGAGGGACATCNGGGTTCTTTCCAGCTTCTGGCTATTATAAGTAAGGCTGCTATGAACATAGTGGAGCATGTGAACACCTGACTTTTGAGAATGAATCCGAAATGATACAATGGAAAAAGAAAGCACCTTCAACAAATGACACTTATCTAATGGGAAAACTGCATCTCGAATAATTAAAATAGGTCCATACCTATCACTCTGCACAAAGCTCAAAACAAAATGAATAAAAAAATCTCAATATAAAACCAGATACACTCTGTCTAATGGAAGAGAAAGTGAGGAATAGCATTGAAGGCATTGGTTCAGGCGACAACTTCCTAAATAGGTCACCAGTACTGCAGACACTAAGATCAAGAATTGATGAATGGTATCTCACAAAACTGTAAAGCTTCTGTAAGGCAAAGGACACTGCCAATAGGACAAAATGGCCACCTACAGATTGGTAAAAAATTTTCACCAACCGTACATCTGGTATAGGGTGAATATCCAAAATATATAAAGAAAACAAGAAGTTGGGCAACAACAAACCAATTAACACAATAAAAAATGGAGCACAGACTTAAATAGAGAATTCTCAACAAAGGAATCTCTAATGGTAGAGAAACACTTAGAGAGATTTTCAACATCCTTAGTCATCAGGGAAATGAAAATCAAATGACCCTGAGATTCCACCTTACTCCCATCAGGATGACTAAGATCCAAAACTCTAGGGAAGGCAGATGCTGGGAAGGATTTGGAGCAAGGTGAGTACTTCTCCATTGCTGGTGGGAGTGCAAACTTGTACAGCCACTCTGGAAATCAATTTGGTGGCTTCTCGGAAAATTAGGAATTGTTCTCCCTCAAGATTAAGCTATGCCATTCCTGTGTATATGCTCAAAAGGTGCTCCACCCTACTACAAGGACATTTGCTCCACTATGCTCTTCACAGCTTTATTCTTAATAACCAGAAACTGGACATATCCCAGATACGTAAAGAAAAAGTGGTTAATTTACACAATTGAATACTACTCAGCTACTAAAAACAAAGGCAACCTGATTTTATATGAAAATTGTTGAAACTAGGAAATATCATTCTGAGTGAAGTAACCCAGACGCTAAAGGACTTGCATGGTATGTACTCACTTGTAAGTGAATATTAGCCATATAGCATAGGATACCCATGCTTATTCACAGATCCAAGGAAGGTAAAAAACCAAAACCAAAACCAAACCAAAACAAACAAACAAACAAACAGAGAGGGACCAAGGGAGGATGCTTGACGCTTACTCTGAAGGGGAAAGAAAATTGTCAACAGTAGTGGATGAAGGGTGAGAACTGGATAGGAGAGGGGATGGGGAAGGGAACAGAGTGGGGGTGGGGATCAGATGTAGGGAGAACCAAAAAGGTGTCATGGATAGTGAATGGAAATCTGTAGGGGAGTGGGGATCATCTCTAGAATGTGCCAGAGACCTGAGATTTGGGAGTCTCCAGAGAGTATATTACAGTTATTCTAGCTGATACTCCTAGCAGTGGGGTTTATGGAACCTGAAGTGGCCACCTCTCATAGCCAGGCAGGCCTCCCAGTAGAGGGTTAAGACATCAACCCACCCACAAAACCTTTGACCCAAAATTTGTCCTGTCTACATGAAGGCATACAGGTGATGCAGAAACTGGGGCAATGACCAGAAATTGACTGGTCCTGTCATCTATTCCATGGGCAACAACCAATCCGAGAGAGAGAGAGAGAGAGAGAGAGAGAGAGAGAGAGACAGACAGACAGACAGACAGACAGACAGACAGACAGACAGAGACAGAGTCAGAAAGAGACACACAGAGAGACGGAGAGAGGCAGAGAGAGACAGAGACATAGGCAGACAGAGATACAAAGAGATTCAGAGAGATAGTGAGAGACAGAGAGAGTGAGAGACTGAGAGGGAGAATGGAAATCATTAGTTTACTTCCTTCTCCTAGAGACTGCATCACCAATGTTTTGTCCTCACCTTGTACACATAGTTATGTTTCTTTTCTATGCAATGTTTCAGTTAGACTACTGATTATATGACATTTTATTAGGCACAATGAGTAAATATAAAATAATCATGTGAATGTCAATCTTCCAGGAATTATGAAGATTTAACTATGTTTTATAAAAGTAAACTGAGCCTAGAGGAAGGGCTCACAGGTTAAGAAAAATTACTCTTCTTGCAGAAAATCAAGTTCATTTGCTACTGCATACATAGCAACCAAGACTGTATTATGTCTACAAGGTATCTAATGCCTTTTTTGACCTCCGTGGGTTCCTGCAATCAATCTGATGGCATACTTATTTACACTCGGACATACACACTTACTCCAAGAATGTATAATTTACATTTAAGATGTTTTACTTCTAAATGATATTTGAATATTTTTATTACAGACTAATTAGACTTAATAAACAGTAATTCTTTCATTACAGAACATATACTCATATATCTTAAGAATGTAAAATCATAGAATGTTGAATCGCATACATATAATCATTTTGTAATCAACAAAATAACATAATTACCCAGTGCCATATCTAAGGAAGAAGGAAAAACTATTTCCTATGAGCACAGAGAAGAAAGAACTAAATGAATTTCATTATTAGTGGCCAGAAGTGTGATGTGGCTTCAGCTAGTTTTGAACTCACCATTTTAGTAATACCCTATAGAAAACACTTGGTAAGCTATTGGGATAAATTACTCCAAGAACTTTGGCATAGAAGTGATTCAATTCAAAACATTTCCTCTGGAGGAAGCTAGAAAAAGCCCTACAGCCTGGTCTAGTTCTTTCCCTCTCCCATTGCCATACATGATGTTCATCCTATTTCCTTACCCTCCACATAATTTTATGTAAAGAATCTTATAAGCAGAGTTGCTACAGTTAACAAATAAGATAACATGTGCAATTTTGTAAGTGGTTTACAGCTATTTTCTAGCTTCTGGAGAAAAAGAGGAGTCAGTCAGCTCTATGCACACAGAAGATAAAGTCATCCACAGCACAGTGTCCTACCCTGAGGATGTATTGAGCTGAGGATGATTAAATTGTCAGTGATGGATCTGAATCTTGATTTAATTTGATCACCAATATCAATATATTGAACTAAGCAGTTGGCTTTAGTGAAAAAATTCAGGGTCATTCTTAAATGAAAATTTGTAATAACCTTTGTTACATTCTGATTATTGAATTTTCAAATAGTTTACAATAAAAGTATGTGTTTCAGAATTTTAAATAACTCATATTATTACATTCTGATCACAATGTAACAATTATAAGGCAGTAAAGTGCCATTTACATCCTACTTTTAATTAATTTATCATTCTCAAGAGATGATGAAAATATTTTTCAATATGGCTTTAAAGAATATAGTACTCATCTAGTATTAGTGAATTGGAATATATTTCTAAGCTTATCTATAATTTTTCTTTCTTTGCTCAACTATTTATTGATTTTACAGGTTTTCTCAGAGGTCTTATCTTTGCTTGTTTTGATTATGAACAGATGTTTAATTGTGTCACATCTGTGAAAAATTGTATATACAGGTTTTATGTTATTTACTTTTACCTTTTATTATTTTCCATGGGGACACAGAACCTTATAGCAGTTTGGTGGTTTTTAAAATTAATCGTAGTTTTTCTTTTCCTTAAAGGTTTCTAAAATCTTCCCTCTAGACCATATCAGTGCATACTTTTATTTTCTGTTTAATGATTTTATAAATCTACTTAATTGTTAAAAGCACTGGGAATTTAATATTTTATGTTATGAATTCTGGATCTATGTTTTATTATAATAACGGTTAATCAATAACCATAACAAGATTTGTTGTATAACCATCATCCCATTTCTCCAATGAATTTAAATTATCATTGGCTTTTAGAATCTGTTGGGTATTTCCATGGAACTCAAATAAGAGATGGTTCAATTACATAAGTAATACAGTGCTTTAATTTAACATAAGGATCTTGGTTGTATTTTTAAACTAATTCATATGATACTGTTTTGTCAATGGATTACCAAATATTTTCAGATTCGGTATCTGCTTACTCCTACTTACACAGAAGAACCTTATTAAAGATACTATTGCGAAGTTTCAGTGGAAGTTGTTCATGAGGTAATAAAAAAACAAATATTGGAGAATACATTTTCTCAATATTTATTTGAAAGATTAAATTGGGTTTGCAATGCTCAAGGTGTGCAAAGCTTTGACTTATAAATCAGGTGGTCTACCATGCACATTCGTAGGTAATTATGCCTATGACACTATGGTATGCCAGTCAGTTAGAAAGCTATCTTGACTGTTGCCTATGATGGGCTTTGAGGAGAGGTCTTTCAACTATCTTCACTTGAAAATAGCTAATGATACTGACAGTTCTCACTGTGTTTTCGGAGCTGAGAAGTCCATGCGTGAGGTGTGCATTAGAGAATGAATCAATAAAAGGATCCTCCTTTTTTTTTTTTTTTTTGTCTGAATAAGGCATTGTCCATGTTGTTCTCTGAGTTGTGTCTCCGTATACTCCTCAACCTTTTACAACTTAGTGAGAGAAAAAATAGTGTTCAACCAATTTATAGATAGATAATGGAGATTCAGAGATACATCAGAATTTTCTAAGACACACCCAAATCCAGGGCTTTTCAACAACATATTGCTCACATTTTCTGAATATTTACCAAGTGAAACCTTTCCACCTTTCTATTTTTCTTTTCCCCAAAGCCATATTTCTTCTTTACTGTCCAAAGCATTTATTGTAATAACCTTATATTTTATAAACACTCAGTATGATTGACACAGGTTGACACATGTGACACTTTTAGGGTACACAAGAAGAAGAGTTACAATAAATAAATAGATAAGTTAATAAACAAGCAAACAAACAAACAAATCAATCCATCCATAGTTCTTAATCGCAACCAAAATAACCAATTAAAAAGTTATACGTATCAATTCTTCTGATGCGTTTAACTGAAAAGGTTTGTATACTTCATAATTTAAAGTCGCACAGCAAGGGCCACTGAAAGCTCACATTAAACAGCTTAGTGGGTGTGGGTGAATGGGTGGAGGGACACTCTCACAGAAGCAGGGGAAGGGGAGATGGGATAGGGAGTTTTTGGAGGGGAAACCAGGAAAGGGGACATTTGAAGCATAAATAAAGAAAATATCTAATAAAAAATTAAAAAAACAACAGAAAAAACAGTTTATGCAGATGACAGTGAAAGAACAAATTGTTGCTGTGTCAGTTTCCATTAGCTGAAGGGAGACGTAGTAGTGTAGAATCCATTTTTGCTTGCACATGATGTACAGCTTAACGAATTACTATCAGCTTGTTCAAAATAGTAGCCATAGCCAGCTTCTGTTGCTTAATTCTCCTTTCTACACTCTTCAATTACCATCACCTGGATTTGTCATAAATCAATAGACATAATAAACTCTCTCATTCATAATGCACCTCTCTGCACAATGAAAAGGAAGCACCCTTTGGTTCAATGCAAACATCAGTCCAGTAAATGTCCAGGGAAGTTTATCTGAAACTGCTTCTCAAGGGACAAGAGGGCCAATCTGAAGAGTGATATTGCCAATACTGATAGGTTTAGAAGTATATATAGTAATTGTGGCAGGGAAGAATCAATGATGGGGTGAGGGAAAGGACAGGGACCTACAGGGCCCTCAGTTGTTCTTTTTCTTGCTTCTTGATCTTGCTGGTTGCTTGTCCAGGGGCTGCATTTGTCTCAGAGCCACTACATGGTGAGAGGACCAGTTTAATGTATGCAGCTTAGTTATGGCATCATCAAAGGCTCATTTAGCTAAAAGGTAGGCCTATCATAGTACATTCTGTATCTATAGTAGAAGGCAGAAAAACTGAGGGCCAGGCCAAGCCAGATGGGGCATGTGGGCTGCATGTGCTCTTTGCTGATTTTGAAGGCTTTATTGTACACGGCTTCAGCCACAGTTTTTATTCTCCCCAGAAGCCACCTCTGCCAGGTAGTCATAGTAATCACCCTTCATATTCAGATAGAGCACCTTGATCTGGAAATGATTGCAGTTCTTGATGAGGAACTTGTTAAGCAGAGCGAAGACATCATTGGAAACTGTTTCCAGTTCCCTCTCAGTCTTCTCCTTGGAAAGGGCTCATTTCTCGAACTTCTTGTAACTTTTTCTAACTTGTTTTCATTGCCATCTGCCATGGATTTTTGCCTAGTGCTACCGATGACCTTCCAAGAAGATTGCCTGGCACCAATTACATTCTTGCAGATCACAGAAAGGAGATTTTGATCTTTATTAGTGGTTCATTCAGCTCTGTCACAGCCTTCATGGAGGAGGCTGTGTTGCCTTATTGGTCTTGGTGATGTCTGTTTGTTTGTATGTATGTTTGTTTGTTTGCTAAGCTCTGCCAGCGCCAGTTGCCCCCACTGCAGCTGCTGCTCTCTGCCCTCCAAGTTGCTCACAATTTGGTCTTGCCTAGAGTTCCCACACTACCTGATCCCTTGCCTGACTGTCAGTCTGCTTCCTAATCACTGCCCTTGGTTTCCATTTTTATAGCTTTAGATTTGGTTGGTGATGATTGATCTCAGTTGTCACAGAAGAAATGGATGTTGGTTCCTGTGCATATTAGATAAATGAAACCTGTGCCATATCATCATGAGGACATTTGTCAGAACTTACATATCCAAAAATAATGTACATGAAAATCTCTGTTCCAATAATGAATATCTGACAGGACTATGAGCCTGACACAAATATGGATATTGGATCTGGTTAAGGACCTCCATCAGCTAAGTACTGTCAGAATGTAGAGGGAAGAGAAAAGGCATAGTGGAATGTGATTTTCAGCTTATATAAAAACCAGAACTATAGTAGAGTCTATTAAAGTCCCATACCCATCTCTCTCCTCAATACCCAACTTCCTTGTTCCTTTTTAAATATAGAACATTAA
Source organism: Mus pahari (assembly GCF_900095145.1). NCBI lineage: Eukaryota > Metazoa > Chordata > Mammalia > Rodentia > Muridae > Mus > Mus pahari. Next base: position 64,770,326 of record NC_034590.1, read on the forward strand.
TACAATCTCAATTAATATGAAATTCTAATTCTGTACAGTTGGACTAACTATGGCATTGATGCATGGTTGACAGGGCATCTTATGTATTATTTATGAAAAATAATTTGAACGTGTCTAACTATGAGTGTATCTGCCTCTTCAGAATTATTATTATCTTAAAGACTACATTTTGCTTCAGTTTAATAGCAACAAAATAATAACAATAAGTTGAGAGAAGAGATGTGCTGAGACGGTTGTCTGGAAACAGACTGTAGTAAGTTCACAGGGAAAGCAACTGCAGTTCTATATCTGTGACTGACCTCCCAAGACCATAGTTTCCAGAAGCACTCCTACATCTTCTGTCCATCTGTTCAGATAGTTGGGTACCAAGGGCTTTTTACAGAAGTTCCTGTTTGTGCATGTAACAAACATCTCCTTATTAATTTTCCTGCAAGTCTTAATAAATAGTTATGTTTAAGACTTTTCAGATAGTCACATGAAGAGCTTCCATTATCCTCCCTCAAAACAAAGAAAAAACAGAAACAAAAGAGGTGACTAGAAAGACTTATATGAAAAATAAACAATTTAAAACAGAAGTGATAGCTAGACTTGCCACGTCACATCTTTAATCCCAGTACTTGATAGACAGAGACAGAGGCTTGCTTCAGGTTCAAGGCTACTCTGAATTACATAGTTGGTTCAAGTACAGCCTGAGCAATAGAATGCTACTTGGTATCAAAAGACCAAGAAAACAAAATCTGAGAGTTATGGGCTAATTTTGTTAATTTAAGTTAATAAATTTACTTATGATGAAGTTAGAGGATGTTTCTAAGAGACATCTTTTCATTCGTATTTTAGAACTCATTAGAACATGTTCATATCACAAGCATTCATGATTACCCTGGACTTTTTGTTCCCTTGCAAAATGCTGGGGCTTTAAATTTCCACTCAAGAGCCATAAAGCAAGATGGGGCTATTAGATTTAGCATCATATATTTTCCCAAGCGGAATCCACAGCACTTGTTTAATATGTATGCAGCCTATTTTAGACTGTAATCTCTTTTAAGTTATTTACACCACTGACGGGCTTTATATTCTTATTTCTGACACTATGATTTAATGTCCTGACACAAGACTCAGATTTACAGTTTTACTCCTGGCCCTGGAGTCCCACCCGACTGCTCTCCAATGCAGTGGTCTGGGGATTCTCAGAAGGGTATTTCTTTCCGGGCTTTAGATTCATTGTGCGTTTCTTTTCCCTTTGGAAAGATGTGCTTATCCTGTGTTTTACGGTGCATTTAGTAGCCTTTGATTTTCCAAAATTGAATTTTCAGGTGTTACTTGGCTACTTAAGATGATCATATGGAAAATATACACTCTCTGTGTGCATATTTTGTAAAAATGGGAATAAAATACCTCCTTCATGTGGTTTTTTCTGAGGGATAGTTTTTTTCTAATTAACAAAGTGAAATCAGTATATCAAGTACAATATACAATGTAGCATGATAGTATCTTGCTGTGAAACTAGAGATCATGTAATTTCAGTGCTCTCTTGCAAGAATTGTTTCTTCTAAAATCATGCCATGTAGTAACCTGCCTTTGATACTGAATTTATAAGAATGCATTCCAAAGATTAAAAAGAAGATATGACCAATGACTGTATTAAGAGTGCTGTGTGCTATTTACACAATGGAGTACTACTCAGCTACTAAAAACAATGAATTTATGAAATTCTTGGGCAAATGGATGTATCTGGAGGATATCATCCTTAGTGAGGTAACCCAATCACAAAAGAAGTCACTACATATACATTC
>NC_034590.1:64773358-64797146 GCF_900095145.1 Mus pahari
TACGTATGTGTGTATATATATATATATATATATATATATATATATATATATATCCACCCAAATTGAACTTTAGTGCTGGAGTATACACCAATGTTAATATAGCCCTAGATAAGATTGAGAAGCTAATAGTCACAGACTAGATATTCTGATACATGCTAGAAAGAATTATGGTGACTTATTGATACACATATACTACAGGTCTAGATGAGAAAATATTCATCTTATTTACTTTGCCCAAAAAAGTTCCCATAGGATTATGTTTGACCTGAGACTTAGGTTATATAGGCACTTTAGAGGAGAGAAATACAATGATACATGCCAAATCTTAAAATTATGAAAGGACTTAACTGGTTTAGAAAATGGAAGCAAGTCAATGATCCTGAGTTTGCAAGTATACAAGATCAGTGCAGAGATATGGAGGAATTCAGTACTATGTAAGCCTTAGTAGGATGAATGAAACAGTTGGGATTTAGCAGGAACACCATTCTTTGATAAAAGATGATGGCCATCTAGACCTGATGGGATACATCTTTGATCCTGGTACTCAGAGATGGTAGGCAAATCTCTGAGTTTAGGGCAAGCCTGGTCTACAATGTAGTTCCAGGAGACCCAGGGCTATATGGAGAGACTTTGTTTCAAACAAATAAACAACAACAACAACAACAACAACAAAATAACATGAAACAAAAATAAGAAAAGAAGGAAAGTGTTGCTTGATTTAATGTTTTTAGAAAGATTGATCTCTTAGTAATGTTGATAGATAGAAGAGGGTGGGGGGAGCATATATAAACCTAGGTTACAGCTATAAAAGCTTCGCTGAGGAAGCTCTAGTACTTTATCTCCCTTAGTCACTAGGTTTTCCCCAGGAAAATGCACTTCCCCCCAATAAAAACATGGTAGGATAAAAGAACTCAGTGACTCATGAGGTACTTCTCTACAGCACTGGCCCAATTAATTAATTGTTCTCTGATATTTAATTAAGCAGTTATGTTTATCTTTGTAAAGGATGTGGAACAGCCAATTACAATTTTCATTGTGACCTTTCAAATTTAATTAAGCATTAAATGCCACATAGTTGCCTATATTTGGATCTGGGAGAATTATGGTATATAGCCTATATTCTTATCTCATAGGCCTGAACAAAAGTTAGCTGAGACATAGTTCATAGCAGGATTATTCAACAAAACTTGAAGTGATGGTACTTTATGATTACAATGTCATACAATTGCTATTAGTAATATTTTTGGAACTTGAAATCTATCTAATACAACGGAGGGACTTGTTTTTTGATATTTAAATGCTCTGCTTATTAAGAATTAACCTAAATTTAAATCAGTATGTAAAACTGTCAGCAAATTCTCCAGAATAGTGTCTATCTGCCTCTGTCCAGGTTCCCTACCATGATGATAATAGATTCACTTCTGGAACTGTAAGAAAGTCCCCAATGATAAGCTTTCTTTAATAAGAATTGCATTGTCATGGTATTTCATTGCAACTATAGTAACCCTAAGACAAGTTTCATATAAATTTCAAATGTAGGAAAATGAAAATATTAACTGTGTATTTAATGATAGCTGCCCATTTGAAATGTGGCTATTTCTTTTTACCTTTTGGAATGGGAAATCTCAACAGGATTTCCTGAAATCTGCACCTCTTTCAGTTCAAGCTTTTGCTGTGTCTTCTTCCAAACAATAGAAAACTTGGTCTGTATCAATATGTCAAGAGAGATTTGGAGTTACTTGAGTACAAATGGCTTTTTATTTCTATCATGTCTTGTCTCCTACTTGTGGCCTTTTAGAAAAGACCCTGGGTTAAAGACCTGAGATTTCTGGCCAATATGCACAAAGGGAGAAGAATCTAGAAAACAGTCATGGGGATCATTCTTGGAGTCTTCAGTCCCAGGCCAAAGATTACAAACTTATTTACCACCTTACAAGAACCTGGGGCCACATAGCTATGCTGCATTCAAATTATTGACAGTCTGAAGTTACTAGATGAGAGATGGCTATCTGTATAAACCATGAAGATTGGAATTTTTTATTGCATAGTACCAAATAGATCATTCCTAAATACTCCTAAATCATAAGCCCTTAAAAAGTCCCCAAAATTCTAAGCCTCCCTAAATTGTCAAGCATTTGCTTTTGTTATATATCTTCCTTCCTCGGTGAAATATCTAATATAGATTCTCTTTCACGAAGGCTAAGAACTGAATAACCAGATTAATGTGAATTATTAATGATCACTATTCTTATAAAAGATAAAATATGGATATCTAACTTAACAGTTGTCAAACTTTTGTATTCATGGTTTGCCTAAACATCATATATTGATATTATTGCATTATTCTTATACCACCAAATACAAAAAATTTAAATCCACCTATATATAAAATATCATTTTACCAATTCCTCCATATTATACTAAAGAAGGTTTAACATAGTTACATAATTATCTCTTTCACATTCCTCCCTCGTTTTTTGGCCTTTTTCATATTTATGCCCTTATTTTGTTTCTTCATTAATTTGTTGCATGTCATAGATAGATAGATAGATAGATAGATAGATAGATAGATAGATAGAGATAGTGATAGAGATGTGTGTGTGTGTGTGTGTGTGTGTGTGTGTGTGTGTGTGTGCATATTTCTAGATGCAGAAATTGAACCTACCCAGTTAGAATATTGCTTGTGTGAATGTTTCCAGGGCTGTTTGGTACTCGATAACTTATTGGTATGCTCTTCCCAGGGGAAGACTATCTTTTCTCTTTCTCAGCAATTTTTAATAAGGCAGTTTTGCTGGTTTTAGCCTCAACTATAGATTTCAGGGTGTTCAATATCTTTGTATCATCAGTTTATAAAAAAAAAACCCTTCTGGGTTTTTTAATTAACTGTGAATTATTGATATATGTTACCCTTTCAGCAAATGGTGTTGAACTGGTCGTTTTAATTCCCAGTTCTTTTGGTAGTATCTATTTTACTGAATCAGATCAAAAGTTTTCTGTAACCAATTATACTCTAGTAAATCTTTTTGTGAATTCTGCTTTCTTAGGAACTTCAGAAATAAGTATATACTCACTTAAATTTTAAGATTGTGGAGAATATGGATTAGGGAGATATGTAATAAATGGATTCAATCAAGGCCAATTGTACTCTAGCTGTTCTTAAATCACTGCAGTCACAAATTTGGCACAAATTCGGGAAGAGTATCATTAACCCAACATTTTAAAGATATTGTATACCTTACAGTATATTCCTTGTGTTTTAACATAAAATAGCTTTCAATATATATTGTTTGCTAATGATTAAAATTGGGGACTTCAAGAACACATGTATCTCTTCATCATATCATTTGATTGCTTCTGGCTAATCATGGAAATTTCCATTAAAACAAATTTCATTCCCCTTTAATACCAAACCTAACTTTTATTCTTCTCTTCTACATGTGTATATTAGTTACATAATTCTTCAGTGATTAACTACTAGATCAAATCCAGCCATGGAAGCAGGTAGAATAATTGCAGATCTTCACCTCTTCTTCTGTTTGTCCAAGTCCAAACCCTAAGGGTGGCTCCTCCCACTTCTATACTTCCATATTCAGCTGAACATTTAAATTTGGTCCTCCACTTTTTTCCCTCCACTCATACTGTTATCCCACCCACCAATTCCACCAGGCATTATCTTGGAACTGGCTAGCCAAGCCTGCCAAAGAAGCAAGTAGACCTGTGAAGCAGGTAGGGAAGTTTCAGATCTTCACTCTCCCTTCTCTCCTCCCTATCTTATTTCCCATTCTCCACCACAGCACTGTAACATAGTACCTGATGTGACCTCTCCCTTATCTGCCCACATTCTAAAGGCACTAAGCCGACCCTGTGGAGCATTCTGATTTCTTGCCAAATGTGGACCTTCCCACACCTGATTCTATCCTGATTCTTAAGTGTCATCTCCTGATACCTAGGAACACATTTTATTTGGAACTATCAGGAGTGCAGAACTTTTTTCTAAGACGCAGTAGACAGGCACCACACTATTCTAAAACCAGAGAGGGCAATAAAAAACAAGGAACAAATCTCCTGCCTAGAAGAGACGTGATCACAGAGAAGTATAATCTTCCCAAACCCAGATGCTTAAATGTCAGCATAAATAAAACTGATAACAGACAAGAAAATGTGTCTCCACTAGAGCCCAACAACTTTATCACAGTAGACTCTGGGTATTGCAACATAGCTGGAGCACAAGCCAAAGACATTTAAACAGCCTTTAAGAATGTAATAGAGGTCCTTAAAGAGGAAGAAATCCCTTAAAGAACCTATGAAAACACAAACTGTGGAAGGACACGAATGAAGAAGTACAAGACCTGAAAGTGTAAAAAGAAACAATAAATAAAATAGAAACAAAGAAATCTGGAAATGAAAAAAAGTGTAAGTCAAACAGGAAACTCAGAGGCAAGCTTCACCAACAGAATACAAGAGATGAAAGACTTTCAGACATTGAAGATACAATAGAAGAAATAGTCTGTAACAAAACACGACTATAGCTCAAGTCACATATTGACCTTCATACACTGATAGTGGAATGCATCAATACCCCGCTCTTACCAATCACAGGTCATCTAGTAAAAAACTGAATAGAGGAATGCTGGAACTCAATGGCATTATAAACCGAATGGACTTAACAGATATCTACAGAACATTTTACCCAAACACAAAAGAATATACCTTCTTATTTACACCTCGTGGGACATTCTCCAAAATTAGCCATACACTTGGACAAAAAGCAAGGCTAAATATATATAAGAAAACTGAAATAACACCCTGCATCCTATCTGACTAACATGGATTAAAGCTGGACAGATCCAACAAAAGAAACAAGGGGATATTTATAAAATAAAGGGAACTGAATAACTTACTACTTAATGAAACCCAGGTAAAAGCAGAAATTAATAAACAAATTAAAGAATTTCTAGAATTGAAAGAAAATGAAGACAGACCATACCCATCCTTATAGAAGGCAAGGAAAACACTTCTGAGAGGCAAGTTCATAATACTAAAAGTCTACATAAAAACCAACCAACCAAAAACAAGCAAACAAAAGAATAAAGGGAGAGGGGAGATATCATACTAGTAACTTAACAGAAAATATTATAGTTCTAGAACAAGAAGAAACCACATTCAAGGAGGAGAAAAGGGAATAAATAATCAAGCTCAGGGATAAAATAAAAAAAATTAGGGAAATGATAAATAAAAAATGCATAAAATGAAGTGTTGGTTTTTTGAGAAAAATCATGAAGTATATGTAAACTAACATGCCTGGAAGTATATAAAAATTAAGTAAAATAGAGATGAAAATTAAAACATACTAATAGGACTGCGAAAATTTACAGAAACATAAAGGAACACTTTAAAAAATCTTTACTCTGAAAAAAATATTTACTCTGATAAATTGGAAAAATAGAATTAAATAGTTAAATAAAGATAAAATAAACAATGTAAACAGACCTAGAACCCATAGTAAAAATTAAAAAAAGCAGTTTTCTACACAGTTGGAAAATAATTTTAACAACTATACATCTGATAAGAGGCTAATATATATACCAAATATATAAAGATCTCCGGAAAGATAATATTCAAAAAACAACTCATTTAAATATAGGATTCAAATCTAAACAGGTATTTCTGAAAAGAAGAAACTCAAATGACTGAATAATACTTGAAATACAAATCAGGGAAATACAAATCAGACTACTATAATATTCCATATTACAGCCATGATAGTAGCTAAAATCTATAAAACAAGGGGCAACTCATGTTGGCAACGATTTCAAGTAAAGGGAATCCTTATCCATTTATGATGAGAGTGCAAACTTGTATTGTCACTATCAAAATCAGTGTTCTGTTTACCCTGGAAGATGGGGCTTGAACTACTCCAAGATCCAGCTATCCCACTCTTGGGAATATACAAAAAAGATGCTTCATTCTACCACAAAGACACACACTCAAACCTGTTCATTAATGCTCATTCATAATAGCTAGAAAATGGAAACAATCTTGATACCTCTTTGCAATGAAATGTGTGGAACTAGAAAAAGTCTTCCTGAATGAAGTTACCCAGAGTTAAAAAGACAAATATGGTATATATTTACTTATATTGGGGGTATTATCTATTATGTCAATGATTACTAAGCTCCCATCCACATTACCACAAAGGTAAGGTATGCATTTATGGACCAGGGTAGTACAGACTGGGAAACCAGAACATGTAGTTATGGATAGAAGGGAGCTGTAAAAGGAGGGTCAGGGAAAAAAATGGGAGGCAAGAAGGGGAAAAGGTAGAATATAGAAAAAATAGCTAAAATTAAATGACACTTTGGGGGTATAATAGAAACTTCCTAAAATATATACATACATGAAGGCAATATAAGTAAAATTGCCAAATAATGGGGAGACAACACCAACGGGCCATCTATTGTTACCAAAGATTGAGTTGTATCTTTGAGTTGTTGGCCAAAGTATTCCCAAGGGAATGCAAAAAAACCTTAGGCTGTTTCCACCATGGCAAGTCCCACATTGCTGAAGATGTTACCTAGAAAACTCAATAATAATGGAAAAGTCAAATTGGTACCTTCACAGAACCTTCAGACCTTTGTGCTAGTGTCTTTGATACAAGAAGATTCTCTGAATGCTACCACAGCAGAAATATAAACACGAACCCAACCACAGATGCTTTGATCTACAATGGTGTTCTGAATCCACCATGTACTCTGTACAATGGTGGCACAAAAGTTTGGGAGTAACCAACTAATAATATCTTATTTGGCTTAAGACTCACTACACTAGATATGACCCATACTTAATAATGCTGGTGACCAAGACCTGAGACTAGATATTTCCAGGATGTAGAAAGCAAAACAAAATAAAAACAAACAAACAAACAAACAAAAAACAAATACACTGTACTAAATGTTAAAAGGTGGAAATAAAATGACTCATTACGATGTTCTGCTATGATCAAGGATCAATGCCTTGTTTAGCCAGTATCAGAGAAGTTTCCTCCTGCAGCAGATGGGAACAAATAGAGAAATCACAGTCAGGCATTATGCAAAGAATGAGAGATGTGGGAATACTGAATCATCAATGAGAATTCTCCATCAACCACCTCCCTTCAGTGTTCAAGCAGAGCCAGAGGCGATGGAGGACATCAAGGAAATAAGGCCTTCTAGATAAAAATAACCAAAGCTCATATGAATGCAGAGAGTCAGGCATTATGGTCTTAGAAAAATATGTACCAGATGGTTTCTGAAAGCTGGAACGAGAAGTGGACCCACGTCTGCATCTGTAGATCAGAAGCTATCTCCACTTGCAAACCATATGCAAATAAAATATTTGCTTTCCCTCAAGGGAGTCTCACTGGGGAAACAAACTCCTCTTAATGGTAAGCAGTGTGTCCAGCAACAGATGACCTGCATAACAGAAATCCAGTAACATCTTTTGGTTCTATGTGACATAATGTCAGGACTTAATTTTTCTAAGAATTGTATTGATACTGATACATATTTATCTGTAGGAATTTATTTTCAAATATAATTTTATTTTATTATTTATTTTAATTGAAAATAAATTCTCTCATGCAACACATTCTGGCCACAGTTCTCTCCTTTTCATCCTCCCAGCTCCCTGTCCATCTCCCCTCTCCTCCAGATCCACTCCTGCTTCATTTCTTCTTCAAAAACAGCAAACCTCTAAGAGAGGACAACCACACAGGACAAAACAAGATACAATAAGACAAAACAAAATCTCACAAGTGTTTTCTTATAGTTTAATTTTACTTTTATGTTGTTTCTATGCTTTGTTTTACCCTATAGGTCTGTTGTGTATACATTATGACTTCCAATTTAGTCTTTTTATAGCATTTCTGAGCATGGGAATGAGTCAGTTTCTGTTTCATTCACCTGCTCTTGGGTTCTGTTCCTTCTGTTTGCCTGTCTTGTTCAATATATATGTGTTAGTAGTTTATATCATATCATACTATACATACTATTCTATACTATATTATATTCCCTTGGAAGCCTATTTGTTTTATAATGAGAAACAGAAATGTAATAGATTTGGATGGGAGAGGAAGAGGGAGGAACTGGAAAAGTTAGAGGGAGGAGAAACCATAATTAGGATATATTATGTGAGAAAAATCTATTTTCAGTAAAAGAAAATGGAAAGAAAGTAGTTTAAATAATTTTCATATTTTAGCCTTGCATATTAAAATTTGTCCCTTAATGTTAAAATATGTATTTGTTTTGGCTGAAACTTTTAGACATATTGGGCACACAAAACGTTCTGGGGTAATTCTAGAAAAATGTATTTAGTCACTAGCATTCTTAATGAATATAATAAAATAGTGCTGTATAGAAGAAAAAAATGAAAATCAATCAATTCTAGTTAATTAAACAGGTCTGTTACAAACATAACTTTACTTAGCTATCAGCATTAACCTACTAGATAAACTTAGTAGATACTGAAATAACATTCAATGTGACTTACTACACAGAGTAGTTTCCAATCTCCTGTGACAAGAATGAAAACAAGAAAAGGGACTAAGAATACCACAGGGGAGTCAGCAGCTCTTCCTAAGACCTGGGTCCCTGCCAGTTAGTTGAAAGGTCTCTGCTTGACTAGGGTCTCTTAAAGTCTAAGTGTATGTGTCTTATTTGTAGAAGCTGGGCAACAGTTCATCCTTGACACATCTCACTGTTGTTGCAATAATGTGGTAATTAACAGCACCATATATTAAAGACATATAGTGCCTATTTGCTAGTGAAAGTTTTATAAGAGGTACTGTTCATCTGCTATGGAGAGGACAAGTAACAATATTAAGAAAAATTACCCAATACAAAATAGAAAAAAAATGAGAATGGCTTTTAAAGAAAGGTTTTCAGGGTCTCACGTTATTTTCTTTTCAATATTGTCTGTAGATGGCAGAACAAATACAAAGGAAGAAACACCAATTCTAGTCTCATGATATGTGAATTGAAAGATCGCATCATCCCAAAGCATAATTGTCTACCATAGTTGTTGTCTGTGCTCAACTATCATGTTGTAGATGTAGAAATAAGTATGCTTTCGTAAAGCAGGAAGATATTATTACCTTTTAAAGAGAGATCATAGTCAAAATGATAAGATAGATAAAAGTATTCAGGGGTTGGAGGCATAGCTGGTTGGTTTTGAGTACATGTTGATCCTATAGAGGACCTGGACTTAATTCACAGCTTACATACAATAGTAGCTCATGAACTTCCATAACTTCAGTTCAGTTCCAGAGGAATCAAATGCTCTCTCTTCTCTGAGGATACAAGGAACGTATGGCATGTGGTGCACAAAAGTACATGCAAAACATTCATAAGGATTGCTAACTCTTTTGCACCAATGACAAAAAATATTCAACAGAAATATGTTGTAACTTCTTTCAGTTCAAAATAAAGGAATAACTAACCTCAGTTAGCATCTGGAGATAAACTAATGCATTTGAGACAGTCCCTCATATTTTTAAGTCTGCTATTCAAAGATCTGTAAGAATTCTCCTTAATTCCACCTGATCAAAACCAATGTCACCCAGCACTTTATTTTATTTATGGTGTTCATCATATCAGTTCTGGATAACTACAGAAACCCAAACTGTATTATTTTCTAAAACCCAACATAACATCATAGAATCTATGTCTGGACAAGGGAACACTGTTCTTCTTGGAGGACACACTCGAGAGTTTTCTTCCCTGAGTATTAAATACGGATCTCATTACCCTTCATTTAGGGTGAATGTGGTATATTGAGGAAATGCTTAAAAGTTTGTTGAGAAGCAAGACAGCAACAAAACCATGGAAGACTCCATAGCCAAAACCAATAACTTAGGATTTTAACTTAGAGCAGTGGGAAGCTGCTGTAAAAAATCAAACATGACAACAGCATCATGTTTTGTTCATATGTAATAATGACTATTTGTAATGTGGAATATAGTACAGATTGTATAGATATAGAAGGGTCAAATAGGAAGACATTGTGTTATTTAGGATCAAAGACAATGGTTGTACTGCTGTCTGTGAAAGAGCTACAGAAAGAAGTTTTAAACTAACAGTTTATTAACAGAGTATTCAATGCTTAATTGATACTTTAAAGTTTCCACTACTAAGGAACAGTGTACATATCTGACCAATGTATCTACATGGTAGAGGAACTATTTTTTCAAATTGGGAATCTTCACAAGAGAATTACTTTTGCTTGGAAAAAAAGTGTAAGCTGGCTTTAAATATATAAGGAAAAAATAAGTGGAGATATTTTGATGGGAATTATAGCTCAGAGAGCAAGCTAGGTTAAAGATGTAAACTTAGTAATTATAACACTGACTTATCACTATTTTCAGCTTCCAAACTCCATAATAATTATTTTTCTTCTGATTACTGATATTGAATAAATGGCCTAATAATCTCTAATATGTTTTTCTTTCCTCTATGGAAATAAGCCATCTTTCTTGTTTTCATTTTCTTGCAATCATTACAGAAGCCCATGGGAAGTCTTAATAAGTGAGACTGAGCTTCCAAAACCTTACACTTGAACCTGTGGGATGCTGGACTTCGGAAACCTACTTACTTGAAAGTTTTTGGATTTTTTTTTGTTTGTTTGTTTATTCTTCAGTATTCATTTATGATTTGGGTCCTACCTTAACTTGGTCTAAGTTAGATGAAGAATAAATACAGTTTGTGCAGTGGAGAAAAACAAAGAAGAGACCTTGATGAGCGTGCTTTACAGACTGCATTGTATTGATTTGTCTTCTCCATTATTTCCTGATTTGAATGAAGGGAAATATGACTCCGGATGTAAAATTGGACATCATATCCATTGGGAAATAGATTTATTTCCATGCTAGGGCTGACTGGAAGGAACATATACTTCCCCTCTTAGAGCTCAGAAGAGACAACAGAAGTAAAAAGGAAATATATTTTAAGAACTGTAGAATTCTGAACCTTTCATGGACTTTCAATGCAGATACTGAGTAATAGTTTTTCTGGACCTAGGCTGCAGATCTCCCTGTTGTGTTGGCTCTACCTCTGTGTTCCAAGCTGAGTTCACTGGGAAAAGCTGAGCTACAGCTGAAGCAACTGATTTATCTCCAAATGACTTAGTCTTTTTATAATAAGATCTTGATTCCCATCTCGTTTTTTGCCACACAGAGCTCCCTAAGCTTAAGAGGCTTGTCTTTTTACATTATAGGCTTTTCTTATGAAAGCAAAGCCTGTGGGAGAGACTCAGACTTCTCATCTGAGCAGCTCATCTGCAGTTCAGTTTGTTCCCTCAGAATTCTTTCCTAGCTCCTGTATGAGACCCCTTTTCTTCTGGGTGTCAACTAGAAGGCAACAAAAAGCTAAGAAAACTTCGGATCTGCTCAAGAAAAGCCCCAAATACAGTCAGCCCTCAAACAACTTTCCAAGCAGAATGAATACTGCTTTTTGAATTGCAAATAAAATGAAACAAATAAATATATGTATTTTTAAGCTTACAACATGACAAAATAAGAAGGTTCATGTTGAAATGTGAAGAAATTGGATGGATTTCCTAGAGAATGACAGAAATAAAATAAAATAGTGTTCCTAATTTAAATCCATCCATCTATCTATCTATCTATCTATCTATCTATCTATCTATCTATCTATCTATCATCTGTTTATTTGATATTAAGCACTGTTTAAGGAGGATACTTATCTATTATAAAATTAAAGGGGCTTAGTTATTTATTGTATCTGCAAATCAAATCTATGTGTTGAAATGTATAATTGGGAACACCCTCATAGAATTAGGGGGGGGTATAGATTAGGGGAATTATGGAGGGGAAACCAGGAAGAGGAATAACAATAGAAATGCAAGTAAATAAAAAAACAAATAAAGAAAGAAGTGTATAATTCTTAATTTGTATGCAAATTATATGATATTTTTTTAAAAGCAAGTAACAATTTATAAAATGCTTCATTCCTGTGACCCATGAATGTGTTTCTTCTCTATTGTTTGGAATAAATTGCAGCATTTCCCTAAAATGTTTAAAGAATGTTTTAAGTCATCAGAAACGACACTAGGAGCTATTCTGAACCTTTGTACTGTGATACAATCCCTGAATAGCTTTTGCTCTTTTATTGACTTTTTGGTTTGTTTAATCTGATGCTGTTCCCAGTTGCCCACCCTCTGAGCAAATGTGTCCTATGGCTATTAAGTCACAGCACTGGTTTTTGACAACTCAGACTGTCTGGAGCCTTGTTCCACCAAGCTGCAGCTTTGCACTTAATACCTTAATGATCCTCACTCAGAGATGAAGAAATGGAGACTTGAGGTGGGAATAATTAAAGGCAGACACACAAATGCACTTGGTGCCAGATTTTATTACCTCAAACAAGTGAAATCAAGACAAGCATTTTATCATCACTGATTACCCCGCTGTCTCCTGAGGGTATTTAAGACAACTGGATAGAAGACACTAATGACAAGACTTAGCTCTCAAAATGAATGAACAATGCATAACCCAAATCATATCAAATTAGTTGATATGACTGCTCTGCTAATGTAGGTCTAGTTATTATATTAGCTGGTGTCAGTCTTTTATTTTCTTCCCTCTCCTCACCGAATCACAGGCATCATTTGACTAGTTAAATAAGCCTTCCTACATAAAGATCTTTTGGGAGTAAAGCAGCATATGAGGAGATAGATAATGCAGTGGTTTGATTTGGAATTCTGAAACTCTCAAATCAGCATTTTATTGGGCATGTGATAATGAAGGCCCTAGTTAACACCTCAGAGCTAAGTGTTCATGTCTAAACAATAGACGTTACAAATGTCCCTAATAATGTTTGGAAGAGGGCGGTGGGCAATCAATGAACAATGTGACCACATTCAATGAAGAGTAACACAATTTATGAAATTTAATAACCAAATTTATTTACCTCTCACTTTTTTGATCTCCAATATTCTATCATATACAAATCAGATAGAAACGAAGAATGATTCCTATAGTGACTATCATTGTAAAGTCAGAGATCAATTGGAAAACATTTAATCACAAGCTATTTTAAAACCGTAGGATGGCAATCATTTAATAGTTCAAGATCTATTTTGTGCTGCTGGGTTAATTTATTCCTTAAAATAACCATTCACTTCTAAGTCCCAATTGTATATTTAGCAGGTATTTAAGAAATTGTTAACAAAACTATTAAATAAAATAGAAATACCTTATTGGTTGATTTTAGCAATAATACCCTGAAAGTAAAATATCTTTATTGTGCTAAGAAAGACAAATATTCAAACAATATGCTCAAATTTACAATGATAGCTGTCAATGATGAAGTACTTGTTCTTTCAATAAATCTAACAAATTGCTAAGTAATGTTCAATTAGTTTTGTCTACTTATGCCAGGGAATTGTAACGCAATTTACTATCTATGTATTGAAATATATATATATATATATATATATATATATATATATATATATAAAATATTTTTATATATATATAAAATTCAAAAAATAAGTATGTATTCAATATATATTATATATATTTATATATATCATACATAACATATACTTTACATATATAATACATAATACATACTATACATAATTTATATTATATATTATAATAAAATTTATTTAGGTAAATATTATTGTCAATAACATTGAAAATGCATAGCTCAACTTTACATGAAAAACTGTACATTACCTGAAAAATATCAACTAATTGTCATGGACTACAAACATTCAATTAAAGAAAATTTGTGAAGTTTACTAGTCTATGGTAAAAAAGTGTTTAGATATTTGTTCAGTGGTGTTACTTAATTTTATTTATTTAGCTAGTAATTTATTATTGAATTTGTATGTGTGTTTGAAGGCAGAGGAACAAATGTGTGCTATTCTGTACATTTCAAAGTAGCTGTGCAAGTTTCCACTTCCACTAGCAATGGAAGAGTATTCCCCTTGCTCCTTATCCTTGACAGCATAAGCTGTCACTTGTGCTTTTGATCTTAGCCCTTCTGGCAGGTTTAGGCCAGAATCACAATGTCTTTTTGATTTGCATTTCCCTGATGACTAAGAATTTCGAACATTTCTCTTAGACTTTATCAACCATTTGAGATTCCTTTATTGAGAATTATCTGTCTAGATATGTACCACATTGTTTAACTAGAGTATTGATTTCATATATAATATGATATCTAGTTCCTTGAATTCTTTATAAATTTTGGATATTAGTCCTCTATTGGATGTATAGTTGGTAGAAATATTTTCCCACTGAGTAAGCTATCATTTTGTCCTACTGATGAAGACTTTGCCTTACAGAAGCTTTTTAGTTTCATGAGGTTCCATTTATTATTTGTTTATCTTAATGGGTACACTATTGGCATTCAGCTCAGGAAGTTGTCTCCTGTGTCAATGCATTCAAGGCTATTCTTTACTTTCTTATTTACAATGATCAGTGTATCTGGGTTTATGTTGAGGTCTTTGATCCACTTGACTTGAGTGTTTTGTAAGTGAGAGATATGATCGATTCACATTCTTCTACATTCAGACATCTAGTAGATGAGTACCATTTGTTGAAGATCCTTTCTGTTTTTCCCATTGTATATTTCTGTCTTCATGTGTTCATATATTTGGCTTTATGTCTGGGTCTTCAACTCCATTGATCAATGTGTCTGTTTTTATGCCAATACTATTTTCATTACTATATTTCTGTAGTATAGTTTGAAATCAGGGATTGTGATACCTCCAGAAATTCTTTTATTGTAGAGGATTGCTTTAGCTCTCCTGTTTTTTCCCCATATAAAATTTAATATTGCTCTTTCAAGATCTATAAAGAATTGTGTTAGAATTTGTAGTGGCTGGTGTCCTCTTGCTAATTGTACTAATGCCGACCCCCCCCCCCCAATATCTGTTTACAGTGTCCTGCATGCAGGCTAAATAGGCCTGCCTCCTAGCTGGTTTGATTGGCAATAAAGAGTTTCTGTACAGCCAATGACTGGGCAAAGGAAGATGCATCTCCCAGCCTCAAGTCAGGAATATGTCCACTGCTCAGGTACAGGCCACACCAGTCACAAGAATGGGTGCTGCCACTACCAGTGAGAAGAGCACATGAGAGACATGCCTCCCTACAAAACTGCCTCATTCCCTAGGTCAGGTTCCCCAAACCCATTCTACAATTCCCAAGCCTGTCCAACATCACCACCTATACCACAGCCAGAAATTTTTCTTATTGCAGGTGGAATAAAAGGAGGTGATTAATGGTACCATGTCCAACACTTGATGTCATATAACTACCTTATGGAACTATTAGAAGTTATTTCTATCCCTCTAGATTTTGTGCCTTTCTTAATGCAACCTTGCACTATTAATCATTTCAGATCTCCAGACATTTTTGTTTCCCATGAACTGTTACTTTGGGATAAGAGAAATATGAGAGCCATTGTTTAGAGTCTTGCCATTTGGGGAACACGTATTTGATGATGTGTGGCATATGTTTCCTGCTAAGTGACAGGAGAATCACAGGCTGGAATCTTAAGTAAAACACACAAATTAGATTCAAAGTTGAAATGTAGCATAATCCTTCCCCTCTTAGACTGTCATTTATCCCATGTTCAATCTGCTAGGTTCTGTCTTCACTGTATATTTGTTTTTAACACACACACACACACACACACACACACACACACACACTCACACACACACGTACATATATGCATAGGAGCAAGTGCATGAGCAGGCATGCATGCACA
Organism: Mus pahari; assembly: GCF_900095145.1. Lineage (NCBI taxonomy): Eukaryota > Metazoa > Chordata > Mammalia > Rodentia > Muridae > Mus > Mus pahari. The sequence goes on from NC_034590.1 coordinate 64,789,138, forward strand.
GATACACACACACACACACACACACACACACACACTCATGAGCAGGCATGCATGCACAGACACATACACACACACACACACACACACACACACACACACTTTCCTACCTTAGCTAACAGAAAGGAGAAAATGGTAGTTATCTGACGTGGCATTCCAAATTTCTTTTTAAAGTGCCTCTTGAATTCAACTGATTACTGATATCATGATTATCTTCACACAGATATAACCATATTATCATGATACCCAGAAAATTCTAGTTGGCAGATTTAGAGAAAATAAGAATAAACCACAGCAATTTTCCAGAAAATGAAAACAAAATCTTTGCTTAGAATCACACTTAATTATTATTTACTGAGAAATAACATATAAAACAGACAATAGTCTTTAGCATTCAATTTCAACACTCTCCACATATCACTGTTTTAAAGGAATACTTTGAAAGAGTAAATTTAAGTGTAGTATTGCTTCTTAAAAACATGTTTCATAGATATTTTTTTACATATGTTCATCACAAAATTCAATCTTTTAGAATTAGGTACAAGAATTATTAGTACATTTATATTCCTTCTAACATTGAAAAGGCCCATATTATCATACACAGTTGGACAGATTCCCTTATAATTTACTTCCCTTCTCTTTCTCTGTTTGTTACATGCTTACGACATTATTTCTTGGGAAATATGAACACATGACTCTTCACTCCAGATAAGAAACTCACAACAGACCAAAGTAAGGATAACATCAAAGTCTGACTTGGCAAATTAATCAGTTGTCCTGTTCCTTACAGGAGTGGGCGTGGTACTTAACAACAACCAAATTCCACATGGTCTATGAAAGCTGGAAATCTTGAGCATGCTATACAACTTGCAGGCAGCTCAACAGATTGTCATTTCCAGGCAGTTCCATCCACTGGTCTCTGTCTCTTCTAGACCACTTGTTTGATTGATAGATGTTGTTTTTGTTTCTCTGTCTGCTCCACTGCTCTTCTCTGCAGCTCTACTTCTTTGAGAAGTCTTTCCCAAGTTCTTACTCGTTGTATACGTTTGGCAGTGTATATGCTTAATGAAGCCACTCAATTTCATAGGTTTCAAGAAGTTAATGAGTTGTATGCTTTTCTGAGTCTTTACAGGATTCTTTGTCAGATGGGATGTTTCACTCACCCTTAATACATCTTATGTCCTAAGGAGTTAAGGTTTAATATGGAAATAAATAGTTGCACAACATAGTCGGTCACATGAGTGCACCTGATGTTAGTATCTGAGCCTGGGATAGAGTTTTCCTTTCCTTTCAATTCTCATCTTTGTTCTTCAAGATTTAGTTCAAACAATTAATCCCTTAATTTTCTTTGCTTATCCATTGACATTTTGCAGTGTGTTGTGCTTGGTGCTCTATAATATTCCCTGGTCAGGGAAACAGCGAGCTGTGGACAGTTTCATTTTTATTTCATCATTTATAAGAATAGCTTTGAGCATATGGTTCTGAGTTGTATTAGACAGCAGGATGAACAAGCCATGGCGAACACTCTAGTAGTCAAAATTCCTCTTTAGTCTCTACTTCAATTCCTGCCTCCAGGTTCTTGCCTTGAGTTTCTGCCCTGGCTCCCTTACATGCTGGAACATAATAATGAAGACCAAGTAACCCTTTCTCTACTCCAAATAACTTTTGGTCATTAGTTTATAACTGTAGTAAAAACCTATCTGAGACAGAAATCAGGAGCTACAAAGAATCCCTGTCCTTAAATATACAAGGTGCAGAGATGTTGTGGAGTATACCTGACTGTGTATATACCCTTAAATATGTGCACATGAACCTATACCTATATGCACCCAATCACCTGTGAACACAAACACATATACACACTCCACACAGCACCAAATTAAACCGTATTTACATGATTATGCAGAAGGAGTCAAAAATAAAAAATTGAGTCATTTGTGCAACAGGATAACTATCAAACTGATAAGAACAATTTCATTAATAAATGAAGAAGAGGAGATCAGTCTACAAAAGATAAGATTTCCAAATAATTAATTGCAAAGACCTGAAACAGAGTGAGAGGGGATCCTGCACATGTGAAGTTCAAAGAAAGAGAAAACCAAAACAAGCCAAACAAAACAGTTCCTGGAGATTTAAGTCTCAATCAGCAGTTTTATATGCAGTTTCTGCAAACACAGTTTTATTTGCTATAAAACAGCTAACAGCTGAGGAGACTAAGCCAGAGATATGCAGAGAGAAAGTAAAATAGTCTTAAATAAATACTGGCTTGAAAAATGAAATTGCCTCCTATATTGCAATATGGTTATCCTATGGTAATTTAAAATGCAATAAATTTTTCTGACAGACAGTAATTTTGTTGAAGAATAAAACAAATTGTCATGTTAACCTAAGGAGGTTTAATTTCTGACTTGGAAGATAGTTATGCTCCACTATTGATCATCAGTCATGTGACTGGCTGAGCTAGGTCACCTAAGACTTTATAGCTGTACTGAGAGAAATTTCAATAATGAAAATCTGTTAAAGTTCAGCAAGGATGCCTGAAGAAAGTCAGGAATGAAAAAAATATTAGTGAAAAATTAATGCAATTTTCATTATCAATGTAAAATGAGATCTTTCAAGGGAAAAATGTAACATGACATAATATAGTTGAACCATCCTGACTTGTATTATAGTTTCACATCACAGTCAAAAAGCCCAAAGTAGCATTTCCAGTTGAGTCAAACATCAATGGTGTCAAGTGAAATGGGAAATAAGTCTGTGAATTTTCTCTTCCAGAAAAATACTTACTTATATGATATATGTGTGTGTATGTATCATATAAACATACTTTTTTATGTATTAAGTACAATAGTCCAAGTGGATGAAGAATATGCTTACAAAAATTATAATGAATCATAAATAATTATTTGCAAGCACTAATTAAACTTTTATTGAGCACCCAGTATGCAAGAATTTCTATACACTTTATTCTTTTTAGAGTTTCATACATGAGTACAGTAGGTATTTAATTTCTTAACACTTGTTCCTCCTCCAATTCCTATCAAATATAGGTATGCATTCTCTTTGTCTCTCTCCCTAAATTATTATAATTATATGTGTCTGCATAAATTTATTACACACACACACATATATATATATATATATATATATATATATATATATATATATACTTATATGATATGTACATGTTCCATTTAATGTTGCTTGTATGTACATGTGTTTAGACCTGACCACTTGGGCTTACATAACCTATAAAAAGTTCATCCCTAGATAAAGATTATTTTCCTCTCTCAATAGCCATTTATTTTGCTCTGGAGGCCTTTTGAAAATTTCCCTGTTCCCCAATAGAATACCAGTCTTTAGTCATGTAGGTTATCGGGGAAAACACATGCCATTGTAAATATAAACAACAAACTGTGATTGGAGAGGTTATGGAACCTAATGGAGAATCTATTACTGACACTCTTCTAAACCAATATAATTTACAGCTCCACAGGTAAGTGTAGCCCTCAACTCTCACCATAAAAAAGGTCTTTTCAACACTGAAGATGGTTTCAGATATTTTATACTGATCAAAATGCAGAGAACAATCGGCCATTGCATGCCCAATCTCAGTTTCTACATCTACAAGATAATACCTGAACATAAGACTCACAGAACAGCATAGATGTGTCAGGGAGCAGAAAGACTGTAAGAGCCCAAGGACCAGGGGATATTTCTCAAGTTATTGCTTTCTAGACATGAAAGAAAAGCTCTGTCCACAAAATCTCAACAATACATTTCTGGACAAAACCTTCACTGTGGTATCAACCCGAAAGTCTGATCTTCAATGTGATTCAGAAATGGAGATGTTTCCCAGGCTCTTATCTCCATCAGAATGTCGTTTAGACGAACCAACTTGGACAAGTTAGGCATACAATGTTCTTCCTTTCAGAAAAGACATGACACAAAATGTTATATTTATGTCACACTGTTTCAGAAAATCTTGGCATAAAAATCTAATAAAATAATAGTAATTATTAAACTGTCATATACATAGTGAAATATATTCATCAGAGAAAAATAAGAGGGAACAAAAAAATTTATGCAGCATTTTGAATGTCTCTAGAATTTCTTTAGGGAAGACAGTAACAATCAGAGATGCACATACTGCATGATATGTTGTAGAAAATAGAAGAAATGTAATAATTGTGTTTAAATTTTAATAATTATATTAAAGAAGCTGATTGGAATACTATACACTAAAAGAATACAGTGAGACTTGAATACACAACTACACTCATTTCACCACTTGAATAAACTAAGCAAAACTAGCTCTAAAAACTGTGTGAACTGTATTACTATACTCAACATGAAACAAGCCATACTGAAATATTTTATATAGCAATACAAGTATTTTCATAGCAAAATTAATAAAAATATTATACCTAAAATAATTCAGGAAACATGACATATTAATTGATTGATTTCACTCTCACAAAATGCCTGTTAAGATTTTATTTAATCATATAATTAAAATGTCTTGTTGGTTTTATCTCACTCACCTATAAAATCCAAAGAGCACACTGACTTGAGGAATTCTCTCTCTTCTAATCCAGTCATCATTCCTGATACCTTATTTCACTGGCACAGAAACATGGGTGTTTGGGCTCATCACCAGGAGGAAGTTTTACTTTTGAATTTGTAAGAGAGGTATAAATTCTTCTGATACAACTTCACAATATGTCGACATAGAGAAAGACACATATCTCTTCATGCTGCCTCACAGAGATAAATTCCTTCTGTTCGCTTTAGTATAAATATAAGCTGGCAATATTCCTTCTCTATTTTTAAATGCCTTTAGCAGCCATTCTCATAAATTGTCATTTTAGAATACAATGTTACTATGTTTCTGTTTTTCAGCAGATTTATTATATTAATTTATTATCATAAAAGCTGTAGTTTTTGCAATCCATTGTCACCATCACCTTAAACTCTTTTACAGCCTGTCACAGTGATAAACAAGGCAGCACTGTGAGGATGATCTCAGTTTTTCAAAAGATTCCTTACTTGTTTGCATGTGTTTTAAAAAGTGACAGGCACACAAAGTGTGTTGGATTTGACTTCTATTGCCATAGGTAGCTAATATATGAAATTCCTTGTGCCAGAGAAATAACAGTATGAAATAATTTCTCTTGTTCTATAGAATAATAATAATGACTCTATATTCCCTGGGACCTGAAGGTAGCAGGGATCCCCAGTAATATCCACCTTCTCTCCAAGTCTCTGCCTGCCAACTCCCCTGGAAGCAATCAAACAGTTATAAACTAAGCCCAGCTTAATTTCCTGCCCCACAGGAATTCCTGCTTGCTTTCCTGGAGGCCTGCTGGCAACAGAGACAAAATGTTCAGACCCTGCACCAAGCCCCTGCCTTCCATGTGCCCTTAAAACCCTCCTTTCAGACTTAAACTATACACACCAGTCCCTGGACTCCATTTATCAGCCCAGAATTCTTCTTGCTTTCCTGGAAGCCCACTGGTATCAGGGACTGCAGGCCAACCTGTTAGTAGGGACCCCAGAGGTAAAGCTTGCACTCCCAGATCCCAGAGGACAGGTAGGCCACAAAAACTCAGAGGAGAAATCCTACTAAACTAGAGAAGCATTGCTAATCCCCAAAACCCAGGACACTCAGCCAAAACTACAGAAATAAACATGACAAACAGAAACCAGGGTGAACAAAACCACACACCAACAAAGATAAACCCCAGGAATCAGCATTTAAACCAATAGTAACCCAAAAATCCAGATGGCCAAAAGTCCAGCATGAGAACACAGTCAATGACAGCCAGGACAACATGGCATTACAGGAGGCAGCTCTCCATCTGGAAGAAGCCCTGGATATATTAACACAGCCGAAACTCAAGAAAAGACCTTAAATCCAATGTTATGAAGATAATAGAGACCTTTAAAAAGAAAAATATAGGCATACAGTTTTTGTGTATTGTATAAAGTTTATCCTTGTGTTATTCAAATGCTGATTTCTTTGCCTTTCATATCTTGTAGCAATCTGGACACCGAATTGTTATGATTATGTCAAGAATCTCCTGCTTCAAGCTTTTGTCAGATGGGCTTGCCATTTATTTCTACCTTGTCGCTACAAGCTGATCAGCCACTGGCTGGGCAGAAAAGAGAATAGGGTAGGACTTCCACCTGCCAGGGATGAAGGAAAGAGAGACGAAATCAAACTCAACTACTAGGAGGGCAAGAAGAGACATCGTGGGAAAATCTGAAGCCAAGAGAGCCAGACCCATACTAAAAGGCAAATATCTTGGACATTTTTGACTGAGAGGTGCTAGATTAGCTTGGAGGATTAAAACAGATCATAAGTCACAAATTACTTTGTGGCAAAGCATGATTAAATAAATCTTGGTTTCTCTGTGCCATTATTGTGGAACTAGCTAGAATAAAGAAAATCTGTCACTGAACTAATTACTATATACCTTTAAATAAAAATTACCATTTGGGGAAATTAATTAATCCCTTAAATAAGTACTGGAGAATATAATTACACAAATGAAGGAAATGAATAAAACTGTTCAAAACCTATAAACATAAATAGAAGCAATAAAAATACAAACTGGGGAAAACCTGGAGATGGAAAGCCTAAGGAAGAAAACAGGAACTATAGATATAAGCATCACCTATAGAATAGAAGAGACTGAAGAGAGAACCTCAGACGTAGAAGATACAATAGAAGAAATTGATACATCAGTCAAAGAAAATGTTAAATCTAAAATACTCCTGACACAAAAGATACAGGCTATCTTGGACACTATGAAAAGAACAAGCCTGAGAGTAATGGGAAGAGAAGATTTCCTGTTAAAATGTCAAGAAAAAATTTTCAACAGAATCATAGAAGAAAAATTCTCTAACCTAAGGAAACATAAAACCTATAAACAAACAATTATTTTATAGAACACCAAATAGATTGGACCAGAAATGAAATCCTTATACTACAAAATAATCAAAACAATAAATAAATAGAATAAAGATATATCTGAGTCTGTTGCCTGCCTTTAGGTCCCTTTCCCCTAACTTGACTGCCTCGTCTAGCCACAGAGAATAAGAACTTGTAAAGTTATCAGCCTTAAAAACAAACAAACAAACAAAAAAAAACATTTATGCTATACCCAACCATCACCAGTCTCAGGGATGATAGAGGAATAAGAAACAAAGAGAGTATGGGAGCCAAAGGCAGTGGATGACTAAAAAGAAAGGATTTTTTCTGAACATAATAGGAAGTTGCTTTTGTCCAGTGAAGCTTCTCCTGAGAGACTACCTATGATCTAGTACAAACTCTACACCCTTACACACAATGACAGTACTAAGTGGCTTTCATGAGTTTAAGCAATAACAAAGAAAATATTTGAATTTGGGAAGAAATTGTATTACTGGAAATAGGAAAGAAATTGGAGTCTAGAGAGTGGGATATGGATTTGATCAACACACATTATATGCATTATAAAATTCTTGATACAAAAAATATTGAGAACATTAAAGAGAAATTATGGAGAAACTAGCTCTCTCTCTCTCTCTCTCTCTCTCTCTCTCTCTCTCTCTCATCTCTCATCTCTCTTTTATTACTTCTATTATTTTTACAGTTCAGTCATTGCCCCCCTCCTGGTCCTTCTTCCAACAGTTCCTCATCCCATTTATCCTGCCCCTATCTCCAAAAGGATTCCCCACACACACCAGACCTACCCACTCCCTGGGTGGGGCCTCAAGTCTCTCAAGGGTTAGGTGCGTCTTCTCCCACTGAAGCCAGATTAAGTATTTCTCTGCTGTATATGTGTTGGGGTCCTTGGACCAGCTCCTGTATGCTGCCTGCTTGGTGGCTCAGTGTTGAGAGATCTCAGAGGTCCAGGTTAGTTGAAACTGTTGGGATCGTCCTGCGCCTCTCCTGCCCAGGAGGGGTGTTCGCCTGGCGGCTGTCCGCAGGCTGATCCAGCACCCAACACCTTGCCTCCCCGACC
>NC_034590.1:64797157-64798572 GCF_900095145.1 Mus pahari
AAAAAAAAAAAAAGAAACTGTTGGTATTCCTCTTAAGCTTCTTCCAGCCTTTTCCTAATTCAACCACAGAGGTCCCCGACTCATTCCAATGGTTGGGTTTAAGCATCTGCTTCTGTCTCTGCTAGCTGCTTGTTGGGCCTCTCAAAGGACAGCCATGCTAGGTTCTTGTGTGTGAGCACACCAAAGCATCAGTAATAGTGTGAGACCTTGGAACCTCCCCTTGAGATGGATCCTAGTACAGGGAACAAATCTTGATTGTTTGAAAACTACTTAATACATCCTAAGGACAATATCCTCCATATCCTAATTATTGCCTACTAAGCCTCATTTCTTAAAGGATCTCCATCATAATATTATCATTCAGATAACCAAAATTGTAATAAATCATAATCAAACAATACAGGCATCTTAATAATGGTTTCTATTTCTATGAACGTGCAATATGACCATGGCAATTCTTATAAAAAATATTTAATTGAGGGCTGGCTTACAGTTCAGAAGTTTAGTTCATCATCAGCATGACAGAAATCAAAGCAGCACATGAGCAGATATGGTTCTGGAGAGTTATATGAAAGTTCTACATTCAGATTGGCACTTTGGAGGAAAAGAGTGACTATGTGCCTGGCTTGAGTACCTGAAAACACAAAGTCCACTCCCAATGACACACTTCCTCTAACAGTGACACAGGTACTCAAACAAGGCCATAACCCTAGTAGTGCCACTCCCTGTGGTCCAAAGGCACCAGGTTCATTCAAACAACCAAAACAGGTACTACCCATAACATTATCTATGAATACTGCATGCTACTTGTAATTTTACATGGAAAGTCTTTTGACCAGTCATTGGGCACTGATATATTCATTATATCTAATGTAAAGTATTTTGGGCCCAGGGCCATGGCAAATAATCTTTTTTTTAGTAATTTAGTAATAATGAGTGTGGGGCTAATAGTGTCCCTGACACTAGAAATAATGCATTATATGCAGATTATAGCTAGAAAAATTTCAGAGACGCTACAGAGTCAAATCTAATCCCAGCTGTAGGCTTTTCCTCCCTAAAAGTAATCTCATGAGAAATGCTTGATGGATCGGGCAGTCAAAGGAAGCAATGTCAAAATCAATTGCAACAACAGCAGTAGAGATGGGGAAATAAATCTGAGAAGTTACTGGTGAAACAGGTTTGTTTGAACTTGAATGTCCAGGGTGGCAAGCAGTAACTATGCCCTAAGATAGTGTGATAATTGACTCGGTGAAAGCTTTTGGATCTGCTATTGGTCTATCCCTGTCTAATGCTTATATTTACCCACTATAATTACCCACCTCCTAGACAGCTAAGATCTCTCTCTCTCTCTCTCTCTCTCTCTCTCTCTCTCTCTCTCTCTCTCTCTCTCATCACAATGATGAGACACATTTAAT
>NC_034590.1:64799044-64810613 GCF_900095145.1 Mus pahari
GTTTGAAAGCATAAATGGCATTAATTACATTAAGATAATTCTCATGTATTTGAGGTATTTGTTCATTCATGTGTGAGAAAGGGGAGCTAAAACGATTATAAACAACTTACCAACTTGTACAAGTCTATTGAAATTACCTTAGGTATTGATGTTACTTTATTATCTATAAGTGTGGTTTTGTTTTCCGTATTGTTTTTGTCAGTAATAGCATTATCTGTATAAAATGAGCTTGTTTCCAAATTGATTTTGTTTTTTTATTCAATAAGTTAACGTTAGATCACATAAATTCATGGTATAATTTATGTGATATATTGGTGTTGTTTTAGTACTGTTGTAGTTTATAAGTGTTGATTTTGTAAAATGGAGCTCTTTATTCATATTTACACTATAACATTTTATCAAAATTGCTACACTTACAGTTATTTTAACACTGAAATAGATTACCTAGTTTTTCTTGTTACCTCTTTTATTATAGCTGTTTATTTTTCTTATTTTAAATCTATTTTAAGATTAAGATTATTATCTGTGTGATATTAAGATTCTCTTTTTTTAACTCTTTGGAAGTATAGTCTTAAAAATTAAATTTAGTACGAAAAATAGCAAGTTATGCACAAAGAATAAAAATGGAAAGTTTTAGGTGGTAATACAGATTATATAAACATTTGAAAACACACACAAAAACACCAATAAATTATATGCTGATTTCAAGTGTTAATGTAGCTAGAAATAGGTAAATGGGAAAGAAAAAATGTAAGCAAAAGATAATGGCTTAAATATTAAATATGATGAAAATCTGTAAATCACAGTTCCCCAAAGGGCCCCTGAACAAACACAAGAATCACCAAGAAAGCTACCCAAAAATAAATAACCATATTCCTTGAAATTATGATTAAGAAAATACGAATTCAGACAAAATATAAGTACAAAAATTATGAGGTTTTGCCTCAAACTCAGCCTGATGGACTGTAACATATAACCCACTCGGGCACACTGCCTTGTGGGAAATCTTTGGTGCATCAGATTCTTAGAATGAAACTGTTCTTAACCGACTTGCTTTGGGTATATTTTTGAAGTGTCCAACCCTCTCTCACCCGATCTGTTTTCTTTTTATTCCATCCTCCTATTCACGGAAACACTGTGACAAGAACATAGATTAAGGAGTTAATCTTCCCTAGCTTCCAATCTGAGACTGGCCAATCATTATTTATATTGATCTTCCCTGCCTTCCACTCAAGCACTACATCCAGATACCTATTTATTCAATAGAGCTATTTAACTGTTACATTCGACATTTTATAAATGCATTCCCTGGCAAAATACTGTAACGAAAAAATAAAGTGCCTAAAAACTTGAAACTGCTATTATCTTCATTAGCACAGACTTCTGTCTTTTATGGTCCTAAACTGCTTGGTGGAATTATGTGTTTCTTAACAAAATGTTTCAACACTTTCTTTTAGACATGTAGAAGATGAGTACATTAAAGGTATTGAGCTATTACTGGAAAGTTTGCTTTAAAACTGAATATTCACAAAACAGGAGAAAATTCAGCATCCATTTCCTTTGGATTATTTTATTTTTTGTTTTTGTTGTTTTTTTTTAATAGAAACTCAAGCCACAGGCACCAACACTCTGTGAATTTACAGACACACAAGACAGAACTGCAAAATGAGTGTTATAGGTCATCAAAATAAGATGTGTGCTTTTAAAGTCAAGAACTCAGACTAATAAGGAAGTGCCTGGAGCAAGCACAGATGGGTTAAAAAAAAATTTCCATTGTAGAACATGACAAGTTTCCCAAACTCCCACGGAAGTATTGCTAGAAGGAAGGAAGTCAAATGTTATTAATATTTAGTTTTTCAATGGGATGTGTACTAATTCTGATGGTACTGTGTGAATTGGTGGCAGTATATAAGTTTACTTAAATTCAGATTTAAACACAAAACTATCAAGTTTTATTTCTATCATCATTGCAGCAGAAAAGATAAGAAAATAAATTCTAAGTAAAATTAGTTCTTCTCACTGAAAATCTTCAAAGGTGCTTTGGCTTAGCATAACAGTTACGTCCTGTAATTTCTCTTTGCTTCAGCCACAAACCAATTTTGATGATTATATTCAGTGTTTTTCTGGGACAGTATATTTGCCCACACCAAATCTGTGTATCTTCATACAGAATTACCTGTTTTTCTCCCATACGTTTAGATCAATTAATATCCAAATCCCACAATGGCTATGCATCATGAGTAGAAGGAAAAGTGTAGACAAATGATAAAGCACAGGTTTGATTCTATTTTTCTATTGGAAAAATAATTGAAATTTTCATTTCTGCTCCTTGTGTAGTCAGGAACAAGAGTTTTAATATCTTCAAAAATACCTTTTCAAAAAATGAGAGTGACAGGTTTATGAGCAAAATCCTGAGACCTCTCAAACCAAGATCTTTGATGAAAAATATTCATAATGTGCCTGTAGCATGTGGCTTGTTTCCCATGCTTTGTTTGCTTAAAAATTCTCATTATAAAATGAAAATAATCTTGAGAATGGCAGAAATGTCTATGTAGATATGAATGCAGACTGATAGTAATAGGTCCAGAAGAACTCTAAGCAACCAGTGGCTTAACTGTAGGACAGGTTAGTAATAATCTCCAAGCAGTAAGAACTGGGCTGAGGAGAAAAACTAAATGCATCTGTAGCCCCTAAAATAAAATCATATTTGTGAATTCATCAGGAAAATAAAGCAGTGGGTGTTGTGAATTTTGTGAATCTAGGCTGCAATGATTTATTAAAATAAGTAGACCTACATTTGTTCATTCATTCTTTCTTCTTTCACTCATTCTTTCTTTCTTATGTTCATTCACTCATTCTTTCTTTCATTTCCATTGAGTATTTTTGCTCTATTAATTTAGGAACTAGTCTACTTTTCTAATAAACAGTCAATGACCTTCATGTTTGGACTTGCTTGATTTGTCAAACTTTACACATATTCAACACTAATGACCTTTTCTTCATGGAATAATTTACACTTCTAAGTTATACATTTAGTAATTACAGTATTTTATTAAGCAATGAGACATTTATGTTAATTTTTAATATTTAGGTGTTTCTTTGTCTCTGTCTTTCTGTATCTGTTTCTTGCTCTCCCTGTCTCTGTCTTTCTCTCTGTCTCCTCATCTAAGTCTTCCTCTCCTATCATTCGAACACTTGTCATCCCATTTCTTTTCTTCACAAAGCTTAAGTCTACTTCATAGACTCCAGTCTTATATTGTAAAATAGAAAAAGCAAAGACGTCACATAAATGAGATGTATACTTGCTTATTTGCTCTTAAATTATCTTTTTTATTTTTCTTAGGTGTTCTATAATACATATTTCTCTTTGGTTTTCAGTGTGTATGTGTGTGTGTTTGCACATGCAAATGCCCACATACACAAGAAGAGGCCATTGGATCCCTTGAAACAGGAGCTAAAGGCAACTGTGAGCTCCAGTGTGAATGCTGACAACTAAATCCTGATACCAGTTGCTCTTTGAGTATTAAGTTCTTTTAGCCTCTGAGCCATTGCCTTAGTCCTATAGCTCTTCTTACTAGGAAATATATCTCAGACAAGTTTCTATTAAAAAGAATAAAATTCATAAATGTTTTAGGATTAAGCAGTTTACTTTGGGGTCCTGTTCTAAGAATGTCAGAACCTATACCCATAATGTTTCACCAACATGCAAGTTAAATGTGAGCTAAAGAAAGATGACAAGGATGAACATCTCAAATTAGGTGGAGAAAGACAAAGGGGTCTCAACTATCACAAAGAGCTAACAACTGAGGACAAATAGGTGCAGTAGAAGTTGGTTCTCTCTGTTAAAAACACTCCTATTGGCTGTCCAGTGCCATAGAGTCAGCTTGGAACCTATGTATACGTGTGTGTGTGTGTGTGTGTGTGTGTGTGTAGTGTATCATATTATAGTTTATATAATCCTGAAATAACAATTAATTAAAAATCATGAATTTAAAGGAGAATGAGGAAGGTTTTATGAGATGGTAAAATGAGAATAAAACAAGAAACAAATGTAACTTTCAAAATAACAAAAACTGTTGAAAGAAGAACCTTTATATATACTTATTGTTGCTGGTTAGTTTTTAATTTAGAAGACTTAACTAAAAATGTATTTCAAACTGACATTGACTTTTTCCCAGAATACTGGTTATTTTATCACTTTATCTTCTAGGTTATAATGGTCTAGTCAGCTGAAAATTTGACATTTTTAGCTGTCACTATATTTGTTGTTGCTTGCTACTGATTGGTCTTGAGGTCCTGGCTTTTTAAAAATTAAGTCTTCTGATCTCTCCATTGTATTTAGATACTGACTAAGACTTTATTTAATTTTTCTTGATTCTTTGTTAATTTCATATCATATGCCCCAGTTTCTTCACCTCCTTGACCTTTCATATCTATTCTCTGCCCTTGCAACCTCCCTCACCAAAAGAAAACAAAGTCAGAAAGAAATTTTAAAAACTTTGTCATAGAGGTTGTAATGTGTCACACAGTACACCATTTTCTCCACACATCTTTACTTGCAAAGGTTTATTGCAATATGTATTTATTGATCTGTATTTTTGCCTGTGGTATTTGTCACACTATCAATACTGGATCCTCACTGGGAATCCTTTTAAATAGATGGGGTAGATATTGGGGTGGGCCAACAAAAGGCCCTGAATCTGGGCTTGGGAGGTAGCTGAGTTGGTCAATCTGCTAGCTCTCCTGCACCCAAACCATCACAGCAAGCTCGCCAGAACTGCACTGGCTAGCTCACCCAAAGCAATAGACAACAAAGGGGCAACGTCAGATCTTCTATCCTCATGTCCTCCAGTCCAGCTCTCCTTCTGGCCATAGGCTGTGAGGGGCTACATCATGTGTATATCTCTTTCTCACACTTGTTATCCCACAGCAGAGGAGGGCTGTGCTCCCTCTCCCATTCTCATGACTTCAGGGCTGGCTCATCCTCTCACCATCATCAGTATCACCTATACTGTGCTCTATCTGATGCTGTATCAAGTTGCAAGAGTAGATGCAGTTCTTACCACACTCTTCACAGTTCTCTTACCACATTCATAAGTTCTCTGGTGAGTATTTTCTGATGTTTAGCCAGAACAGAACATTGACTAAAACCCTCACTGAAACTGATTGCAGTGGTAAGGTGTCTCACCTATGTGAAAACTGAAGTGACAGAGAAGCCCAGCATTCTGGCTGGAGTCTTGGCCACAAATGCTGCACTGGTAGTATTTCCCTGCAGTGTGGTGTCTATTTCTGAAAGATGCTTGACCACTGACTGAATGTGCTTCGACACTCATCACATGCATCAGACTGCTCACTTGTGTATATTCTCTGGTGCTCAATGAGAATGGAATTTTGAATCAAGCTTTTTACACATCAGCACAGATAGAAGGTCTTTCCACTTATGAATTTAACTGCTGCTTTTCCAATCTGTCCTCCTGGTAATGGTGTCTCCTCATTCAGGAGCTTGAGTAGCATCACCATTCCACATTCCAGAAGCTTCTGCAAGAGATTTCATTTCTTTAGAAACCTCCTTCTTTGAGGCTAAATCTGCATTCCATGTATTCTCAATATCATTCTCCCGAACCTTCCATTATTCTTTCAGGTTACTCTACAGCTGTTCTTTCATGGTTTGGAATTGGCCAAAGATGACTTATGGGATGTTCCTGAAGTCAGCATCTCCTTCTCAAACTCTTCCTCTTCATGATTGTGGTTTGCAACCTTTCCTCCTGGTTCATCCACTTCTCTTCCAAGTCCTCTGGAACAGTCATTGCCTCATCACCACTCACAGAGTGGTGCTTTCACTCAGAACTGGTGCTCCTCAGACAGGATGCTCCAGTAGCAGCAGTGCCAGGATTGATTCTCTTTGTGGGCCTCAGGCAGCAGCCATTGATAGCAGAGCTCCTGGTTTCCTTCAAGATCCTCCCTCAACTCAAGGGTTTTCTGGTAGCAGAAATGCCTGAAGTGTCTGTGAAAGACCTCTGTGGTCTGAAGGCTATTTCTCTACCTGGCAAAAATCTGTCCTATGGACATACTCCTTCACTTCCTTTACTTTAACTTTCAGAAGTCCTTGTATCTCCCTAGTCTCAAGAGTCAAAACAATGTATGTTTAAGGTATTATTGTTGTTGCTGCTCTTATCATTATTATTATTATTTCTTCTTCTTCTTCTTCTTCTTCTTATTATTATTATTATTATTATTATTATTATTATATTTTTGAGAATTGAGTCTTAATTAATCACCCTCATTTATTTCTTCTAGAAATGCTGAGATGTTTTTATGTCAAAACTTTCCACAAAAACTCAAGCCAGATGTGGTGGTTCACTTACACCTGTAATTCCAGTACTGGGGAGGCAAACACAGGGTTTCAGTGAGTTCAAGGACAGTCTTGTCTATGAGATAGCTACAGGACAGCCAGGCTACCAAGAGACTCAGAAATGTCCTAAACTACAGCAGCATGGATGGGCAAGGGAGGGATGTTAAAAATCCTGTCTTATATTTCTCAGTTCCTAACTTACTTGGATTTAATATAATTACATTCTCAGCAAATTAGGGAATATTTTCAATGAATAACTTTTAGATATTTCCTAGGCTACAACATCAGCACCCAATTTTCTTACACTTCAATTAGTTGTACAATAGAGTTTCTCACAGTAATTTTTCAATTTATGCACCTTAATAATCTGTTTAATCTACCAGTTTTAAAAACCTCTTTCTAGCATGCTATTGTTTTTAAGTGACAGCAATTACAGACAAACAGGTCGTGAGTTTGACAGATAATAAGAGGTAATACAAGCGAGGGTTTGCACCTAGGAGAGGGAGTGGATAAATGATGTGATTATGATCTCAAAAAATATAAATATCATAAAAAATATATTTATTTATTATGTTATTTATTACTTTTTTGTTTATTTTTATGTTTCTCTCAATGTCCCCTCCCTTGTGTGTGTGTGTGTGTGTGTGTGTGTGTGTGTGTGTGTGCGTGTGTATGCAGGTGCACAATTCTACAAACATCAGGGAATGAAAGGGGAGTTCAGAAAACAAATTCAATGATGTGTTTCTAATTCTATTATTGAATCATGGGAATTAAACCCTGGTCATGAGACTTGGTGGCAGGAACCTGTCCCCACTGTGCCATCCCCTTTTTCCATGTCATTCTTTTACTGTATCGCTGTATTACTTTAGCTTTGTATACATGAACTTCAACTTAAGGTGAACAAATTAAGAGCAGAACAATAGATTTGGTAAACATTAGTCCATTAACTTTTGTAACTAAGCTTGTTGTGCTTTGTGTGGTTGGCTGGCTTGTTAGTTATTGATGAGGAAATATTAACTCATAAAATTAATGTTTGAAAATGGCCTGTGTCCTGGTTTTGGTGTGCATTCTTTCAGTGGAAATTCATAATCTTACTTGGTAAAAACATGTGACTATTGCCAATTCGACATGGAAATCCATCAATGTAAGACACTATATAAACAAACTCAAAGACAAAAACCACATGATCATCTCATTAGATGCTGAGAAAGCATTTGACAAAATCTAACACCCATTCATGAAAAAAGTCTTAGAAAGATCAGGAATTCAAGGGCCATACCTAAACATAATAAAAGAAATCTGCAGAAAACCAATAGCCAACATCAAAGTAAATGGAGAGAAACTGGAAGCAATCCCACTAAAATCAGGGACTAGCCAAGGCTGCCCACTTTTTCCCTACCTATTCAATATAGTATTTAAAGTCGTAGCCAGAGCAATTAGACAACAAATGGAGATCAAGGTGATCCAAATTGGAAAAAAGAAACCAAAACATCATTATTTGCAGATGATATGATAGTATACATAAGTGACCCTAAAATGTCCACGAGAGAACTCCTACACCTGATAAACAGCTTCAGTGCAGTAGCTGGATATAAAATTAACTCAAACAAATCAATGGCCTTTCTCTACACAAAGGATAAACAGGCTGAGAAAGAAATTAGGGAAACAACACCCTTCACATA
Organism: Mus pahari; assembly: GCF_900095145.1. Classification (NCBI taxonomy): domain Eukaryota; kingdom Metazoa; phylum Chordata; class Mammalia; order Rodentia; family Muridae; genus Mus; species Mus pahari. The sequence goes on from NC_034590.1 coordinate 64,807,079, forward strand.
GTCACAAGTAGTATAAAATACCTTGGTGTGACTCTACCTAAGGAAGTGAATGATCTGTATGATAAAAACTTCAAGTGTCTGAAGAAAGAAATCAAATAAGATCTCAGAAGATGGAAAGATCTTCCATGCTCATGGATTGGCAGGATCAACATTGTGAAAATGGCTATCTTGCTGAAAGCAATCTACAGATTCAATGCAATCCCTATAAAAATTCCAACTCAAATTTTCAATGAGTTAGAAAGGGCAATTTGCAAATTCATCTGGAATAACAAAAATCCTAGGATAGCAGAAACTCTTCTCAATAATAAAAGAACCTCTGCCTGACCTAAAATTGTGCTACAGATCAAATGTGAGAAAAACTGCATGGTTCTGGTATAGCGACAGACAGGTAGACAAATGGAATAGAACTGAAAACCCAGAAATGAACACATACACCTACGGTCACTTGATCTTTGACAAGAGAGCTAAAACCATCCAGTGTAAAAAAGACAGCATTTTCAACAAATGGTGCAGGCACAACTGGCAGTTATCATGTAGAAGAATGAGAATTGATCCATTCTTATCTCCTCGTACTAAGATCAAGTCTAAGTGGATAAAGGAACTCCACATAAAACCAGATACAGTGAAGAAGAAAGTGGGGAATAGCCTCGAAGATATGGGCACAGGAGAAAAATTCCTGAATAGAACTGTAAAGGCTTGTGCTGTAAGATCAAGAATTGACAAATGGGACGTCATAAAATTGCAAAGCTTCTGTAAGGCAAAAGACACTGTCAATAAGACAAAAAAGCCACCAACAGATTGGGAAAGGATCTTTACCAATCCTAAATCAGATAGGGGATTAATATCCATTATATATAAAGAACACAAGAAGACAGAGTCCAGAAAACCAAATAACCCCATTAAAAATGGGACACAGAACTAAACAAAGAATTCTCAACTGAGGAATATCAAATGGCTGAGAAACACCTCAAAAAATGTACAACATCCTTAATCATCAGGGAAATGCAAATTAAAACAACCTTGAGATTCCATCTCATACCAGTCAGAATGGCTAAGATCAAAAATTCAGGTGACAGCAGATGCTGGCGAGGATGTGGAGAAAGAGGAACACTCCTCCATTGGTGGTGGGATTACAAGCTTGTAAAACCACTCTGGAAATCAGTTTGGCAGTTCCTCAGAAAACTGGACATCTTACTACCGGAGCATTCAGCAATACCTCTCCTGGGCATATATCCAGAAGATGTTTGAACTGCTAATAAGAACACATGCTCCACTATGTTCATAGCAGCCTTATTTATAATAGCCAGAAGCTGGAAAGAACTGCAATGTCCCTCAACAGAGGAATGGATACAGAAAATGTGGTACATTTACACAATGGAATACTACTCAGCTATTAAAAACTATGAATTTATGAAATTCCTCAGCAAATGGATGGATCTGGAGGGTATCATCCTGAGTGTGCTAACCCAATCACAAAAGAANTCACATGATATGCAGTCACTGATAAGTGGATATTAGCCCAGAAACCTAAATACCCAAGATACAATTTGTAAATCATGTGAAACTCAAGAAGAATAAAGACCAAAATGTGAACACTTCGCCCCTTCTTAGAATTGGTAATAAAACTCCCATGGAAGGGTTTTCAGAGACAAAGTTTGGATATATTTAATCTAAACTTTGATTTTCTTTCAGGCCACACTGGTATTTCAAATTCTCAATAAACATTTGACTGGGGATAAGTTCATGGTGAGGGATTCTTGAGGAGCTGGGAGGTATCTCAGGTGGTGGTGTGAGTACTCAACATAAAGTGGGTGTGATTGTGTGTGCCTATTACTGTATTACTAGAGAGGTGCAGGCATGGGGAATCAGTAACACAAACTTATCCCCAACCACATGGGGAGTTGGAGGCCAGTGTGGGCTGCCTCAAAGGAATAAAACAAACTAACTAAAGACAAATTATTCTTGAGCTTTCCTCCTCTCATCAGAATCAAGGTATTAAATGTTCTTAGAATCCACTGATCTATTGGAGATAATGCTCTTTCTCAGTCAATTGTAGGCCATCTTTGGGTCATGGAGGAGGATCATATTATTTTTCTTTTTATACTCAGTCTTCAATCTCAAACACTCATTTTTAAAAGACTTTTTGACTCTTGTTAATCAGAATGTTTTATGTTAGTCTTGATTTGTAAATTGTCTTGAAAATGGTAAGAGATAGAGAATTGACTAGTGCATAGGAATACCTCTTAGAGTAGTACAAACAGTATGCATAGAGATATTACTGACTTGTTTATTCCCTTAAAATTTTTATACCAGATGCATAAAGATTTTCTATCAACTGCAGGTAGAACCATGATATATTTTCAAGTTAAAAACATTTGAGTTATATTGCTTGACAATCTTATTTTCAAATAACCTGGTTGAACATGTGGGAAAACATTATTGCAAGATTAATGGTAGATTAATTGTGCTTAGATATAGTATTTTACTGTCAGACTGTACTGTCATGTAAACATAATCTTACAAATACATCTAGCACTGATAAATAAAAATAATATACATGAGCAGAAATGCAGTCTAAATGAAATTTACATAACATCATTGCCAAGTTTCAGTTAAGGTAATCTTCTTTCTGCATTCTAGCAATGTTTTCCAGTGTTTTTATTATAGAGAAGCATGCATTTAAGTGTTCTTTGCTTGGAAGTTATTTTTATGAATTATGTGGAGTCCATAATATCTTAAGGTAACACCACAATAAAGTCAAGCCACTCTTCATTAGTATCTTGTGCCAATAGTTTATCCATTTAACCCAGAAGAACTGAACAGCTTTTACACATTACTCACACAATTTATGGGCAGGAGTGGATCTGAATACATCCTGAAAACACAAGTGACTCTTATTTTAGAAAAAACATAACCCATTTACAAGTTCCTTAGTTTATAGGATGTTATAATAAAATTTAAAATTGTTTAGTATTTTTATTTTATTGGACCATTTGAGGGTTGGGTTCAGCATACTGCTTGGTACAGCATACAAATATATATTTGTTGACCTCAAAGGCAACTTTTCTTTTTTTTTCAATTTTTATTAGGTACTTACTTAATTTACATTTCTAATGCTATCCCCAAAAGTCCACTATATCCTCCCCCCATGCTAACTTACCCACGCACTCTTGAATCTTGGTCCAGGTGTTCCCCTGTACTGGGTCATATAAAGTTTGCAAGACCAAGGGGCCTCTATTCCGTATGATAGCTGACTAGACCACCTTCTGCCACATATACACCTAGAGACATGAGCCCTGTGGATGCTGGTTAGTTCATATTGTTGTTCCACCTATAGGGTTGCAGACCCCTTCAGCTCCTTGGGTACTTTCTCTAGCTCCTCTATTGGGCGTCTGTGTTCCATCCAATAGCTGACTATGAGCATCCACTACTGTGTTTGCCAGGCACTGGAATAGCCTCACAAGAGACAGCTATATTAAGGTCCTTTCAGCAAAATCTTGCTGGTGTATGGAATAGTGTCTGCGTTTGGTGGCTG
>NC_034590.1:64812674-64814859 GCF_900095145.1 Mus pahari
TCTCCTTTGAGGACTGTGGAGTTTTCTGGTCTGTTCGAAACCAAGGTAAACCTGAACTGATCAAAAGGAACCTGAGCCTCTTCTCAGGAAAGACTCTGGTGTCCTTGTTCCTACTGTCACAGGGCCGTCACTATTGGATTGGAGCAGATGCTGTGTTCCACTTATCAGTGATCCTAAGATCGTGTGGCTAGTCATCTAGGGACCATGGGGGTGTCTGCAGACTCCGTGCCCTAGGTGACCCGGTTGCTGGCACAGACCAGAAGGGAGTTTTGCCCCTGGTCAGGCCTGTTCTCTGCTTCCCTAGTGCTGTCTCATGTCCCATGTGTGATTGGATTGGGGCAGAAGTTGTGTTCCAATCACCAGTGATCCTAAGATCGCTTGGACAGTCCACTAGGGACCATGAGGGTGTCAGCCTACTCTGCGTCCTAGGTTATCTGGTGCTTGCACAGACTGGAAGGGACTTTTGCCCCTCAACTTTTCTTTTCAATGTAATATTTAAGGCCTCTGTTGCCACAAAATTCTTTTTTTAGGTAATGTTCTTGTAAATCATAATTGTTGTCTGAGGGCAGTTACTACAATTGAGTATCCAGCAGAGTATTAAGTTAGGTATTGGAGAAAGAGATATTAGTCCAACACTAACATTGTACTTCTCTTTTAGGTACATTATTAATGTTTTGTCTTGTTTTAATGATTATACATGTATAGCACAGAAAGTAATAACTCCATTGATCTATGTATATACAACCAATCCTTCCATTTCCTTTAAGATTTATTTTATGTGTGCTTATGGACACACACACACACACACACACACACACACACACACACACACACACCTGTATAGGACACTCTAAAGCTGGAATGACAGGTGATTATAAATTTCCCAATGTGAGTGCTAAGAACTGAAGTTAGCTCTCTGAAAAAGCAACAAGCACCTTTAAACATGGAGTCATCTCTCCAGCCTCTGCTTCCTAAAACTCACTGTAAAATATTTCAATAACATTCTTATGTGCTCCAAAACTATCTGTGGAGACATTTATTATATCCACCAAAAATACTTAAAAAATATACTTGGGTTTTGATAGCAGTTATATTTTGTTCCCTTCCTTCAATGATATTGTTTTTTATATTTTTAAACATATAATCAAATTATTTTATTTTCCTTTTGAGTAACTCACTCAAAGCCATTTTTTAAAAAGAAATTAATTCTATAGTGATAATATGTATGTTAAATAATCTATCTGCTATATATTTTTAATTCTCTTCTTCAATTTTAATTAAGTAATTTAACATTCTGTATATATTTTCCTGAAAATTATATCTATTGTATTTACAAAAGAAAGCCTTGATTTTTAATAAAAACAATGGATGCAATTAATATATAATTATGCATCTGATGCATAAGTAGATATGTCTTCTTTCTCTTTGGTTAAATCTAATAGTAGAATATGAGACTGAAAATACTTACAATATAGAAATTTTATATTTTGGAGACATGCTCAGAATGATAATTCGCTTATTTTACTATGTCAAAGATCAGATTTATATTATATTTACATCCCATGGCTTGCATACTTATTTATAAAGAAATTACTCGAGCTAAGGTCAAAATTGAGTCTAACAAATCCTGTGTTCTCATGAATAAGGTCTCAGAATTGCACCAAAATACACATCTCTCTTATGGGGCCCTAAGTGTTATACCCTCAATTAATAGTTTTTATTTAATATAATAGTTCTTTATGCAGAAATGAAATTTTTTGTTCACAGTACACTTTTCTTGTCCTTTAACTTGAAGCTAGGAGAATCAAACTTTAGTCAATGTATCTCTAATTTAACTATAGAACTCAGAAATTAGGCCAAAAGAAGATAATAAAAAATATTTGTAAGGAAAAGATATTTAAGAAAGAAAGATTCTTTTTTTGTAACAAGGTTTCTCTATACACGGAGTCTTTAAAAACAACAAACAACTATTCGCTATTCCTCAGTTGAGAATTCTTTGTTTAGCTCTGTACCCCATTTTTAATGGGGTTATTTGAGTTTCTGGAGTCCAGATTCCTGAGGTCTTTGTATATATTGGATATTAGTCCGCTATCAGATTTAGGATTGGTAAAAATCCTTTCCCAATCTGTTGGTGGCCTTTTTGTCTTGTTGACAGTGTCTTTTGCCTTACAGAAGCTTTGCAATT
>NC_034590.1:64816674-64838628 GCF_900095145.1 Mus pahari
AGGGGTCTGCAACCCTATAGGAGGAACAACAATATGAACTAACCAGTACCCCCTGAGCTCATGTCTCTAGCTGCATATGTAGCAGCAGATGGCCTAATTGGCCATCATTGGGAAGAGAGGTCCCTTGTCTTGCAAACTTTATATGACCCAGCACAGGAGAATGCCAGGGCCAAGAAGTGAGAGTGGGTGGGTAGGGGAGCAGGGGCAGGGGAAGGGTATATTGAACTTTCGGAATAGCATTTGAAATATAAATAAATAAAATATCTAATAAATAAAAAAACAACAAACAAGCAAACACAAGGTTTCTTTGTATAGCCTTGAATGTCATGGAATTCACTCTGTATACTAGGCTGGCCTCAAACTTAAAGATCTGCATGCCTCTTCCTCCAGGGTGCTGGGATTAAAGGCATGTACCACAGTACTTAGCTCCCAAAAAGTATAAAGTCTACTTAATGTAATTTATTCTCCTCATTTATTAGAATTAATTCACCATTCCACACAGAGGCATGTCTTCTCTAGAACTGGGGGTTAATTTTGATAATCTAACTTGGTCTGCCAGAATGTTTATAATTCTCACTTATAAGGCTCACTTATCTTTAATTATTTGTAATCTAGTTTATTCTAGAGTCTACTATGTAAATGTGACCTGCATGGCAGATCATTTGAAGATGTGTAGTGTTCTGATCTTGGTTACTATGCGATTATTGCCATCCTATCCCTCACCTTTTTATTAACATTGTAGCCACTGAAAGAATCCTGTGTGCACAAGGATAATACATTTGCAAGGAGAGTAGAGAATGATCATATAAAGAAAAATACTTTCAAATTTTATCTGATTTCTAATCATATTTTATAATTTTATTCTGCTCTTCAATATATTTATGATTATTAATACATATTAATTATATCAAACCAGAAACTCAGTTCTATTAAATAGAACTATGAAATACAAACTTGAAAACTGATGGAGCAATGGAAAGTAACAATGGTCATTTTTCTGTTTATTTACCATTTTAAATCCACTTTTATAATGGTTGATGATGCTTTGTAAAAAATGACAAAAGCATTGAAATGCTATGAGTTTTATTACTGAAAAATTGAACTTCCCTGATTTGTGTACTTGTGAAACACTTTTCTCTCTGGAGAGTCCTTAACATCGGCTACTCAGAAATCAATTGAACAGAGACTGTGACATTCACACTGTCTGTCTCCTCTATCCTGCTCTTGGAACATAAAAGAAAGTCATTTATTCTCCTGTGACTTCTCTGCCAGCACAGGATGGAGACTTTGCAAAGCATCACTTAAGTGGGACATCCATCACTGGCAGTTCGCCTCCGCTGCTTGCCAAAGACTCTCACACTTCAGTACCTGGGATGTAAACAAAGATATTGCATTTGATTTTCATATTGATCTTGTTGATTTTAGAGCCAGTATCATCTTGAGGGAATACTTTTTTAGACTGGATAGCCTTTCCCTGACCTTGTGTTTCACAGTCCATAACTTCTGCATGCTTCTAGTTTCTTCTCTGTGGATATAAATGTCCCTACTCACACTTACCTCTTTCTCCATCATAGACATGCAACTAACAAAGATGAAGCCTCAATTTTTATGGCATCTAATAGCCTTCAAAGTATTTTAAATGAATGAAGTAGCATTATATAAAGAACACAGATCTGACATCCAATGATCCTTATTAATAAAATATGTTATATAATAAATATAATATAATGTATCTTATATCTATTACTTATTTATTCTACAAATAGCAAACATCATGTATGTATATTTTTATTTCATTTGAAAAGAACTTAGAGTAGAACTTACCTCCATCTCTTGATGTGAACATTTCTATGATTGTTGGTTTTGGTCATTCATTTAACTACTAAGTATTTATCAACAGGTCCCCTTCTGGGAACAAGGTAAATAGGCTACCAATGAGCCACACCAAGTTCTTTCCTCTACTATATCTTCAACCAATTTGATAAGTTGAGCAGATTAATAAAAAATGTCTCTAATAGTAGATGAGGCTCATATGTATAAATTTGCTACTACTTTTGTATTTCTTTTCCCTGTAATGACTAGACTTAATTTTTAAATATTTTTTTGAATTTTTATTAGATGTTTTCTTCATTTACATTTTAAATACTATCCCAAAAGTCCCCTATACACTCCCCTAGCCCCGCTCACCTACCCAACCACTCCCACTTCTTGGCCCTGGTATTCCCTTTGCTGGGGCATATGAAGTTTGCAAGACCAAGGGGTCTCTCTTCCCAATGATGGCTGACTAGGCCATCTTCTGCTACATATGCAGCTAGAGACACAAGCTCAGGGGGTACTGGTTAGTTCATATTGGTTTTCCTCCTATAGGGTTGCAGACCCCTTCAGATCCTTGGGTACTTTCTNTAGCTCCTCCACTGGGGTCCCTGTGTTCCATCCAATAGATGACAATGAGCATCCACTTCTGCATTTGCCAGGCACTGGCATAACCTCACAGGAGACAGCTGTATCAGGGTCCTTTCAGCAAAATCTTTCTGGCATGTGTAATAATGTCTGCATTTGGTGGCTGATTATAGGATGGATCCCTGGGTGGGATACTCTCTGGATGATCCATCATTTTGTCTTAGCTCCAAACTTTGTCCCTGTAACTCCTTCCATGGGTTTTTTGTTCCCTGTTCCAAGGAGGAATTAAGTATCCACACAATGGTCTTCCTTCTTGATTTTTTTTGTGTTTTGCAAATTGTATCTTGGAGCTCAAGAAGCTGGACTCCAAAAATTCAAATAACCCCATTAAAATGGGGTACAGAACTAAACAAAGAATTCTCAACTGAGGAATACCGAAGGGCTGAGAAGCACTTGAAAAAATGTTGAGCATCCTTAATCATCAGGGAAACGCAAATCGAAACAACCTTGAGATTCCACCTCACACCAGTCAGAATGACTAAGATCAAAAATTCACGTGACAGCAGATGCTAGCGAGGATGTGGAGAAAGAGGAACACTCCTCCATTGTTGGTGGGAATGCAAGCTTGTACAACCACTCTGGAAATCAGTCTGGCGGTTCCTCAGAAAACTGGACATAGTACTACCGGAAGATCCAGCAATACCTCTCCTGGGCAAATACGCAGAAGATGTTCCAACTGGTCATATGGACACATGCTCCACTATGTTCCTAGCAGCCATATTTGAAATAGCCAGAAGCTGGAAAGAACCCAGATGTCCCTCAACAGAGGAATGAATACAGAAAATGTGGTACATTTACACAATGGAGTACTACTCAGCTATTATAAACAATGAATTTATGACATTCTCAAGCAGATGGATGTATCTGGAGGATATCATTCTGAGTGAGTTAGCCCAATCACAATTTTTAATATTTTATTTATTTATTTATCTATTATTTATATATCAGTTTTTTACACTCCAGATTTTATTCCCCTCTTGGTCCACCATTTGACTGTTCCATATTCTATACTTTCTTCCTGCCCCCCTGTCTTCATGACGATGTCCCCATGCGCAACCCTACCAGACCTCTAAACTCCCTGGGACCTCTAGTCTCTTGAGGGTTAGGTGCATCTTCTCTGACTGAACCCTGACCCAGCAGTCCTCTGCAGTATATGTGTTGGGGGTCTCATATCAGCTGCTGTATGCTGCCTGGCTAGTGTTCCAACATCTGAGAGATCTCGGGGGTCTAGGTGAATTGAGACTGCTGGTCCTCCTACAGGGTCTCCCTTCTCCTCAGCTTCTTTCAGCCATCATCCTTCCCTAATTCAACCACAGGGGTCAGGAGCTTCTGTCCATTGGTTGGGTGCAAATATCTGCATCTGACTCTTTCAGCTGCTTCTTGGGTCTTTCGGAGGGCAGTCATGATAGGTCCCTTTTTATGAGCACTCTATAGCCTCAAATAATAGTGTCAGGCCTTGGGACCTCCCCATGAGAGGAATTCCACTTTATTGGATATCCTTCAAATACTCAATAAATTATACTATCAATTAATGTTACATATTAACAACTTAAGTTCAAGGTGACTGAACTGTGTTCTTGTGACCACATGGTGCCGAAATTTGGGACAGTGTATACAGCACCCATTTACCCCTTCCCCAGAGGTTTTAGTTTTTTGGAGCCGATTAGCGTTTGGCTTTAAATATCAATTATTTATGCATACTATCTCTCTCACCCTCCTCCTTTCCTCTCTCTCCCTCTGCTTCTCTCTTTCTCTCCATTTTCTCTTTCTCCATTCTCACAAAAAAGTCCCTTGTTCTTTGTAATTTGATTTTGATATTCAGTTTCTCAGAGCAGATCGCGACCCTAACACATTTTTAAAACCATGAGCACGAAGCCTGAATAAACCCTGAATCGCCCTTTACTGCCATTGTTTAGCTTTTCTTTCCAGAGTACAAAGCTGTGCATCCAGTGAGTCTGCTTTATAATGCCGTGCATCCCTTGATTGCCCTTTTAAAGGCTCAGATGCATGAACAGAGCAGACAGCCATCTCCTTCCTGAGGCATTCTGTCAGATTGAAGATGGCCACTGATAGCCCAGCTGACAGCTATGAAGGAGCAAAGCCGTTTCCCTGATTGAATTTTATGCTAATCCATCTTGGCTTCTCCTAACAGTTACTTTTTTCTCTGTGATTGGGGCACATGCAAGGATTTCTGTTTCAATATCCAGGGGTTATAATACAAATGCCTGAACAAATAGGTCATCAATGGTGCATTAAAGTCTGAAGTAAGCCTTTGTGAGCTTTAGGTCTGAATTGGAAACTCTTGGCTTACAATTCTGAATAAAAAATTTCAGAAAAAAAAATCTGAAACAATTTTGAAAAAATGTGCCTGATAAAGATTTATTAGTAAGAGAGGGGGGAAAAGGAGAGAGGAGGGGGAGAGAGAGAGAGAGAGAGAGAGAGAGAGAGAGGAGAAAGGATAGAGGTGAGAGAGAGACAGAGAGATGATTTCACAGAGAAGTTTAAAGTATCACTTTCTGGTTCTGATCTGTTCTAGTACCTGGATCCCAGGGATCAAACTCAGGCTGTCAGGAAAGACGGTAAGTGCCTGTACCCATTGAGCTGTCTCCCAGGCTAGGTGCACCATACTTGAAAATGAAAAATTCTAAATTGTAACATTCTATTTCAATGTCTGGAAATATTTAAAACAATAAATGACCGTGTTTCAATCCTGAGTATAAAGAAGCTATTCTGTTCCTTCTGATGAATTTAGCTGTCATGCTTTTGTTACTAGTTGTTTTGTTAATTAATCTTTCAAACAGATTTACTGAACATGCCATCATAGTAGAATCTGGAGAACTAGTAAAGTATAAGAATCTGGCATGTTTCAGAGGCATAATCAGTAGAAGCAGTGAAACCCATGTGAATTATACTAAAATTTCTATACTGCATGGGTTATGTTACCAGGCATTATGGGTCTCAAAGAAAATAGTCATGAAGATAAACTTTGAGGTAAGTCCTTTAGATGAGGGTTTGAAGCGTAAAAAGCAGAGTCAAGGAGCAGATAAGGTAGAAGAAATGGGATGAAGTTGGATGAACTTCACTCTTGAGATGGGTAGTGTTCCCTTAGAATATGGATTGATAGTAGACACATTGATATGAAGGAAATGGAATGAACTTCAATGTTGACACTAAAGCTGAAATAAGTTTGGTGTTTAACAACTAGAAAAGAGACAGAAAGAGACTAAAATGAATTTTTTGGCTTTTCAAAAATTTTTGATTTATGTTTGTTCATTATTTTATCCTGACTATCATATTCTCTATATATTTCATTCTTTGAAAAATATACCGAATACTCCTTTCAAATCAAATTCATACAGTGATTTATAAACTAAACAGTGACTTAGATAAAATTGTGTAGTAGAATTGTTCAAACTTAAATCTAGAATATGCGAGCTTTTGAGTTTCTGGTAGAAGAAGCTAGAACATAGAGCACCCTTTCTTATCCCAGAAGAGATGTTGAATTAAGCCCATTTCACAGAATCAGCTTCCATGTTGTTAGTGTTATTATCATAAATGTCTACAAACCTTGGTATCTAAGTAAGAAAGGACAGAAAAAGGTAGAGAAAATTTACCAGAAAAATATAAAGCCTGATTATATTGATGTACGTATAAGAAAAAAATTGAGTGCAACGTGTCAGCTTGAATAGAGTTAACAGTTTTGTCAAGCATAAAGACAGGATTGTTGCAGTTGAATATAATTTGGAAGCATGCTATTATAAGAAAGTATCATAAAGTCACTAATATTTTGTATATGGTATTATATTAATAAAAATATGTATCAAATAAAGTTGAATGAAACTTCTTTATCTAGAGATTATGTTTTGATAATTATTTTGTTTATTTACATACCAAATGTTGCCTCCTTCACAGTTACTCCTTCCCAGAGTTCATCACCCCATCTTAACTCCCCTTTGCCTCAGAGAATGTCTCCCACAGCATCTGGCTTCTCTGGGTATCACTTCTCTACAGGATTAGGGGTGTCCTATTCCATTAGAGCCAGAAGAGGCAATCAGTCAGTCCTCTGCTACATATGTGTCAGGGTTCTCTGACCAGTCTGTGTTTGTTTTTTTGGTTGGTGGCTTAGTCTCTGGGAGCTTCCAGGGGTCCAGCTTAGTTGACACTGTTGATCTTTATATGGTGTTGCCATTCCCTTCAGTTCCTTCAATTCTATCCCTAGCTTTCATAAGGATCCCTGATCTCAATCCTTTGCTTGGCTGTGAGAATCTGCATCTATCTCCTAGTAGAGCCTCTCAGAGGACAACCATACAAGGCTCCTGTCTGCAAGCATATCAGAAATAGGGTCAGGGTTTGGTGCCCACCCATGGGATGGATCCCAAGTTGGGCCGGTCATTGGTCAGCCATTCCATCAATCTCTGCTAATTTTTTGTCCCTGCAATTCTTTAAGACAGGAACAATTCTGGATCAAAAAATGAGGTGAATCGATGTTCCCAACCCTCCTCTGGGGTCCTGCCTAACTACTGGAAGAAGTCTCTTCAGGTTCCATCTTCTCACTGTTGGGAATTTTGTCTAAGGTCACCCACACTGAGTCCTGGGTGCCTCTCATATCCCAGGACTCTGGACCTATATAGAGGTTTCCCCCAACCCCAAACCACGTCAGCTGCATATTTCCATTTATTTTCCTGGCCTTCTGGGATTCTCTTCTCGCTCCCTCCCCCCATATCTAATCCTGCCACCCTTTCGATCTCCCTGTCTCCTTTCACACCCAAGTCCCTTTCTTCTTCAGCTTCCCATGGTTACTTTCCCCCTTGTAAGTGGGACTGAAGCATCCCCATTTGGCCTTTCTTCTTCTTTAACTGCTTATTATATGTATGGTGTATCACAGGTATTCTGTACTTTTGGGCTAATATATACTTATCAGTGAGTACATCCATGCATGTCTTTTTGGATGTGTTATACCTCACACAGGATGATATTTTCTAGTTTCTAACATTTCCCTGAAAAATTCATGATGTCCTCTGTTTCATTAGCTGAATAGTATCCCATTCTCTAAATGAACTACATCATTTTCTGTATTCACTCTTCTGTTGAGGGACATCTGGGTTTCTTCCAGTTTTGGGCTATTATGAATAAGGCTGCTATGAACATAGTGGAGCACATTTTCTTATGGTATGCTGGAGCATCTTTTTGGTATAATAGGTCCAGGAGCAGTATAGCTGGGTCTTCAGATAGAATTGTTTCCAATTTTCCGAGGAACCGCTAGATTGATGTCCAGAGTGATTATAGCAGTTCCAATCAAACCACCAATGGCAGAGTGTTCCTCTTACTCCACATCCTCACCAGCATGTGCTGTCACTTTAATTTTTGATCTTAGTCATTCTGACTGGTATAAGGTGGAATCTCAGGATCATTTTGATTTGCATTTCCCTGATGACTAAGGATGTTGAACATTTTTTTAAAATGCCTCTCATCCTTTCAAAATTCCTCTGTTAGGAATTCTCTGTTTAGCTCTGTACCCCATTTTAAAAATTGGATTACTTGGTTTCGTGAAGTCTAACTTCTTGATTTCATTGTATATGTTGGATCTTAGCCCACTAGGGTTAATGAAGATACTTTCCCAATCTGTAGGCTGCTGTTTTGTTTATTGAGAGTTTCTTTTGTCTTACAGAAGTTTTGCAGTTTCAGGCTGTCTCATTTATAAACTGATGATTTTAGAACCTGAGTCACTGATTCAGGAAAATTTCCCCTGTACCAATGCCTTCCAGGCTATTTCCTACTTCCTGTTATAGTAGATTAAGTGTGTGTGGTTTTATGTTGAAATCCTTGATCCACTTGGAATTGAACTCTATGCAGGGTAATAAACATAGATCAATATGTGTTCTTATGCATGCAGACCACCAGTTAAACTAGCACCATTTATAAAGATGCTTTCTTTTTTCCACTGTATGGTTTTGGCTTCTTTGCCAAGGATCAATTGTCCATAGGTGTATGGGTTTATTTCTTGGTCTTCGATTCTCTTCCATTGATTGACCTGTCTGTCTCTGTTTCAATACCATGCTGTTTTTTACCACTATTGCTCTATAGTACAACACAAAGTCAGGGATGGTGATTCCCCCAGAAGTTCTTTAATTGTTAAGAATTGTTTTGGCTATCCAGGGATTTTGTTTTTTCCATATGGAGTTAAGAACTGGTCTTTCTACTCTGTAAAGAATTGTGTTGCAATTTTAACAAGAACTGCATTGAATATGTAGTTTTGTTTAGATGGCCATTTTCACTATGTCACACCTACCAATCCATGAGCATTGGAAATCGTTATATCTTCTGAGGGAAATCTTCAATTTCTTTCCTTAGGGACTTGAAGTACTTGTTATACAGATATTTCACTTGCTTGGTTTGACTTATACCAAGATATTACATATTATTTGTTGCTATTGTGAAGGGTATTGTTCCAATTTCTTTCTCAGCCAGCTATCTGTTGTATAAAGGAAAGTTATGATTTGTTTGAGTTAATTGTGTTTCTGTCACTTGGCTGAAGTTGTTGATCAGCTGTAGGTAGAATTTTGTGGGTCACTTATGTATACCATTTTACCATTCATGAATAATGGTACTGCACTAAAACCATGTTGCCATTACTTTTTCTTTTTTTCTTTTCTTTTTTTTTTATTTTTACTATTTTTTTTTTGGAAGGGAAGTTTTTAATGACTGTTTCTATTTCCTTTTGGGTTATTGGGCAGTTTAAATAGTTTGCCTGATCTTGATTTAACTTTAGTATGTTTTATGTGTCTAGAAAATCATTCCATTTGTTTAGATTTTCCAAATTTTTTTTAGTATAGGCTTTTGTAGTAAGATTTGATGATTTTTCTGACTTTCTCAGTTCTGTTCTTATGCCTCCCTTTTCATTTCTGATTTTGTTAATTTGGATATTATCTTTGTGGCATTTAGTTTATTTGGCTAACTAACCAAAAGAACCAACTCTTAGTTTTGTTGACTCTTTGTATTGTTCTCTTTGTTTCTAATGGGTTGATTTCAGCCCTGAGTTTGACTATTTCTTGAAGTCTACTCCTCTTGGGTGTATCTGTTTCCATTCATTCTAAAGCTTTCAGTTGTGCTGTTACATTGCTAGTATAGGACCTCTTCAATTTCTTCATGAAGGCAATTAGTGCTATGAATTTTCCTCTTAACACTGATTTCATTATATCCTACAAATGTAGGTATTCTGTGCCTTCATTTTCATTGAATTATAGAAAGTATTTAACTTCTTTATTACTTCCCTGACCAAGTTATCGGTGAGTAGAGAATTGTTCAGTTTCTATGAGAATGTGGGATTTCTTCTGTCTTTGTTATTATTGAAGTCCGGCTTTAATAAATGGTGGTCTGATTGAATGAAAGGGATTATTTCAATCATCTTGTATCTGTTGAGACTTGCCTTTTATCCAATTATGTGATCAATTTTGGAAAAGTTTCATGAGATGCTAAAAATAAGGTATATTCTTTTGTTTTGGGCTGAAATTATATATATATATATATATATATATATATATATATATATATATATCAAATCCATTTGATTCATAATTTCTGTTAGCTTCAGCATTTCTTTGTTTAACTTGTTCCCATGATTTGTCCATTGATGAGAGAGGGGTAAAGTTTCACACTATTATTGTGTGAGGTTCAATGTATGCTTTGAGCTTTAGCCACATTTCTTTTACAAATGTGGGTACCTTTCCATTTGGGGAAAATGTTCAGAATTGAGACTTCATCTTGGTGAATTTTTCCTTTGATGAGTATGAAGAGTCCTTCTCGATCTCTTATGATTACTTTTAGTTAACGTCTATTTTATTGGATATTAGAATGGCTACTCTAGCTTGGTTCCTGGGACCATTTGCTTGGAAAACCTTTCTTTCAGATCTCTACTCTCAGATAGTGTCTGTCTTTGTTGATAAATTGTGTTTCTTGTGTGCAGCAGAATTATGGATCCTGTTTGTGAATCTAGTCTGTTAGCCTATTTTGTTTGTTTGGTTGGTTGGTTTTGATTTTTTTTTAAATTGGGGAATTGAGTCCACAATGTTGAGAGTTATCAATGTCCAATGATAGTTCCTGTTAATTTTTTGTTGGGTGTGGTAATATGTGTGTGTTTCTCTTCTTTTTGAGTTTGTTGTGAGATGATTAATTTCTTGTGTTATCTTATATAGGTACCTTCCTAGTATTCAAGATTTCCTTCTAGAATACTCTGTGAGTCTTGATAAGTAGAAAGATATTTATCTTGGTTTATCCATTTATAATGATTGACAGTATTGCTATGTTTATTAGCCTGGGCTGGCATCTCTGATTTCTTAGGTTCTGGATGACATCTGCCTAATATCTTCTGACCTTTAGAATTTCTGTTGAGAAGGCAGGTGTAATTTTATGGATCTGCCTTTATATGCTACTTGTCCTTTTTTTTTCTTATAGATTTTAATAATTATTCTTTGTTGAGTACATTTTATGTTTTGATATCATGTGGTGGGAGGATTTTCTTTTCTGGTCCAATCTATTTGGTGTTCTGTAGGCTTCTTGTACATTTATGGCCACCATTTTGTTTAGGTTAGGGAATTTTTCTGTGATTTTGTGGTTTGGCTCAGTCAGATCAGGATAGCTGGGGTCCCAGCTGGTGTGGGCATTGGGATGGAGATCTCACCTGTGTACCTGGTTAGGGCAGACTTCCTAGGAGACATGTATATCTGTGGGGTTGGGAAGCAGTTAAGCCTATCTGTCATGGGTGCAAGTGGGTGTGCAGGCCAGGAGGACAATGAGGATCTATAGAAATTGTTTTTAAGTTATTTCTTTTCACTTTTTAAATTGTCATTTATTTACTTTACACCTGTATTGCAGTTTCCTCTTACCCACTCTCTTCCTAGTTTCTTATTCTTCTCACCCATTATCTATCATCTATCTTTTCACTCCTTTTGGTCAGAAAAGTGGAGGTCTCCAAGGGATAACAACCAGCCTTGTCATATAAATATGTATTAAGGCTAGGCTAATCTTCTGTTGAGGCTAGACAAGGCAGCCCAGTTATGGAAAATGGATCCAAAATCAAGCAATGTAGTCAGAGGCAGCCCAGGTTCCCTCTTTAGGAGTCCCTCATGAAGACCCACCTACACAAGTACTCCATATGTGCAAAGGGCCTAGGTTCATCCCAGACATGCTTTATGGTTGGCAGTTCAGTTTCAATAAGCCTCATTGGGATTGATTAGTTGATTCTGTAGGTTTTAGGTTTTCTTGTCATGTACTTGACCCCTCTAGATCTTCCACTCTGTTCTCCCCATCTTCCTTAGGATTCATCAAGTTCCACTTAAGGTTTAGCTATAGGTCCATTCATCAGTTTCCATCAGTTTCTAGGTGAAGCCTCTAATCTTATACAACCACATTGGGAATCAGTTTAGGAGTTTCTCAGAACACTAGAAATTGATTTACCTCAATATCCAGCTATACCACTAAAGATATATATATATATATNTGTGTGTGTGTGTGTGTGTGTGTATACATATATGTATGCAAGTATATACATATATGTGTATTGTATTTAATTAATATAGATAAATTTTACATATTTATAAAATAATAACCTTAGTTCACTTGGATTGTTGTATTTTCATAAACATATATTGTCCATTATGTGTTATATAGTCTTAAGAAATGAAAGGATGAATAATTTTTGTGCTTCTTCTCCAACGTTCAAAGTTCATGTGAATAAAACAAAGTACTTATAATTATATGTATCATAAAACTTAAAGCAATAAAATCACAAAAAATATAAAATATTCAAATCATTAAACATCATTAAAGGATGAAAATGACAAACTCTGGAAAGTCACCAAAAGGAATTTTGTTGAGGAGATGAGTTCTTAGCTCTAAGGTGTTGAGTAAGGATTTCAAAGGCAGATAATTAAAGGGAATTCATTTTCAGATAAGGAGACTTTTCTTTGATATGCTATGTAATTACCACTTTTTATGGTCAATAATTCCCCTCCTTTCTTCAGAGTAGGTAAGGGATATTTCAATCAGATATTAGCATAGTATAGCACATGGATAGGCTTATGACTTGAATCTAATACTCATTATTTTTAGGCAGTTGTTTTGAATACCCAATATTAAGTTTTGTGAGCAGAATGAACTTAATGATGACACATTTTTAAAAACTTTTGAACATTAAGAGAAGTGATATAAAGTTTTAAAAACTGTGTAGGATGTCTGTGGTCAGTCTTTTCATGTTCCTACACATTTATTGTTTCTTTTAGTTTCAAAGCAACTACCAATTCAAAATGTTTTTCTGTTGTTCCTTGGTTTACCATAACTGTAACCCTTACGTGTAAGATAGACATAACATTTGAAGTATAAATTTCTGGTTGTGTCCCATGCTGCAGACTCACATGATGTTTTGCTGAGGCAAGACCCAAGAGAGGACACATGATCTTTGGAAAGAATATAGTTAGGACTTAACAGGCAAAGATAGGGTGTTTGTATAGCTAACTGAGCAACAGTACATTGGTCATGCATCTTCACTATTCTTCACTTTGATAAGAAAGTCCATGCAGAGGACTTCTAGTATTTCATCTGATCCTGGTAACTGCTATGACTTATGCCTTCTCTTCGGAGCCCTAGTGATTTCTGCTGGATCATCCTGCTGTTGCTGATTTGTGTTTGCTGACACTACTGGACTGGACTGCTTTTTTATTAGATATTTTCTTCATTTACATTTCAAATGCTATCTCAAAAGCCCCCTATAACCTCCCCTGACCCTGCTCCCCAACCCACCCACTCCCACTTCCTGGCCCTGGCATTCCCTTATACTGGGGCATATGATCTTTGCAAGACCAAGGGCTTCTCCTCCCATTGATGGCTGACAAGGCCTTCCTCTGCTACATATGCAACTAGAGACACAACTCTGGGGGTTACTGGTTAGTTCATATTGTTGTTCCTCCTATAGGGTTGCAGACTGCTTTAGCTCCTTGGGTACTTTCTCTAGCTCCTTCATTAGGGGCCCTGTGTTCCATCCAATAGATGACTGTGGGCATCCACTTCTGTATTTGCCAGACACTTGCATAGCTGCACAAGGGAGAGCTATGTCAGGGTCCTGTCAGAAAAATCTTTCTGGCATATGCAATGGTGTCTGGGTTTGGTGGTTGTATATGGGATGAATTCACGGGTGGGGCATTTGATTGCTTTTGAGAGGACTGAATTAGCCAGAGCCAAGCTGACTTGATGATGACAGGCTGAAAAGTGGTGGTTTGGGAGACTTGGCTTAAGTTTCTGTTTCTCAGAAATCAGAACCTGGATCCAGGAACCTGTGATCAGAGCTGTGGGCAGCCAATCCAAGAACATCTTGTCATCTGTCCTAAAGCAAGAATAAGTAGCTAGAATGAGTAAGTAACCACCCTGTAAAGTCTTCAGAGCCACAACCAATTGTAGAATCAGACAGAAGCTCTAGAGATAGATGTAGAGCTAATCAATCAATGTAAAGGGGCACATACTCTTCCCTAAAATTCCCCTAGCTAACAATAAAAGCTGGCCCTATGAGTCCACCAGGCATCTCGATTCCTAAACAGGGAAAGCCTTGCATTTAAGAAATTCGGCTGAATAAACACTCTTTGCTTTGGGGTACTATTTGAGTCGGAGATCTTGAACCCTACCATTAGTATCCTGACACATGAAGATTGGAATTGCCCCAAAAGAACTACTTTTAAACAGGTCCACATCTCCTTGTTCTATTTACCATCTTTTCTCCCCTTCCTTTGGGTGGAGGGCTAAAAGAGGGGGCAAAGTGTTTGAGAACCCTTATTAAATTAGGTTTTGAAAAATCTAAGCCTACAAATATTTGTACAAATATATTAAGTAATCTCTGATGCTTTTTTTTTTTTTTTTTTTTTTTTTTTTTTTTTTTTTTTTTTTTTTTTTGAGACAGGGTTTCTCTGTGTAGCCCCGACTGCCCTGGAACTCACTTTGTTGACCAGGCTGGCCTCGAACTCAGAAATCCGCCTGCCTCTGACTCCCGAGTGCTGGGATCAAAGGCGTACGCCACCACGCCTGGCTATCTCTGATGCTTTGATACATGTTTACACTGTGGTATGATAAATCTATGGTAAGAATTTTATCGTTTTTCTAACATTCATTTAATTGAAAAAAATTAAAATCCTTCATGAATCTTGAAGAAGACATTACAATGTAAATATCTTTATTCACCTTACTATGCAATTAAACAGCATAATTCACCTCTTCTATTTAATTATAATTTATAAATGAAGGCAAGAAATCCACAAAGTTTGAGACAAGATTGCACAAACTTCTAACGTCTATCTTATTTCATCAGTTCTTAACATTGTAGCATTTTCTCATGATTTGATTTTTCTCTCCTAGTTAAAAGAGTTTGGCTTACTGTTCTTACTAAGGCTTTATACTCCAGTGACTCTAAGTCTTTGTGCACTGTTGGTTGTATTGAAAAAGCACAGTCATTCTTGGGGAAGTTAAACCCAGCCTTAGTAAAGCTCTGTAAAGATGCACCATGCCATGTTCTCTTTTCAAACATTCCTTCCATCCTTTTCAGTCTCAAAATGCTGCCTATTGCAAATGTAACTCCTTACAAAATACATAGATGCTCCATGTTTTGGGACACATTTTAAGAAAGGACAATATCATATCTGACATCTACCAAAGTTTGTGATGTCTCGTCCCATTGATTTCCTCAGATTTCAACCCAATGCACTAATCCTTTAGGAGAGGAATTTAGGAGGTTGGCAGTTTTCCCTCTGTCCCAGGATGGTCTACATTTGGTATTTAACTGCACCTCACTTGCTCCACCTCCCAATATTCACATTATAAGTATAATCTACAGTGCCCACAGCAGAGGATGACCATCTCATGATACTAAATTCTGTATTTTAGAAAACGTAACATTTTTATTTATACTGTAAAGAAGAATTTTGGCTACATTTTCCCCACAAATATGACATAAATTCCAAGTACCTTTTTGGAACGTTTTAAGATGAAGTTGTTTAATGAATCAAAATCTATTTTTCCCAATTAATTTAATTTTCACTCTTCCATCTAAAGTTTGAGGAATGACACACATGCATTTTCCACACATACCCCCACAGACACACATGAACATATTTTAAAATGTATCCATTTGCTTTTTCATTTTTTCCCCCACAAAACCCATCAAGATTACATTAGCATTGCATACAATAGGATTTGGCATTTCAGTCCTTCCAAAAGAAGTATAGATGAATTATTCACATCTGAAAGGAAAGTCAATTGGGGAAATAAACATTAAAATGATTTGCAATCTGCAGTTATTCAAGAGAAGCAGAGTCATCAAGAGCATAAGAGTGATGAGAACAGGAGGAAATAAATGGCTCAATTGATTTAAAGGATGTTTTCACAGCTCCCAGATTTTGAGGAAAGGCCTGAATCGATCACAAAGTCCCATTAACATCTTTCATATCTAAGATGCTGAAATTACATAGTTTATTACCATTTTGACTATTATTATTCGATCATATTTTCCTAGGGGCAAAAATCTTTTTCTGCTTAAATCTCAGAAAGGTTTTTAAATTTAAATTAACTTGAGATAACTACGATGTGGCTTAATAAATTATGTCTGAGACATCCACAATGGCAGGGAACTCAGACTCTCAAAAAGGCAGAAGTATGTATAACATGGCTGAAGGAAAGCAAGATGCTGTTTGTGAGTGATCACAGTTTTACATGTCTCATGCACAGTATAACTTTCTTACACCAGTGGAAATGAACATCCAAGCATAGTAGAAAGCATGCTTTGTTGAAATCCAATCTAACTATTCTGTGTATTGGCAATTTTCTTGCTCCATGGAAGGTTCCTAACCCAAGAGTGTGAGGACCAAGGATCCTTGTATAATCAGCTTTGAGTTTCTGAGCTCAATATAACATGACCAGATTTGCCCTTTCTTGAACAAAGCATGTATGACCAATGTTATACCTGCTTTTATTTTTCCACTCACAAGTTTATGTAGTAGTTTAATAAAACTCTTAAATATTCCCCTACCACTATCAGTCCATAAGGGTTATGCCTATTAGAGTGTTATGAAATTGGAACAAAAACAGTTTACCTGGATTTCCAATTTATCTCTCTCTTTTTTAAAAGATTTATTTATTTATTATATGTAAGTACACTGTAACTGTCTTCAGACACTCCAGAAGAGGGAGTCAGATCTTGTTAAGGCTGGTTGTGAGCCACCATGTGGTTGCTGGGATTTGAACTCTGCACCTTTGGAAAAGCAGTTGGGTGCTCTTACCTGCTGAGCCATCTCACGAGCCCCCAATTTATCTCTTTAATAAGATGTTCTTGTCTGAGACAACACACTTAAAGTATGGACTTCACTGCAGGTGGCCTATCACGGTAACAGTGATGTTACTGCATAGAGTTTCCATAGTGCATTTTTAGTGAGGGTACTAAATACTGTTATTCATTATAAAGAGGCATACACTCTTTGGAGAGCAAATCAATCACCTTAAGACAACAGATATCGGTACATAAAAGGAAATTTAGAACTGCTTTCCATGGGTAGATTACATTGGAAATCTGGTAGACCACCTTACCAGATCATCAGTGAGAGCTAAGCCAGCACAGAGGGCAAAAGCAACGAAGGGGAAAACAGTCAAGACTTCGAAATGGTATGTGCTCAGATAGCAGATACTTGAGTATATTAACACTGGCAAAAGAGATGCAAATATTAAAATGCTGATTGTTATATGTTAAGATAGTTCAGATAATTCTAAGATTGTGTGTGTATACATACATATGCACATAGATACATACAAATATATATGTAGTGTGAATTATAAGAGGCTGTGCACCCTGTGATGTGGGTTCTGAAAAAGTAACCTGGGTATTCACAAAAAGCAGCAAATATAATTTGTGAAGAATGGAGTTCATTCTTGCCTGAAAAACTCTAATTATGAGCAATATAACCACATATCTTAAAATGATCAGCAATAAATGCATTATTACTTGTATTAGTTCCATGAGATAAGAAATGTACTTCATTTCAGTTAATCCTTAAGAGAGAATGAAGAAGATAGTGTCCCTGTATCTACTCTATAGCATGATCCACTTAATCTTCTGAAATACAATAAGTCATACTTATCTCCAGCTTTCCCTTGACCTGAATTGCCTTATTGTTCCATATAATAAGTACTAAATTCACATATATTCTGTCCCATTAGTAGGATTTTATGTGGTACAAAATAAATTTTAGTTGAACAAGAAGAGAGTGTGAGAGCTACTGGGTCATTTGAAATATACACATCATGACATCTCACTTTATAGTGATTTCATTTTCAATATTGAAAGAACTGGAAGTATGCCTTGGTAAATAAGGCTTTTTGTGTTTTCTGTCTATATATACAATTGCTACTCACAAAGGCATAGTGGCAGTTCTTGATCTGTGGATATGTTTAAATTCTTCTTGCTTTCTAGTGATTTCTATGTCACATTCTATTACATCATTTGAAAAGTGTTAGTTTAGAATCAGCAGTGGGAGGAAGATGGAAAATTTTTATGAAAGAAAACTGGAAATAAATAAATAAATATTCTTTATTAATTAGAGGAAAACAAATCTCAATCTTATTACCTTTGTAAAATTTGCTGTTTCTAAGTTTTATTTTTCTATATTCCCAAATAGAATTTATGGATCTTTTAAAAATAAAAACAATTTTTAAAGTAGAGATGATTTAATACCTTATATTTGTGGAAAATCCTATAAATACTTATTTTACTATTTTTCATTGATTTTAGAAAATAGCAGTTATGGTAATTTGTAAGTCACATAAGTACTATATGACAGAGTCTGTATTTTTTTTTCATGAGGTCAACAGCCATGTAAGGCAATTAGTTTCCCCAAGCCCTGAATATAGATTCACTGTAAAGTCTAAATTCTCTAAAGTCAATTAGGTGCAGGATAATACATTGTTATTTTGCCATACTATTTTATGTCAGTGAATTTCCATCTATAAATTAATTTCAGTTCATTATTGTCCAGGGTAACTCCTTGAATCCAGATATATTTCAGAGATTTGCTTTTCCTCATACAGAAGTGGATCCCTGCAGCCTACCATTGGGCTGCGTGCAGGGTTATTAGTGTTGTTCTCTTTATAAAAGAAAATTCTTTTATCTCTAAATCTATTCAAATCCATTATGTCTCAGAACATTTGACATCAGAAAATTTTGTGACTAAGTATATCAACTACATATCAGAGTAGGTCCCATGCCCAGGAGTAGTTGGCCAATACAAAGTAAATTCAATCGTTTATGTGTGGAGGGGCTAGGTGAGATAATAACATTTTGTTTTCTTCTGACATTTTGTTTTATTATCTTATTGTATTTGGTTTTATTTTTATTAGATATTTACTTTATTTATACTTCAAATGTCCGCTTTCCTGGTTTCTCCTCTGAAAACTACCTATCCTCCCCACTCCCCCTGTACCCCAACCCACCCACACCTGCTTCCTGGTGCCAGCATTCCCTTACGCTGGGGCATAGGGCCTTTATAGGATGTGTATTCTTTGGTTGGTGCTTTAGTTCCTTGAAGCTCTGGGGATACTGGTTAGTTCATATTGTTGTTCCTCCTATGGTGCTACTAACCTACTAACCCCTTCAGCTCCTTGGGCTTTTTTTTTTTTTTTTGGTTTTTTGGAGACAGGGTTTCTCTGTGTAGCCCTGGCTGTTCTGGAACTCACTTTGTAGACCAGGCTGGCCTTGAACTCAGAAATCCGCCTGCCCTGCCTCCCAAGTGCTAGGATTAAAGGTGTGCGCCGCCACCGCCCGGCTGGCCTTTTTTTCTAGCTCCTTCATTGGGGACCCTGTTCTCAGTCCAATGGTAGGCTGCAAGGATCCACTTCTGTATTTGTAAGGCACCGGTGGAGCCTCTCTGGAGACAGCTATAACAGACTTCTTTAAGTAAGCACTTATTGGCATCCACAAAAGTGTCTGGGTTTGGTGATTGTATATTGGATGGATCCCCAGGAGGGGAAGTCTCTGGATGGTCATTGTTTCAGTCTCTGCTTCACACGTTTTCTCTGTAACTCCTTCCATGGGTATTTTGTTCCCCTTTCTAAGAAGGATCAAAGTATCCACACTTTGGTCTTCTTTCTTCTTGAGTTTCATGTGGTTTGTGAATTGTATCTCGGGTATTCCAAGCTTCTGGGCTAATTTCCATTTATCAGTAAGTGCATACCATGTGTGTTCTTTTGTGACTGAGTTATCTCATTCGGGATGATATTTTGTAATTTCATCCATTTGCCTAAGAATTTCATAAATTTATTGTTTTTAATAGCTGAGTAGTACTCCATTTTATAAATATACCATATTTTCTGTAGCCATTACTCTGTTGAGGGACATCTGGGTTCTTTCCAGCTCCTGGATATTATAAATAAGGCTATGATTAACATAGTGAAGCATGAGTCCTTATTATATGTTGGAGCATCTTCTGGATTTATGCCCAGGAGTGTTATTAGTGGGTCCTCAGGTAGTACTATGTCCAATTTTCTGAGGAACTGCCAGACTGATTTCCAGAGTGGTTGTACAAGCTTGCAATCCCACCAGCAATGGAGGAGTGTCTCTCTTTCTCCACAACCTTGCCAGCATCTGCTGTCACCTGAGTTTTTGATCTTAGCCATTCAGACTGGTGTGAGGTGGAATCTCAGGTTGTTTTGATTTGTATTTCTCTGATGACTAAGCATGTTGAAAATTTCTTTAGGTGCTTCTCAGCTATTCGGTATACCTCAGTTGAAAATTATTTGTTTAGATCTGTACCCCATTTTAAAATTGGGTTATTTGGTCATTTGGTTTGGAGTCTACTTTGTTTTGTTTTGTGTAAGAGAATATAATATTGAGCATATAGAGAGGTGGGCAAATATCTTAGTTACTGTTCTATAATTGTTGACATAAAACACCATAACCAAGGCAATTTATAAAAGAAAGCATTTAGTTAGAGGATTTCTTGTAGGCTTAGACTTTTCAAACCTACTTTTAATAAAGTTACTTTAATTCTTTCATGTCTCTTCTAGTCCACCACCTAATAGAGGTAGTATAGAGGAAAGGTTAATAGGGTAAATCACATGCCCCTTTTCTAGGCTGCTTCCAGAAAAAGGACCATATGTCTGCTTCCTTAAAAACATTCTTGATTAAGACAGTTTACAAAAAAAAAAAATCACAGGACACAACTGAGTCTCCAAAGAAACTAGAAATTTCTACTTCACTTACAGTTTCAGAGAGTTAGTCTACAAACATCATGGCCAGGAATACAGTCAAGTCTCGTATTAGACAGGTTAGCTGATAGTTCACATTTGATCCTCAAGTTGTAGACAGCAAAGGAAAGAATGAGACTGGGCCTAGAGTTTGCTTTTTAAACATTAAACCATACCATCAGTGCCATTCCTCCTTTGACTAGACTACAATAATCCTACATAACACAGTTATTAGGATAGCTGTGGACCAAACATTCAAATATATGAATCTTTGGGGGCTATTTTCATTCAAATGACCACAAAAGGATCTGGAGAAATTGATGGATGGAATCTTGATCAAAAAATTATATAACATTTTATAATAAATATTTAAATGAAGACAAAAACACCCTCTAAATGTATATGGTTCCATTGTAACTAATGGTTTTTTCGGTGAGTTACATGAAAAAGTTATTATGGCAGGTTATTTTTTTCACAGAAAACTATGACACTTCTCTGTTTCCAAGTCCATTTCAGCAACCCTGTTTCATTTACATCTTAACAAAGGAAGATGGAAATTGCCATTCATTAATTCCATGAGTAGCTAGAAAATATTGCAAAAATATGGATACTGTAGGAGAATTCCGGAGGACTCTCCATGCTGCAGGTCCTCGGGATCACGGGTGAGTGGAACACAACATAAACTCCAGAGAATACCAGAGGTGCTTGTGCCAGCAGGAACAGGGACAAAGGAACCCCACCCACCCAGAGGATGGGTTCCTGTCAGGTGGGGCCACCCTCTCCATCTCTATTCTGAACCCCAGCGGAGGTCTCTGAGCTCCAGAGGACTCTCCACTCTGCAGGTCCTCTGGATCACCTCAGGATCTCAGGACCTTGGGGTCACCTCAGGATCACAGGAGGCAGAGGAGAGACCCAGACCCCTTGGCACCTTCCTTGCCAAAGGAGAGTCATCCTA
This sequence comes from Mus pahari, assembly GCF_900095145.1. Classification (NCBI taxonomy): domain Eukaryota; kingdom Metazoa; phylum Chordata; class Mammalia; order Rodentia; family Muridae; genus Mus; species Mus pahari. The sequence goes on from NC_034590.1 coordinate 64,838,351, forward strand.
CAGTGAGGGCTCTGACCCCAAGACTCAGGAGGTTTACTCAGAAGCTCCAGACTTCTGGACAACTGCCCTGCAAGAGGAGAGCTTGCCTGCAGAGAGTGCTCTGACCACTGGGACTCAGGTGAGAGTTGAACTCCCAGGAGTGCTGACAGAGGCTAACAGATTCACAGGAGGATCAAACTACAGCCAGACACAGCTTGAACATTAACACCAGAGATTACCAGATGCCAAAAGGCAAATGTAAGAATCTTACTAACAGAAACCAAGAACACTGGGCATCA
>NC_034590.1:64838639-64862508 GCF_900095145.1 Mus pahari
AAATTAACTCAAACAAATTAGTGGCCTTTCTCTACACAGAAGATAAACAGGAGGAGAAAGAAATTAGGGAAACAACACCCTTCTCAATAGTCACAAAAAATATAAAATACCTTGGTGTAACTCTAACTAAGGAAGTGAAAGATCTATATTGCAAGAACTTCAAATCTCTGAAGAAAGAAATTGAAGAAGATCTCAAAAAATGGAAAGATCTCCCATGCTCATGGATTCTCAGAATTAATATGGTAAAAATGGCTATCCTACCAAAAGCAATCTACAGATTCAATGAAATCCCCATCAAAATTTCAACTCAATTCTTCACTGAGTTAAAAAAAGGCAACTTGCAAATTCATCTGGAATAATAAAAAACCTAGGATAGTAAAAATTATTCTNAACAATAAAAGAACCTCTGGGGGAATCACCATGCCTGACCTTAAGCTTCACTACAGAGCAATTATGATAAAAACTGTATGATACTGGTACAGGGACAGACAGGTAGATCAATAGAACAGAACTGAAGATCCAGAAATGAACCCACACACCTATGGTTACTTGATCTTTGACAAAGGAGCTAAAACCATTGAGTAGAAAAAAGACAGCATTTTCAAAAAATAGTGCTGGCACAACTGGCAGTTATCATGTAGAAGAATATGGATTGATCCATTCTTATCTCCTTGTACTAAGGTCAAGTCTAAGTGGATCAAAGAACTCCACATAAAACCAGAGACACTAAAATATATAGAGGAGAAAGTTGGGGAAAGCCTTGAAGAAATGGGCACAGGGGAAAAATTCCTTAACAGAACAGCAATGGCCTGTGCTGTAAGATCAAGGATAGACAAATGGGACCTCATGAAATTGCAAAGCTTCTGTAGGGCAAAAGTTACTGTCAATAAGACCAAAAGGCCGCCAACAGATTGGAAAAGAATTTTTACCAGTCCTAAATCTGATAAGGGACTAATATCCAATACATACAAAGAGCTCAAGAAGCTGAACTCCAGAAATTCAAATAACCCCATTAAAAATGGGGTACAGAGCTAAAGAAAGAATTCTCAACTTAGGAATACTGAAGGGCTGAGAAGCACTTGAATAAAAGTTCAACATCCTTAATCATCAGGGAAATACAAATCAAAATAACCCTGAGATTTTACCTCACACCAGTCAGAACGGCTAGCATCAAAAATTCAGGTGACAGTAGATGCTGGCAAGGATGTGGAGAAAGAGGAACACTCTTCCATTGCTGGTGGGATTGCAAGCTGGTACAACCACTCTGGAAATAACTCTGTCGGTTCCTCCGAAAACTGGACATAGTACTACCAGCAGATCCAGCAATACCTCTTCTTGGTATATACCCAGAAGATGTTCCAACTGATAATAAGGACACATGCTCCACATAGCTGCCCTATTTATAATAGCCAGAAGCTGGAAAGAACCCAGATGTCTCTCAACAGAAGAATGGATACAGAAATGTGGTACATTTTCACAATGGAGTACTACTCAGCTATTAAAAACAATGAATTTATGAAATTCTTAGGCAAATGGATGTATCTGGAGGATATCATTCTGAGTGAGGTAACCCAATCACAAAAGAANTCACTTGATATGCACTCACTGATAAGTGCATATTAGCCCAGAAACCTAGAATATCTGAGATACAATCTCTAAAACACAAGAAAATCAAGAATAAGAAGACCAACACGTGGATACTTTATTCCTCCCTAAAATAGGGAATATAATAACCATAAAAGAAGTGGTTGAGACAAAGTTTGGAGCTAAGATGAAAGGATGGACCATCCAGAGACTGCCCCACCCGGGGGTCCATCCCATAATCAGCCACCAAATGCAGACACTATTGCATATGCCAGCAAGATTTTCCTGAAAGGACCCTGATATAGCTATCCCTTGTGAGGCTAGGCCAGTGCCTGGCAAACACAGATGTGGATGCCCAACAGTCATCTATAGGATAGAACACAGGTCCCCCAATGGAGCAGCTAGAGAATTTACCCAAGGAGCTGAAGGTGTCTGCAACCCTATAGGTAAAACAACAATATGAACTAACCAGTACCCCCCAGAGCTCATGTCTCTAGCTGCATATGTAGCAGAAGATGGCCTACTAGGCCATCATTGGGAAGAGAGGCCCTTTGGACTTTCAAACTTTATATACCCCATACACGGGAATGCTAGGGGCAAAAATTGGGAGTGAGCATGTAGGGCAGCAGGGTAGGGGAGGGTAGAGATGACATTTGGTATACCATTTGAAATGTAAATGAAGAAAATATCTAATAATATAATTTAAAAAATAGATACTGTATAATATATACAATTCTAAAGATTATATAAGTTTTTTGAGGTATTCAAAGTGACCAATAGGAGTGAAATGTGGGGAAAAGTGTTTGCCTATGTAACACCTGACTTTGACACCGTAATATGTAGCTAACTTCACAAATTTATTAAAGAGTATTGTTGACTGACAAGAAATACAGAGATAAATTGTAAGAAAAACATCGTGAACAAAGAATGGATAAAAATTGTCATAGGTATTGACTTCAGAGAACAAAGGAAAAATGACTATCTTTAATGTTAGAACCAAAAGCAAAACTTTATATCATAATGACAATAGTAGAACATGTCTTACATACTCAATTAGAACATCAAGGGACCCTGCATGATACAGTACATGCACTGCCAACATTGCATTTGCTAGAAAAGATGTGAGGTCATTTTATATATTCACTACAAAACAATCTGAGTAACACAATCTGAATCTATTTTCTCCCTGGTAAAAAGAAAGAGAAAAAAAGAAAAAAAAGTATATAGTAAAAATCAAGGAAGAAATAGAAAAAAGTTGTGCATAAACAAAAAGACAAGGCTCAAACAAAGAAACTAAACAAAAGGAAATAATAAAGTCTAACTTATCAAGATATTATTTGCCTGAATTTACTAAGTAGATAGATAGTGTGGAATCTATGCTTAAAATTTGTTAACTATATGACCTATAACAGATAAGGCATTTTATATATAAATACATATATAGATACATAGACACAGAGAGAAAACACTAAGAGAAATGAAGGCAAACTGTCTGACTAAAATGGAAGAAATAGCAAAATATAAATCAAAAGTATTGCATCACTAGAAGATAGAAGACATGATAACTTGTTTGCAATGTTAATGCTTACTAAAAATTAATGAAAGAGCATTTATAGGCATAAGTTATATGTAGAGTTAAAGTTAACCAAAAAATAAAACCCAACTACACAATAAGTTTAACATTATTGGCCTATGAACAAGAAATAGGATAATATGGAAACAGTGGTAAGTATTCACAGAATTGAAGAAAATTTAAATCCATAATTATAATAGGAGATTGAACTATGCCACTAATAAAATAAATGAAACATAAAAAATCAAACTGTGATCTGTTAGAATCTGTGAACAGACTTCAGCAGTGGAATGATTTCACAGTATATAAACATATCATATGGTCACTTGTACAACAAAGTATAGGCAGCCTTGTTTTTCAATGAGGCCCTAAATTTTTAAAATTATAATAGCATTAAAATTTGAAAATTAGATCATCTGCATGAATCCAGCAGAGGGTTCCAAAGTCCCCAAAAGACTCTACACACAGCAGGCCCCCAGCACACCCAGGACCTCGAGATCACTGATGAGTGGAACACAACATCAGTTCTAAAGAATCCCAGAGGGTCTTGTACCAGCAGGAACAGAGACAAAGGAACCCCGCCCAACCAGAGGCTGGCATTCCTTCTGGTGGCTCTAGTTCCACTCTATCTTGGGCGTGAACTGGGCAAGCCCTAGCACGTCCAGGATCTTGGAATCACTGAGACCAGTTTATGTAGGAAAGCACGTGGGCTGCAGAAGCAACAGAGCTTCTTGGACAGGGTCAGTTCGGGCCTTCATCCTCAGCCAGGAGGCAGAGCTGAGACCCAGACCACTGGGCATCTTCCTTGCCAGAGAGTTGGCCTCAAGGGAGGACTCTGACCCCAGGACTCAGGAGTTGGATTGGAACTCCAGACTTCTGGACACCTTCCCTGCAAGAGGAGAGCTTGCCTGCAGAGAGTGCTCTGACCACTGGGACTCAGGAGAGAGTTGGACTCCCAGGAGTTCTGACAGAGGCTAACAGAATCACAAGAAGAATAAGCTCCAGCCAGTGACAGCTAGAATATCTAACACCAGAGATTACCAGATGGTGAAAGGCAAATGTAAGAATCTTATTAACAGAAACCAAGACAACTGGGCATCATCAGAACCCAGTACACCCACGACAGTGAGTCCTGGATACCCCAACACATGAGAAAACCAAGACTCAGATTTAAAATCATATCTCATGATGCTGGTAGAGGATTTTATGAAGGACATTAATAACTCACTTAAAGAAATACAGGAGAACAGAGCTAAACAGGTAGAAGACAGGAAAACACTGATAAACAGGTAGAAGTCCTTAAGGAGGAAACACAAAAAGTCCTTAAAGAATTACAAGAAAACACAACCAAACAGGTAATGGAATTGAAAAAATAATCCAAGATCTAAAAATGGAAAGAGAAACAACGAAGAAAACCCAAAGGGAGACAACTCTGGAGATAGAAATCCTAGGAAAGAAATCAGGAACCATAGATGTGAGCATCAGCAACAGAATACAAGAGATGGAAGAGAGAATATTAGGTGCAGAAGATTCCATAGAAAACATGGACACAACAGTCAAAGAAAATGCAAAATGCAAAAAGACCCTATCTCAAAATATCCAGGAAAGCCAGGACACAATAAGAAGACCAAACCTATGGATAATAGGAGTAGATGAGAATGAAGATTTTCAACTTAAAGGGCCAGTAAATATCTTCAACAAAATTATAGAAGAAAACTTTTCTAACCTAAAGAAAGAGATGTCCATGGACATGCAAGAAGCCTACAGGAATCCAAATAGACTATACCTGAAAAGAAATTCCTCCCTACATGTAATAATCAGAATAACAAATGCACTAATTAAAGACAGAATATTAAAAGCAGTAAGGGAAAAAGGTCAAGTAACATATAAAGGCAGATCTATTAGAATTATACCAGACTACTCACCAGAGACTATGAAAGCCAGAGAATCCTGGACAGATTTTGTACAGACCCTAAGAGAACACAAATGCCAGCCCAGGCTACTATACCCAGCAAAACTCTCAATTATCATAGATGGAGAAAAAATGTATTCCATGACATAACCAAATTCACGCAATATGTTTCCACAAATCCAGTCCTTCAAAGGATAATAAAGGGAAAAACTCGAAGACGAGGATGGAAATTAGACCCTAGAAATAATAAGAAAGTAATCCTTCAATAAACTTAAAAGACAGCCACAAGAACAGCACTTGAACAACTTTAACAACAAGAATAACAGGAAGCAGTAATTACTTTTCCTTAATATTTCTTAATATCAATGGAATCAACTCCCCAATTTAAAAAAAAAAATAGACTAACAGACTGGCAACATAAACAGGACTCAATATTTTGCTGCATACAGTAAACCCACCTCAGGGACAAAGACAGACACTACCTCAGAGTAAAAGGTTGGAAAACAATTTTCCAAGCAAATGGTCTGAAGAAACAAGCTGGATTAGTCATTCTAATATCGAAAAAATCGACTTCCAACCCAAAGTTATCAAAAAAGACAAGGAGGGACACTTCATACTCATCAATGGCTAGGGTCAAAAATTCAGGTGACAGCAGATGCTGGCGAGGATGTGGAGAAAGAGGAACACTACTCCATTGCTGTTGGGATTGCAAGCTTGTAAAATCACTCTGGAAATTAGTTTGGTGTTTCCTCAGAAAATTGGACATAGTAGTACCAAAGGATCCAGCAATACCACACCTAGGCATATATCCGGAAGATGTTCCAACTGGTAATAAGAACGCATGCTCTGCTCTGTTCATAGCATCCTTATTTATAATAGCCAGAAGCTGAAAAGCACCCAGATGTCCCTCAACAGAGGAATGGATACAGAAAATGTGGTACATTCATACAATGGAGTACTACTCAGCTATTAAAAAAATGAATTTATTAAATTCTTAGGCAAATGGACGGATCTGGAGGGTATCATCCTGAGTGACATAACCCAATCACAAAAGAATTCACATGATATGCATTCACTGATAAGAAACACTGAGTACCCAAGATACAATTTGCAAAACACATGAAACTCAAGAAGAAGGAAGACCAAAGTGTGGCTACTTCATCCCTCCTTAGAATGGGGAACAAAATACCCATGTAAGGAGTTACAGAGACAAAGTTTGGAACTGAGACAGAAGGAAGGACCATGCAGAGACTGCCCCACCTGGGGATCCATCCCATAATCAACCACCAAATGTAGACACTATTGCATATGCCAGCAAGATTTTGCTGACATGACCCTGAAATAGCTGTCTCTCGTAAATCTATGCCAGTGCCTGGCAAATACAGAAGTGGATGCTCATTCATCTATCGGATGGAACACAGGGCCCCCAATGGAGGATCTAGAGAAAGTACCCAAGGAGCTGAAGGGGTCTTTAACCCTATAGGAGGAAGAGCAATATGAACTAACTAGTACCCCCTGAGTTCATGTCTCTAGATGCATATGCATTGGGAGGAGATGCCCATGGTCTTGCAAAGATTATATGCCCCAATACAGGGAAATATCAGGGCCAGGAAGTGGGAGTGGGTGAGTTGGGGAGCAGGGCGGGAGAGGGTATAGGGGACTTTCAGGATAGCATTTGAATTGTAAATGAAGAAATTATCTAATAAATATTTGTTAAAAAAAAAACCAACAACATTCATGAAATACACAGGCAAATGGATGGAACTTGAGAATATCATCTTGAGTCTGAGGTGACACAGTCACAAAGGAACAAAGACTTTATGTGCTCACTGATAAGTGGATATTAGCCAAAAAGTTCAGAATAGCCAAGATTCAATTCACAGACCATATAAATCCTACAAAGAAGGAAGACCAAAATGTGGATGCTTCAGTGCTTTTTTGAAAGGTGAAGAAAATACTCACATGAGGAAATACATACTCTGCAGCATAGAATTAACAGTGTTTATGGAAACATGGAGACAAAGTGTGGAGCCGACTGAAGGAAAGGCCATCCAGAGACTAACCTGACTGGGGATCCATCCCATATACAGCCACCAAACCCAGACACTATTGTGGATGCAGGGAAATGCTTGCTGATAGAAGCCTGATATGGCTGTCTCCTGAGAAGCTCTGCCAGAGCCTGACAAATACAGATGAGGAAGCTCGCAGCTTCATTGGACTGAGCTCGGAGGTCCTTGATGGAAGAGATGGAGAAGGGACTGAAGGAGATATGGCAGTTTGCAGCCCCAAGGAGGGAGCAACAGTGTCAACAGGCCAGACCTCCCCCCCCACACCCTGGAGTTCTCCAGGACTAGACCACCAACCAAAGAATACACATGGAGCGACCCATGGTGCTGGCCATATATGTGGCAGAAGATGGTGTTCTTGGACATCAGTGGGAGGAGTGGCCCTCAGGCCTGAGGGTGTTCAATGCCCCAGTGTAGGGGAATGCCAGGGTGAGAGGATGGGAGTAGGGGGGTGGAGGAGCACCCTTATAGAGGCAGGAAGAGGGGGGAGGGGATAGGGGAGTTCCAAGGGGGAGACCTGGTAAGAGGAAAACATTTGAAATACAAATAAAGTAAACATCCAAGAAAAAAATAACAAAAAAATTGAATATTGTATTTGTTCTCTATTTAATAAACAACACATTCTAAAAGTCATGCTAGAACTTCAGAGACATACTCTGAAGCATAGAATTAACAGTGTTTATAATTCATTTATACATTTTTTAAAGGGTTAGCTCATATTTAGCTCCTACCTCACTTTAAACACAGAAAGACAGGAAGATAAGTCAGTTCTGAGCTCAGACCCCTACAGGAGAGCTATAGACTCAAACCACAGTGTTGACAGGTTTGGGAATGGCTTCAAGGGTTCAGATAAAAGGACAGAGAACATTTTAGGGGCCACCTCCTGCACGGAAACTTTCATCTTAAATGAATCAGCACTTCATCATTCCATATTCATTTTTACTTCAAAGTTGTTGCTGACAAAAGACTTCTACTCTGAAAGAGATTTTCCCTTTGTAAATCTCTTGGCTGCATATGAGAGAAGACCCAGGGAAGTACATTTTCAGCTTCCTTTATTGAGATACTATTTAGGTCTTGGCACATCCTCATCTTTCCAATTTATATGCCTCAGCTGATATGGATAGCTGATAAAGGTAGTGGAGAAGCACTGGTGATATGTTGAGTTGAAGAAAAGCTTTCAGAATAACTAGATAAAAATACATTGACAGTAATCCAGGTCCCCAAGCCCATAATGTACAGATTTAGAGGAAGCTGGAGCACATGGGACAGTCCACAGATTCTGTGGTTCCGTACCTAAAGATCAAAGAAGTAAAGGTAGAAAAAAAAGTCTTTGCAGAGATTCAACACCCCTTCAGTGTAAGCTTCCTTTCCACAGACAGTGATGAAAGATGAGTGGCTGAAGGAAAAGTTGAAAGGAGACAGAAGTCTGGCTACAGGCTGAACCCTTAGCACACAGGAGTCTCTTTTTGGATGTTGGTGTTAGATTATGGTAGTAGGCAAGATCAACAAGAGGCTACAATGGATCCAACTTATTCACAAATCTTTAGGATTTGTTTATTATCTTTATTATTATTTTTTGTTTTGTTTTGCTTTGTTTTGTTTTTTTTTGAGACAGGGTTTCTCTGTATAGCTCTGGCTGTCCTGGAACTTACTTTGTAGACCAGGTTGGCCTCGAACTCAGTAATCCGCCTGCCTCTGCCTCCCAAGTGCTGGGATTAAAGGCATGCGCCACCACCACCCAGTGTTTATTATCTTTCTAAGGCCCCAGGTGAACCTCTTTCACAGAACCAATGCTCTTATGTGGGTAAATAAGATTTCATATTTAGTTTCACAAAACTAGTTGTAGAGAAGATAGCAGAGGCATAGAAAATAAGTTCATGGAACATATAGCGTATAAGAAAATATAACCATAAGTATGTGGAAAAGTTCATTTTCTAGATGTCAAGCCTGACTTTTTAAAGATGCAGGCATGAGCTCATGACGAAATGCAGTGGCTTATGGAAAACAAGTGCTGGTTGGAGATGAAGAGCACCGAGGTATTACAGAATGTGAAGTTCTTGGATGTCCAAAACATTCTGATGGATGTAAGAAATATTTATGGTTGCTGTGAAAGGCACTAGCTCAAAACCCTAGAACACAGTATTTTAATAATAAGACCAATTTTTTTTACAAGAATCTAAATTTTTATTTCTTGTAAAACTGTTTTTTACAACCTTCCCCGCCCCTCCCCCTTCTCTTTTTAAACTTGCAATCCCTGCCACCTTTTTTCAAAAGCAAGATGCTGGGTAACCAGTCTCCTTGAACAAAGCATCATAAAAAAGAAGAAAAAAAACCACACAACTTACATTCTAGCAAGAAAGAGAAAATATAAATAGACACAATGTCAAATGAACAATAAAAATGTCAAAAAAAAAAACCCCAATCTTTCCCATTTCTCATGAAAAAATCAAAAAGGTACAAGGAAAAAGACAAAAATTGGCACTGAGATTGTGGATCAGGTCAGTGAAGTGCTTCTGCTCAAACAATAGGATCTGAGCTAGGATCTCAGCTCCCACCCTATAATATGACCCAATGATACTATACCCCTGTTTTCTCAGAGTAGGATATGTGGATCCAGCAGGATTCCTGGTGCTGGCAATCCAGGCAGCCAATCAGGAGCTCCATTTCCCTATCTAAAAAGGAGTGATTGAGGAGGACACCTCACATTAAACTCTGGCAACTATATACATGTGCATACACATGCATGCATATTTATACACATGCACATGCACACATACACAACATAAATCTTTTTGAATGCAGATTCATTTTTCCCAATTATACAGCTTTCTATATTTAAAACAAAACAAAACAAAGCAAACCAATGATTTAAGAGCACTCTCAGCAGTACTTCAGAGATTTAGGAATCTCCCAGAAGCTCTGCCAAGAGAAAAATGCATCATTTGTTTTCATGGAAATGCAGATGTATATGTTAGCCTGGTTTACTATATGTGCTGAGCAAGGAAAAGCTCAGAGCAACTGTGATATTTGTGTGTGAGATATGCATCCACAGAGCAGAACACAAAATGCTGCCCTCTGCTGAAAAATGTTCAGTACACAAATCAAATCTAGAAGTAGATTATTTTTAATTTAAAAGACTATAGCTACAGTACATTGAGATGGTATAAAAAAAAAAACTGAAATATTTTTCCATAATGCCATTCATGGGGAAAAGTGAAAAATGACTACAATTTGAATTAAAAGGAAATAAGAGAAACATGACAGATGATAAAACCTCTCTGTGGTAACACATGAGTATAATTTCCAACCTTGGGAGCTGGTCAGGATCACAACGCCCACCACAAGCGGTGTCACTCAGTTACATAGTTTTTCAGCTCAGCCCGGGATGCATGCAGGAATCACCAAAGATAAGATGCTGAAAATACTATAGTGAATAAGGATTAAATGCTTATATGGTAAAATTGTTTTCTTCACATATGGTGGCATATCATTCCCATAATTTAAACAACTCATATAAAATCTACAAAGGAAAATAATATCAGAGGTAATTTATTTAGGAGGGCATAGGAATTGTAATAAATGTGTGGCAAATGTTTCAAAGCTATAACAGTTTTAGATTTTAAAAATGCTCCTAAAATGACTTAGATGAGTTGGTGATGAGAATTTCACAGGGTTTTGGGATCAGCAGCATCAATGTTGTGTGACAAGACTGCCTGGGGAACCACAACATACACATCTATGCATACCAGACAGGGAACCTATGACAAACCAAACTCCAGACACCACCAAATCCAACTTAATGATTGGAGTTATGTGCTGGAATATGGGTAAGGCGTTACCTACAGAGGCAGAACTGACTTAAATATAGTTGCATTATCAAAGCCCACTCCAGTGTGGGTGAAAAAACACAAAAGCTGGAGTCCACTAAACAGCCTGCTGTCAGGTCAACAAGTTGATGAGTGTCCTTTTCAAGCGATTCAGATGGTTTAAACTGCTTGTAGGCCACCCATTTTTTCCTCTATCTGGGCAGTGCCCTTTCCTGGATCTTCTTGTTGCTGAGCTAGCCTATGAGTTTCCTTTGTAGATTGGCTTGTGTGATAACAAGCAGTCTATTGTTTACTCTTTGAACAGAGGGCTTTAGTAAATCTGGTCCTTTTCAGTGACTTCTTGAATCTATTTTGAGTTGATTACCTTGTGTTTAAAGAAGCTTCTTGGAGACAGAAGGTTTTAATCCTAGAACAAAGTGCTACCCAACAGTCAACTCCTATAAATTTGTTTGTAAACTATTACAACAATAAAATGAAAGTGCCCATGTTTCTTCCAATGACCTAGTGATCTAATTTCTTGAAACTAGTTTAACATCCATAGTTCCCTTTCAGAAGATAATACTACTCATAATTGCAAAAATAAAAATGAAAAATATATATATTTTTTTCATATATATATATATATATATATATATATATATATATATATATATGTTTTTCGAGACAGTGTTTCTCTGTATAGCCCTGACTGTCCTGGAACTCACTTTGTAGACCAGGATGGTCTCAAACTCAGAAATCTGCCTGCCTCTGCCTCCTGAGTGCTGGTATTAAAGGCGTGCGCCACCACGCCCGGCACAAATATGTATATTTTAAAACCATTCATTTTTATGGTATCAGAAGATGATGGAGTAGTAGAGATGGAATACATTATGATAGGATGATGCCCCTTCAGAGATAATCACAAGAAAATCAGTGAGATCTGAGGATAACATACAGGGGTATTTTACATATTCAAGTTAGGTCACATAATTTCAGAAAGTCATATTATCTTGTGTTATCTGGGTGGACTGTATTTGATCTATTGGTTCTTGTTCAAGTGAAAGCAAAAAGAGATACAAAAATACAAATAAATGACTAAAATTAAAGTCACAAAAACTCCAAGATTGAGAAAGATTTGAAAGGATTTGCTGTTTCTGAGCTGTAGGAAACTATACATGGGAGCCAACAGGAAGTCTCCAGAAACTAAGGATGGCCTCATTACTTAGATTCCTAGGACCTGGGACTCACTCTTACCAACACAGGGTCAGGAACTCATCATCACTCTGAATTAGTGAAGGAACAATTTCTTCAATAGAGACTCCAAAAAGGAATATGCCCCACCATCCTGTTCATATCAAGCCTGTGACAACTGGACTTGAGGAACCAGCCAAGTCATTTATTTCTGTCATACAAATTTGGACTTGATAAATGTTTGTGGTCTAAATTCTGAAGTATGTGGATTTTTTTTGCAGAAAAAGAAAGAAGTAATAGATACTACAAAAATATTTAGAAAAATTAGGACTATGTATGATCATGTGTTTAACATAGTCTTATGATGATTATATACATACAGAAATAAACAATAGGAAGCAAGGCAATGTGCGAAGTTAAACACTGACTACTCTGTAACTAGGTTAAATATAGAAAAGCCACTGGAAGTGGAAATACAGCATGGCTGTGGCCCATAACAAAAGGTATTTTACAAATATAATCTGTGTTAATTACTATACGTATGATTGTTGCCTTGTCTCCTTATGATACTATAAAATACTAGTAGACATGCAAAAGTTTTATCTTCAGGACTGAGCCAGTGTTAGTACATGTCCCATACAAAGAAGAACATTAAAAATATTTTTATAAGATTTTCTTTTCTTAAAATAAGACCTTCTAAAACTTGTTTATATGATATTTTCATGCTATGTGCCCTCTTATGGACTCTGAGACACTTGTATGCAACTGTTCTTGTGTTTAGTATTCTAAATTGACCAAGTCTACAGAGCTGTTGTCATATGAGTCCTCAGTACAAGCTTATTTCCAATTCCAATATCAACAGTCAAGTCAACTTACCCATCAATGGATAATTCAGATTAGTTTTTCTTAGTGAATAATAAGTTTCTTATATCTAATTCGTTTATTAATTACAATGTGCTCCTTGAGAATGCCCCTTCTGACCTGTGTGTCTGTGTGTGTGTGTGTGTGTGTGTGTGTGTGTGTGTATGTGTATTAGGAAGAAGACAGAAAATCAAATGTAGATGTTATCACACATTAGCTAGTTAGGTAATATAGGATGACAGCCACATTCTGTGCTTTACTATCATGTCAATAGCCTTCCAGGCATACTATCATACTATGTGGGTCAAGTCACAGTCAGGTAAAGCATTTGTCTCAGTAACTTATCAGACACTCCAGATTCTCCAGTCCTGAGTGTGTGTGTGTGTGTGTGTGTGTGTGTGTGTGTGTGTGTACTCCCCTTCTTCTATCACTGGGTCATGAGGTTCTCTTTTCAATTGTTGGTCCTATAGTCAAAGTACCTATTGATAACTCTTGTTCATACCATGTGCTCCTGTGACCTGGACAGCTGAAAAGAATTCCAGAGATGCATATTTGAATCAAAGCAAACAAGAGGCATTTGGAAGGCTTCACATGAGTCATCACCATGCTGTCTGTCAGCCTCCATTTTCATCTATAACTGCTTTTCTTCAACTCCCTTTCATTTTACCTTTATCCCATAGCTTTACTTCTATCTATGAATCTGTCAGTGTTTTAAAAGCAAGTGCCTTAGAAGTTAGAGCAAGAGAAGGTACAAAACAGTAGAGAAACCTCCATGGAGGTCAAGAAAAGGGAGACTGTATAGAGAGACTAGAAGATTGCCTGGGTCACTTGTGTGTCCATTTATAATGAGACAGTGAATAAGTGTGTGATTTTGACTCAGACTTTGTGAGCATCCAAATTCTCTCTGTATAAACAGTTTTGAAAAAAAATAACAATACAAAAGCATTTCAGACTGCAAAAAATGTTAGCCACTATGATTTTCTTAATCTAAACTACTGTCGTTGGTTGTCTACGTAATAAGTTCTGGGACATGAAAAGTTAATTTCTGCCTTATTCAATTTATCTCTATACAGTGATCAAAGTAATGTACTAAAACACAGCAGAGATAATTCTCCCAAAACAAAACAGTTTTACTTAGGGAAAATGTTGACATTTTCCTGCCATTATCACTTTATTCAACAGGCTCTAGAGAATATGAAATTATCACTTTATATCTTCCATATTTCTTTTATTTATTTTTAAAATTATTTTATTTTTTTACACTCCACATTTGATGCCCCCTGATCCACACTACAACTCTTCCACATCCGATACCTACTTCCCACTCCCCTGTCTCCACTTGGATGTCCCTACTCCACACCTCACCTGACATCTAAACTCCATGGGGCCTCCAATCTCTTGAGGGTTAGGTGCATTACCTCACCTCGGAATGAACAGAGTCCCAGAAGTCCTCTACTGTATGTGTGTTGGGGGCCTCATATCAGCTGGTGTATGCTGCCTGTTTGGTGGTCCAATATTTGAGAGATCTCAGGAGTCCAGATTAATTGAGATTGCTGATCCTCCTACAGAATCACCTTTCTCCTAAGCTTCTTTCAGCCTTCCATCATTCAACGACAGGAGTCAGCTACTACTGTCCATTAGTTGGGTGCAAATATCTGCATCTGAAGCTTTCAGCTGTTTGTTGGGTCTTCTGTGCGGTCATGCTAGGTCCCTTTTTGTAAGCACGCCACAGCCTCAGTAACAGTATTAGGCCTTGGGACTTCCCCTTGAGCTGAATCCCACTTTAGGCCTGTTGCTGGACCTTCTTTTCCTCAGGCTCCTCTCCATTTCCATCCCTGTAATTCTTTCAGACAGGAACAATTGTAGGGCAGAGTTGTGGGATGGCCACCCCATCCCTCACTTGATGTCCTGTCTTCCTTCTGGAGGTGGGCTCTATAAGTTCCCTCTCCTTACTGTCAGGTATTTCACCCAAGGTCCAGTCCTATGAGTTCTGAGAGTCTCTCACTTCCCAGGTCTCTGGTGCATTCTGGAGGGTCCCCCCAACCTCCTATTTCCTGAGGTTGCCTGTTTCCATTCTTTCTGCTGGCCTTCAGGGCTTCAGTCTTTTTCCCTTACCCAATAGCAGATCACAGGTTCCCTTCTCCCCCCACATCCCCCCAATCCAGTTTTCCAACCAGAACCTCCCTCCCTCCCCACATATGATTGCTTTCTTCTCTCTCCCAAGTGGTTCTCACTTGGGCAATTTAGCTTATTGACATTTTTGTGTTCTGTGGACAGTATCTTAGGTATTATATATATATATTTTTAATTTGGCTAATATCCACTTATTACTGAGTACATACCATGCATGTCTTTTTGGGTCTGAATTACCTCATTCAGGATGCTATTTTCTAGTTCCATCCATTTTCCTGCAAAACTCAGGATGTCCTCATACTTAATAGCTGAGTAGTAAGTATTGTGTAAATGAACCACATTTTCTATATCCATTCTTCTGTCATGGGACATTTAAGTTGTTTCCAGCTTCAGGCTATCACAAATAAGGCCACTATGAACATAGTGGAAAATGTGCTCCTGTGGCATGGTGGGGCATCTTTTGGGTACATTCCCAGGAGTGATATAGCTGGGTCTTCAGGTCCATCCATTTCCAGTTTTCTGAGGAACTTCCAGATTGATTTCCGGAGTGGTTTACATTAATGGATTTTTGTGTATTGAACCAACCTCGTATCCCTGGGATGAAGCCTACTTGATTGAGATGAATGATGCTTTTGTTGCATTCTTGGATTTGGTTTGCAAGAATTTTATTGAGTATTTTTGAATCGATATTCATATTCAAGATTGTTCTGAAGTTCTCTTTTTGTTTTGAGTCCTTGTGTTGTTTAGGTAGCAGAGTGACTGTGGCCTTGTAGAATGAGTTACATAGTGTTCCCTCTCTTTCCTTTTTATGGAATAGTTTGAGGAAAATTGGTAGGAGGTCTTTGAAGGTCTGGTAGAATTCTTTACTAAATCCACTATATAAACAAACTCAAAAAAAATCACGTGATCATCTCCTAAGATGGAGGAAAAGCATTTGACAAAATACAATAGTCCTTCATGTTAAAATATTGGAGGGGTTGGGAATTCAGGGCCAATACCTAAACATAATAAAAGTAATTTATTTCAAAATATATTTCTTAATAATATTTTTGTGCTTTAAAATGCACCTCCATACATTTGTTATTCATTTTATCTACTCTTATTTATTTCTTGCTATTATTTACTTACTGTTTGCTGTTGTCTCATGTTCTTCCTTGCTCAACAATAGTTAGTTGAATTTCTTGAGTTGAATGTCACCTCAAGCCCCTAGAACAATTTCCCGAGCATAGATGTTGCTCAATAGATACTTTCATTGGGGAGTGCTAGAAAATTCCTTAGATATTGGACAGATGTGGTAGATACTCATGAAATGTGAGAGGAAGATCTAGATCCTAATTTCAGCTTCAGTTTGGTATGTTCTCAGAAGCCCCTCTTTCCATATCTGTTACATAAAAATGCATTCACATCCCTTAATTAAGGATGAATAACTGTGAATGAATCCATGTTTGTTAGTATTATCTGCCTTTTATTGTAAGGTTTGGACATCAGTGAGAAAGGTTAGCTAGTGTTTCACATGGATAGCTCTCTCAGAAAGCACAGAAACATGTCCCAGAACCAGTTTTGTGATCAGTATTCAATTTTTAAAAGTTTTTTTTTAAATATTTTCTTTATTTACATTTCAAATGTTATCCCCTTTCCTATTTTCCCCTCTGAAAATGCCCTATCCCTTTCTGCCTCCCCTGCTCACCAACCATCCCACTCCTGCTTCCTGGTCCAGGCAGTCCCCTATACTGGGACATATAACTTTCACAAGACCAAGGGCCTCTCCTCCCATTGATGACCAAATAGGGCATCCTCTGCTACATATGCAGCTAGAGCCATTAGTCCCACCATGTGTTTTCTTTGGTTGGTGGTTTAGTCCCAAGGAGCTCTGGAGGTACTGGTTAGTTCATATTGTTGTTGCTCCTATGAGGCTGCAAACCCCTTCAGCTCCTTGGGTACTTTATCTAGCTCCTTCATTGAGGATCCTGTGATAAGTCCAATGGATGACTGTGAGCATCCACTTCTGTATTTGTCAGGTACTGCCAGAGTCTCCCAGGAGACAGCTACATCAGGCTCCTGTCAGCAAGCTCTTATTGGCATCCACAATAGTGTCTGGTTTTAGTGGTTGACTATGGGATGGATCTCTATGTGGAGTAGTTTCTGGATGGTCATTCCTTCAGTTTGTGCTCCACACTTTGTCTCTGTAACTCCTTCCATGGGTATTTTGTTTCCCCTTCCACACTTTGATCATCCTTCTTGAGTTTCTTGTGGTTTGTGAATTGTATCTTGGGTATTCTGAGCTTCTGGACTAATATCCACTTATCAGTGAGTGCATATCATGTGTGCTCTTTTGTGATTGGATTACTCACTCAGGATGATAAACTCCAGATCCATCCATTTGCCTAAGAATTTCATAAATTCATTGTTCTTAATAGTTGTAGAGTACTCTATTGTTTAAATGTACTACATTTTCTGTATCCATTCCTCTGTTGAGGGACATCTGGGTTCTTTCCAGCTTCTGACTATTATAAATGAGGCTGCTATGAACATAGTGGAGCATGTGTCCTTATTACATGTTGGAGCATCTTCTAGGTATATGCCTAAGAGTGGTTTTGCTGGATCTTCCTGTAGTACTATGCCCAATTTTCTGAGGAACTGCCAAAATAATTTCCAGAGTGGTCATATCTGCTTGAAATCTCACCAGCAAAACTGAACAGAACAGCAATGGCTTGTGCTGTAAGATCAAGAATTAACAAATGGGACCTCATAAATTTGCAAAGCTTCTGTACAGCAAAGGAAACTTTCAATAAGACAAAAAGACAAGCAACAGATTGGGAAAAGATCTTTACCAATCCTAAATCTGACTGATGGCTAATATCCAATACATACAAAAAACTCAAGAAGTTAGACTCCAAAAAAGCAAATAACCCTATTAAAAATGGTATACAGAGCTAAAAAGAGATTTCTAATTTGAGGAATACCAAGTGACTTAAAAACACCTAAAAAAAATGTTCAACATCCTTAGTCATCAGGGAAATGCAAATCAAAACAATCCTGAGATTCTACCTCACACCAGTAAGAATGGCTAAGATCAAAATCTCAGGTTATGGTAGTTGCTTTTGAGGATGTGGAGGAAGAGGAACACTCCTCCATTGCTGATGGGATTCATATTCATTTATCAATTTTATACACCAGTGTATAAATGTTGTACTCATTCATCTTCTTAAAATGCATTAAATGATTACTGAAAATTCTGTTGTCCAAAACAACACCAGTATGACAGGGTGCTCTCTTACATATTACAGCTTTACCCTCACTGGAGCCTTATAAGAGGCGACACAACAAGTTATCCATAGTGGGTGCCTTGAAGTAAACCAATGGGGTCTTATAGATTGTTTACAGACTCATGTGAGAAATATAATGGAAACAAAAAGTCTTAGTTTTGGGAATGCTGAGACTCTGCAAGAATACAGAGGCAGTGAGCTCAGTGTTGAATGTTCCACTTATTTTCTCCTGTCTTCCTTCTGTGTCTATTATCTTTTCCTACCAAACATAAAAAAAAAATTAAAAATTAAAGAGGGGCATCTACATAATAATTAAGCATCATCAAAAACACAGCATAGAAACAAAACGAATAATATCTTCTATCATTTTATTAATCATGGTTTATAATGGTTTATAATTTACTTTATTTAACCACAATGACCCAGTATAAAGCTCAAAATTCATAGACATTATCAACCTATAACCACTTGTTACTTCCAATATTCATAGAGGATACTTGTTTGCTATTAGGTTGATTTTAATGTAGATGTTGCTTTCAGCAAACTAACACAGACACATGCTGTTCTGGGCAAGTGACATGGAAGAATAAATTTTTGAAGATTAAAAGTATAGCTTTAGATTAAGATAGAAAATTGATTAATTAGGAAATCCACAGCATGTTAAAGTTGGTTTCATTGTTTTTTTTTTTAAAGGGCAAATTAAATTTAAATGGTCCATGTACACTAGGAAAACAGATTGACTATAGTTTAGATGATCTCAAGGCATATTATTAACATGATTGCAAGATCTGGACAATGTGTATTTTCTGAAAGTAAGGATTATTTTCAGAAAAAAGTTAAAGTTAGCTATTATGTGACAGAAAAGACTGACGTGAACATTGTACAAAGTGGTTGAAAGCCTAAACCTGAAATTCCTCATTGGCTAACCCTGGAATCAACTGAAGCGTAGTGCTTCCATGGCTTTCTATTCTATTCTTTTTTTTTTGGTTTTTCGAGACAGGGTTTCTCTGTATATCCCTGGCTGTCCTGGAACTCACTTTGTAGACCAGGCTGGCCTGGAACTCAGAAATCCACCTGCCTCTGCCTCCCGAGTGCTGGGATTAAAGTCGTGCACCACCACGCCCAGCTCATGGCTTTCTATTCTTGAAGAGGGTGATTTCTGCCGGCTGCTTACCATTTGTAAAAATCAGTTTTACTCTAATAATATGTATTGGCATATAGAAAATAGTCTAAGTTGTTTACATATTAGATTACTTATTTGCCATTTCAATAACCATGTTATTTTGTAGATTGTACTGAATGCTAATTAGGTAGTAGTAAATCTTTCAGCCCCTTGGCTCACACCAAGCAAACAATCAATGTTTTTCAAAGCATTGTTTATCCCACCATTTATCAATAATATTCTTTTCCAGTCCTTAGGTAGATTAGCCCTTCTGAAACCACTGCAAGCTTCTTGTCCACTTCGTTTCCACCATGCTTAAAACCCGGAAAATACTACCCCTGAAGAGCAACACAACTACATCCATACACTTTACTTTTACTTTATTGATGAATATTATAAAATTCCCTCTTACCTACCAAGAGACTGGAACCTTTATTGGCAGGCACAGTTGTAATTAATGATATGCCATACATTCAGGTACGTCTTAAAGGTGCTGCCTACTATTGATGCAGCCAGTTTGTTTAATATGCCTTTAAGAGAACAAAGTATGAGCCAACCTTACTTGCCTTGAACTTTCCCTGTAATCATATTTTAAAGCCTAGGCAAATGCATAGCTCTAATATTAACTTATGAAAGCTTCCATGCTTGCAACATGAACAAAGCATGGTTATCACTTCCTAAAAGTAGCAAATACAGAGAATGAAAGCAATCTCATAAAATGAATATTCATTCATGAATATTAGTTGATACAGATGTTATAGTACTGTTTGTTATGTGGGTCAGTTGGCATAAGTTGGAGCCAGTGACCTAATCCTTTTAGAACTATGTTAATATTTCAGAAAGTATATCATTCCTACCCTATGAAATGATTTCTATATTCTCCATTAAAGACAAGAGTGAAGCTGTTTGTTACAGATACACATCACAGAAATACACACATGCACTCACAAATTCAGACTTATGCAACAGATAGACAGGATGAAAGATATAAGGAGCATGGAGTAGAGAATTCAAATCTAGACTCATTCCTAGTTAAATTACTCCAAGGGGAAATCTTTTGGGTTTTTTTGTTTGTTTGGTTGTTTTTTTGTTTTTGTTTTTGTTGTTTTTGTTGTTGTTTTCCTTGCTGTGACACCAATACATGATTGGTGACTTGGAGTTAATCACTAATGAGTTCCATTAGCACAATTTGCCACACAAGATTCTGAGTCCATACTGGTTGCTTCCTTTTAATGCTCATTAGATGGTATTATCACAGGGTTTACCTCACCCATCTTCCTTTTGCTTCTGCATTCTAGGTTGAAGCACCTTGAGGAGAGGGAGCATTTTTTTCAAACCTTTGTGATATTCCATAAAAAATTCAGCTAAGTACAGAAACCGTGCATATACACTACATTTCATTAATTCATTATAACATTTGTGAGATATTTGTGTACTCTGAATTAATCTCTCAGCTTCAACTCTTCAAATGGGTAACACTTCCAGATTCTAAGAGCTGATATAAATTCATAGCATCTCTGGGTGTAAGTAAGTATCTGCTTTGTCTGATAACCACACTTGAAAACATTTTGACAGGTTCACAGTGTGAAGAGAACAGATTTTTGTTTAATTAATGAATCTTTCCCCAGGTCCAGATTTTTAGTCTTTTAATGCACTTTCAGCTGTTAGAAGGATACTATTAAAATGTCTTAGCAATTGACTAATGCTTAATTATTCTCTTTCTGGAGTAAATCACATTTTTAATGTAGATCAATCCTTGGCTTTCTTAGCAGGAAGTCCTTTAGTGTGGTAATATATCAATGCTTTGTGTTTATTTTCCATCTCTCCTTGTCTCATTTTAAGTGGGAGGTTTGCAATGGATTATACTTATAGAGCATAATACATTATGTTAGCTGGACTTAACTTGGCTCAGGAAAGTTACATGGTAGATTAATGCAGCTTGCTGAGCCCCCCCCTCCACAATTGAAAAAATTAATTTATCATTTGCCATTCAAAGTATACAGTAAACATTTATATGTTATGCATTACATTTACATATTTACAGGTAGCTTATTTCATTCATTTGATGAATCTAAATATTATGAGATCAACAAAACCAGATTTCTTTTAAATATACTATGTGCAAAAATGGATTATTTTTCACACTTGGATGTTCTTTACAAAGCATATATATTTCTATAAATGAAAGTTCAAAATTCACATATGAATGTACATATATATTCCAAATTAATTATTCTTCTACATAATTTTTTTGAGGCAGGGTTTCTCTGTGTAGCCCTGGCTGTACTGGAACTTACTCTGTAGACCAGGCTGGCCTCGAACTCCGAAATCCACCTGCCTCTGCCTCCCAAGTGCTGGGATTAAAAGAATATGCTACCATGCCCAGCTCTACATAATTATTTTTAAATAATCAATATATTAAGTACATATTTTAAAATTTATTCTTTTCTCATCTATTACATAAGACAATAGTTTTCCCTTGCTCCTTCATACCTGATCCTGCTTCCCCTCTTTTTTCCTCCACCTCTTCTCTCTCATCAATATCCCTCCCTCCCTCTACCTCCTGTGATTATTTTGTGCCCTCTTCTATGTAGGACTTAAGCATCTACACTTTGGTCTTCCTCCTTCTTGAGCTTCATATGGTCTGTAAGTTGTATAGTGAATATTCTGAGCTTTTTCTTAATATCCACTTATCAGTGCAGGTGAGTAGGTTGAGAGACATCATCAAATTATGAAACACTTGCTGAAGTTGCTTTTATCTCTCAAGCTGTAGTCTAATTTCATTTTTGTCCAAGAATTCAATTGTAAGTAATCATGTTTACATTTGAATATCTTTATCTTTCATGGGTTATACTGTTCCTCATCTATAACATATGTGTATTAGCAAATAAATTACATTTGATTTTTTTACTCCTTTACTATTTTATGATAAAAACCATTTTAGCTTTGTCATAGATACAATAAATCATTTTACAACTGAGTCAGACAAAATAGAGTCTGATATTATTAATATAACCTTTAAGTTTTGTATATCATACAGTATTGTATTAATAAATAAATTATATGGTTCGAAGTAAATTTCTCTGAAACCAGTGGTTGCTATTTTTCTTCTGGCAATTCTAATTATTTCTAGGTATTTGAGGACTATCCTTTTCTCATTTGCATTTTGAACTGCAGAGTAAAGATTCTGGGAGGGGGGTAGGAGAGTTCCACAAACAGATTAAAGACTTATAACTCAGGTTTTCAAGACCACAGGTTGCTCTTCACAAACTCAAGGCAAGTTTCCATTGCTGAAGACAAGACAAGACCTCTACAACTCATTGAACATGATATGTGTCAAGATGATATCCCCACAGAGCCATTCATTGTAATGTCTTTCATATAGGAAGATACATTACATAATCACAAAAAAGAAACAAATACCAACCCACCCATACACACTTTAACCTACAATGGTACTGTGCCTGCAACATATGCTAGAACAATGGTGGCAAGAAGCAATCAACCATGAACTGATTTGACTTTAGACCCACTCCATAAGAGAGAAACAATGCCTGGAAGCTCTTGGGTGAGCAAAAACATGAAACTAGATAGCTCAGAGACCAAGGGTAAAGTTAAATAATACAGGTCTATAAAATGAAAAAAAAAAGTGATAAAATGACTTCTAATGATACTCTCATTCATTCATATTATCTTGTCCTGTCTTCATCAGAGAAGAAACCCATATTGTCTAATATAGCCATCACTAGAGAAGCTTACTCCTGCAGCAGATGGAGATAAATATAGAGACCCACAGATAGACATGATGCATGGCGTTAGAATATTCAGTCATAAATGGGATGTTTCATCAAATCCTTCCTTTCAGGCCTCAAATTACCCTGCTGAAGAGAAGGAAAGAAGTGTATGAGCTAGATGAGATGGAGGACACCAGGATACCAAGACTCTATAATCAGCATGAACAAAATGCCTATAAATTCACAGGGACTGAAACAAAATGCTCAGAAACTGCATGGGTCTACCACAGGTCCTCTGTGCTGTTATTACAGATCCATGTTTACTGTTTTATGGGATTCCTGGGTGTGCTAATGAGTGAGTCTCTGATTCTCTGATTCTTTTGCTCTCTTGGGGTTTTCTTTCCTATTGCTTTTTTCCTGACCAACTTTAATATGATTTTTTGTTTTAATCTTATTATATATATTATTTTCACACACACACACAGAGACAGAGAGAGAGAGACAGAGAGAGAGAGACAGAGAGAGAGAGACAGAGAGAGAGAGACAGAGAGAGAGAGAGAGAGAGAGAGAGAGAGAGAGAG
>NC_034590.1:64862548-64881182 GCF_900095145.1 Mus pahari
AGAGAGAGAGAGAGAGAGAGAGAGAGAGAGAGAGAGAATTAATGGACAGATGAATAAATGAAAAGCAACCAAGCCACTAGAGAAAACATTAACAAGTGAACTTTCATTTATACATACTAGAAGAGGGAAAATCAGTTTTTTCAAAATAAAAGTCAGTGGTATATAAAGAACTGTATGCCAGACTTCAGTGTTCAAGAGGGCTGCAAGGTTTTTACATGTACTTTTATTTGATGACAGTATTTTTTTTTAATATCTTTTGTGCGTTGTTTTGTTTTCTTGGTTTGCTAGCTTTTGTTGTTGTCTTTTCAATTTGTTTTTTGTAGAAATAAAATGGGTAGACAGAGAGAAGAAGAGGATTTGGAAGGACATGTGGAAGAAAAAAGTGTGAAAAATATATTAAATTTGAATTTTTCAATAATAAAAATATGAAAAAATTTTAAAAGGCTATCTAAGCCTATGACTAGCATGTGTATATTTTAAGAGTTCCAGTCCAGATCCTATGTTTTGAAATTTTGAAATCCTTTTACATACACTCTCCGTGTGTCTTGACAGTGATATACAGCTTTCGCTAAGTCATGGCAGTCTCCCTGTTTACATAAGTGTATTTTCCACTGGAACACCTGAGTGTAATCTCTATTCAAATTGATGTTTTATTTACAGTCTTGAGCACAAGGATGATGCTAAACTGCTATATTGAATTGGATTTATTATTCAAACATTACTGCACCAATTGAAGATTATGTCGATTTGGCTCAACCTCATATGAAAAGACATATGTTTAATGTAAGTATTCCTTAAATTTCAATTAAAGATAAATTTATTATATATTATTTCTATGTCTACAAATATATTATTGTATATATTAATAAGCACAATTAAATGATATTAAGTAACAAAATGTCAAAGCCAGTACTTGGTGCATAAGCTTATTAATTTTATTTTATTTTAAACATAACTTGGGTGTTGGCTAGGAATGAGTCAGTTTCTAAACAACAAAGAAAGAGCCAAATCAATAAAGAATAGAAAAAGAAAAAAGAAAAAAGAAAGACGTGGAAGGAAGGAAAGAGCAAAGCAAACAGCAGATGGCAATTTAGGACAGTTTCCCACCTCTCCCAAGGCCCTTTTGGAATCAGCATGTGCAGCCTCCATTCTGTTCTGGAATGGGTATGCTACTCTGGGGATACAGCACTGGCTCCTTAGACTCTTCCACTAGCCATGTTAGGAGAAAACTCATCAGAACCAATTAGCTTGTGTTAGATTAGTTAGTCCTTGGAATATGTTTGCCCATATTTTCATCTCCCTCTTGATTGCATAGGTCCAACTTTGTTTAATTTGTCTGGTTTCCTAATTTTTCTGGAATCCAGCTTGGAATCTCTCTAGATCTCAACACTTCTGTTCACTTCAATATCTACAATTTTCCTCCCCTTTTAAACAATTTGCCATCTCATTTTTTTATGAGAGTCCTTTCTATGCAGGGTTGATTATGCGTATCACAGTCCATTCAAATGAAAGCATTCCAAGTACCGAGAGAAGGAAATGAAGGCAAAGACAAGAACTGGACAGTGACAGTTTCCAGTGACCCATTTCATGTGAACATTCATTTTAACTGAGCATGTTAGAGTTACATAACTGGTTATAGTAATTTAAGTAAAATAAAAATGAATTCTACTGAATTATGCCATTGTATAAAAAAATGCTCATCACTAAATCTCCCTTATTCTTTTTAGGCATAAATTATTTCACAGATGCCCATTTGTCTCCCTATGTTAATGTTTCATCCTCACTGGCAGTAAGATAAATTGCTCCACTGTCTTAAAGGTAATGATCTCTGATGAGATTCAGGTTTAAATAATCCCTCCTTTATTTTTACATACTCAGGCAACCATGACAACTGTCTGCTTCTCATCAACTGAAGTATGTATTTCTTCAGCTGGTTCCATTAGTAGTGATAAATATCACATTTATTATCTCTTTTCTTGTGTCATTGTGATATAATGTTTTTAAAAAGTATCAATAAGTTTGAGTCCAATGTAAGTATTAGGTTTGAATGTAACTCAAAAGAATCACGTAGTCTTTGGTTCCAAGTCCTGGGTATTTCCTAGAGCATTATTTTTTAATAATGATTATTGGAACATGTTAGAGATATAATATTTCCTTCACCTTCCATATATTTCTACTAGGGCTTAGAAATATTAAATAATTTTAAGTGGATCAAATAGCTAGAAACTAACAGATTAAAAAGCTTAACCACGTTAATGAATCTTTGTATGTTGCCAGGGCCTCAGGTACACAAGAATAGCTACAAATGCTCTCAATTGTAAATTTATTAAAATAATTATGATTTTAATTTTTTGACTCATCAATCTATGTAATGTATATAGATCGTATTTATTTTCTACACCCTTGCTTCAAGTTCATCATTGCCAAACATACTTGCCATATCCCTCCTAACTTCATGATTATTTTTAATAACTCCCCAAGTCCAATTAATTATACACAAATGTGCATGTGATACTGTTTTAATAAGTGGCACTTGATGGCTTCTGGGGAAGGGAGAGTTTCATTTCTTTGAAGAATCAACCTACTGGAGGTTGCCCATTATAAAAATTTTGTTTATCGTTCCATGATTTTCACTATGAATTTTGTGGATGACAATTTTATAGGATATTGTCTATTAGCAAACATGGAAAGGACTCAATTCTATCCTACTAAAATACAATAATACTGTATTTTTGGACCATATTAAACATCTAATAAATGTATTTATTCAAAATATATTTACTAAAACCTATATAATTTTAATGGCAAAAATACAATTATTAAAATCATAAAATAAAATTCATAAATGTGTAGAATTTTCTTATACACTGTGTGTTTACTGAAAACTATTTTATAAATGAACAGGCATTATTCTTAATCTTTAAGAGGACCTAATGAATCCAAAATCTGCATGAGTCCCCACAAAAACTGGAAAATGTTAAAGCATGAAATGCAAAAGTGTGTTATTATTTCTACTGTAAGTTTATAATTAAAAATTTATTTCCTATGCCCACCATCCATATTTCAGTCCAACACTCAGCAGATGTTTGTCTGGTGTTTGTGTTGTACAATAAAGAACATTTCTTCCTTTCAGAAAGTTCTAGACAGAACTTATCTTCTCTGTGTTAAACATTAGAAAACTATAAGCATAGAAAACAAACAAGTTTCTCCAACAATGAGATGAAGAGGAAGGTGGAGTGGGGTGGGACGAGAAAGGGTAGGTCAAGAGGAACTGAGGGAAGGAAATAATTGACAAAGATTTCTGAGGTCTATCAAGCCATGATATAAAACTTAGTGAAATATCCTATATAAAGAACTGAAAAAAAAAATTAAAGCTAAGTTACAACACCTATAGCCTGGGTATTCCAGGATAGTAAATACTTTATTGATATATTTTTATATGTTGCAATAATGTTAAAAATAAGTATAATATTTCAATTTTTACAAACTAAAACTTGAATCAATGAGACTGTTGTTTAGAGTTCTTTCAAAATAACTAGAATATATCTATAAAAATGTTTTTAAATATATCTATAAAAATGTTTTTAAAGGGAGCCAGAAAATTTGATCCTCAGAGCAAACTAAAGAATACATACAGCCAGTCGGGTGTGGTGTCACACGCCTTTAATCCCAGCACTTGGGAGGCAAAGGCAGGTGAATTTCTGAGTTCGAGGCCAGCCTGCTCTACAGAGTGAGTTCCAGGACAGCCAGGGCTACACAGAGAAACTTTGTCTCGAAACAAACAAACAAACAAACAAAAACAACAGAAAAGTATACATACATGGGCTGGTTCATGACCCCAGGCACATGTATAGCAGAGGACTGACTGCCTTGTATGGCCTCAGTGGAAGAGAATGCAGTTAATCCTGTGGATACTTGATGACCCATGAAAGAGAGATGCTGGTGAGGGTGAGGTGGACGTGGGTAGATTGGCTGGGAGCACCCTCTCAGAGGTGGGGGGAAGGGAATGGATTGAAGAACTCAGAGTCAGGGGTGACCAGAAAGGAGGCAACTTTTGGAATGTAAATAAAATAATTTAATAAAGATTAACAAAAATTAAGCATAGCACATGATGCAATTGAACCACCCTGTTCAAGTCCCTTATAGCACTACAAAATGTTACAAAAATCTAATGTTTGGGTAAGTTTCTAGATTTTAGAACTTTTGAGAATTTTACACATATTTAAAATGAAATGTGATCGTATTTTATTCCCTCCTTCAAATTTCTGTTCTCTCCCAACAGTTCAATCTCCTATCTTGGTTTCTTTTTATTCCCCAGTAAATCCTATTATTCCATATGTGCATGGGGGATGGAGAAGACCAACATTCACTTCACGTAGGAACAAATCAGTGACCAGGTCCTAAAAAGAAACTTCTCCCTCTCCTAACAGATATCAAGCATTAATAGCTACTTATTAAAGTGTGTATGCAAGATATAAGTTCATTAATGCTCTAAGTGAAAGCAGGTCTTCACCAGAAATGTACAATATTAGGAATCTGATCTCAGACTTCCAGTCTCCAGTAAAATAAATAAATAAATAAATAAATAAGATTTTGTTGTGTATAAGTAGCACACTGCCTAGTACTTTTTATAGAAGCCTAAATTAAAACATATAAATTAAAATAATATAACAATAAAAAATAGAATCTCTTACCATGTATATTTTATAAAATGTTATTGCCTTTGAAACTTTAAAATATATAATAAAAGTGAAAGTTAATAAAATAACCTAAGGATACAGCCTTTCAAACATAAATGTAATAATGTTAAATTTATCTTAACTTTTAAATTTTCTATTACAATGTATTAATATTAATAGAAATAAAACTTCATTACTTTGAAACTCAAGGAATGCCTATTTATCAATGTAAATATCATGTTCTATAAATATTTACAACATATGTAAATATTTCATAGGAATCAAAATAGAAGGTCTTATGACTATTCAATTCATTTCCTTTTTGGTCAGAAGATTTTACTTATGAACTCTTACACAGTACATGACTTGACACTAAAAGAGTCATTGTCCATTCCAAAGAATGGACACTAGTAAGTGATATATTTCATATATTATTGCAATTTTAGATATGGCTACTTGTATTTAATTATTTCTTTCACTTTCTTTTCCTTTTTTATTGGTTATTTTATCTATTTAAATTTCAAATATTATCTACTTGTTTCTCCTCCACAACCACCCCCCCTCTTTTCCCTCCCACTCATTCATCCACTCCTGCCTTAGTGCACTAGCATTTCCCTACACTTGGTCATTAAGTACCCGCAGGACATGCGCGGCATGGTGGCTCATGCCTTTAATCCCAGCACTTGGGAGGCAGAGGCAGGCAAATTTCTGAGTTCAAGGCCACTCTGGACTACAGAGTGATTTCCAGGACAGCCAGGGCTACACAGAGAAACCCTGTCTCGAAACAAACAAACAAATCAAACAATAACAACAACAACAACAAACAAAGTACCCACAGGACTAAGGAGATACCTCCCATAGGCCATCCTCTGCTACATATGCAGCTGGAGCCATGGACCCCCTCCATGTGTACTCTTTGGTTGGTGGTTTAGTCTTGGAGATTTGGTGGGGTCTGGTGGATTGATACTGTTGGGCGGGCACACAAGCCACTTGAGCTCCTTCATTCTTTCCCCTAACTCCTCCACTGGGATCCCTGTGCTCAGTCTGATGATTGGCTGCCAGCATCCACATCTCTATTTGTCAGGCTCTGGCAGAGCCTCTCATAGCTATACCAGACTTCTGTCAGCAAGCACTTCTTGGCATCAGCAATACTGTCTGTGTTTGGAGTCTGGGGATGAGATATGTCAGTCTCTAGATGGCCTTTTCTTCATCCTCTGCTCCACTCTTTTCCCCTGTACTTTTAACAGGAGCAATTCTGGATTAATATTTTTGAAATGGGTGGGTGGCTCCTTTTGAGATTGTAATGTTATTACATCATTTCTCCCTTCAGCTCTCTTCCCCTCAAATCCTCCTATATAAATACCTCTTTGCTCTTCTTCAAGTTATGTCTTCTTTTTTCATAATTGTAAAATGCTTACACACATATCCATATACATATGTATTTGTAAACAAAACTCTGTATAATTTTACTTATATGTATGTTTTCAGGGATATCCATTCTGTATTGATTCTCCAGGTATAAATGTGAGTTTTGTGCTTGTGTGTTGGTTGTGTGAGTTTGAGTGTGGATGTTTAGTTGAGCCTTTGACCTGGCATACATGTGAAAGTTCAAGGACAAACTCTGATGTTGGTCATCATCTTGCACCTTGAGACAGAGTCTTTTGTTGGCACTACTAGTACCGTGCTAGCTGACTTAAGGTGGCCTAGGTTTTCTCCTACCTTAGGCTCCTCACATAGGCACTGGGATTGCATTCAGTCTACAAAATACGTTTTTTTTGTTAGTTTGTTTGGTTGGTTACTGGTTTTTGTTTGTTTGTTTTGTTCTGGGGATCCCAAACCAGGTCCCTAAACTTTTGTCATTGCTTTATGCTTTATTGATAGTAAAATCTAACCCACTACCTGTATTTATATTAAGAAGTACTGTGGAGAGACAGTTTCTACAGAAGGTTTTATTTGATCTAAACTTAGCCAAAACCATGCTGTAAGCATAGCCAGGCCTAGCCTATGATTTTATAAGCAGAAGAGAAACACTCTCGTTATCTGTTGGAAATTTGACACATTGTGTATCAAGGGTTTTATAATTCTTAGAAATTATATAAACTCAGTATCTCCATAAAAGATAATAAAAATTTTTTAAAAGAGTATGGAGGGAAAAACTCTTGCTTAAAGTACTATGTTCTCCACTATCACCCAGCTTTATTATATTGATTTTATAGCATTTATGATAAGTAAAAAACATTCCCATGAACCACCAGAAATTAAATCTTTTATTATTTGTGCCCATATGGTCCTTATCACAACTACTCAGATCGGAGCTGCAGGATGGAAGGAGCCATAGGTAATAAACAAACCTCTATAGACGTGGTCCAGTGAAGTTTTATAGAAAGTTTCCTTTTTGCAATTAGCATAAATCAATCATTTATCAATATTTATGATTCACAAATCAGCATTAAAGAGTCTTAAGAAGCAGTGTTTCTAGAATGTAGGAAAAACTCTTGACCATGAAGTAATAAAAGACCTCGTTCTCTAGTATTACATGATGAAGACATGCAGCCATGGTTTCTAGTCACCGTCTACTCTTTAAATCCAAAGGAAGTCAGTAAGTCCTGCATTTATTGTCCTATCAAAAGCACTTAGGGCCCTTTTATAGAGAGCATAAATATTTAATTATGTGTTAATTACCCATTTAAAATCATTGTGTATCACTTTATGCTAACAGCAGCAAACTCTTGGGGAATGGGTAGGTCTAAAAACTGACTCTGGATTGATTGCTTGCATGTCTAATGAAAGATCAGCACCTCTACTTGTTGTCTTTCACTTACACAGAAGAAACAGCAAGACTGCATGGGCAGGCCACAAAGCTTTTTCACAAATACGAGGTTTTCTGTTGGTCAAGTTCATTGCACAATTCATTGTGATTAATATGAATATCAGAGGAGTTTTGATTAGAAACAGCAATGACAGAAAAGCAAGTAAGTATGTGCAATTGCTCTGCACTTATAAAACATGGCAAAACAAGAGTAAATCAGTGGGAAATGAAGGGGAGATTTGTCCCAACATTCTATGCATGTAGAGAACTATAAACAAAGACATATCAGAGTGTAACCACTGATAAAATATGCTGATATGGACACTATCTCATACAGGGCTGCCTTGCATACCTCTTCAGAAATTTTCATTTAGCCTCAGACAAATGAAATAGAAAAATGTGAAAATACTATTCAGTGAATACCAACTAAGCATTAATACTTATACACTCTCCATTCTGAACAAAAATGGGGTATTCCTATTTTATACATGAAGTAACAGACATTGAGGTTTGCTAAGAACATAAACTTTGGCACAAATACAATTCCTTAAAAATAAATTTATTAATATTGATGTCTTCTCAGTGCTTCTGAAAGATTAAAACTCATTGTTCTCAAAGTATATTGGTCATCAGACACACTGCAATTCATGAGTCACATTAATAAAATAATTCATTTGTATACTGTAATGAAATAAGTTGTCTTTGAAATAGGTATATTCCTTTTCCTATATAATGAATAAGTGAAGCTGTAGAGAACAGTTGTCGATAAATTTACTGTTAGAATATGTTTTGAAAAAGGAATGGAGAGAGGCCTCAATGGCTAAGAAAAAATATGTTATACTTGGTGAGGAACCACATTTGATTCTTAGCACCCATATTGTGCCTTATAACCTTCAATAACTCTAAATCAAAGGGATATGACATCTTCTTATGAATTATATGGGCACCAGGCAGGCACCTAGTGCACAAACATACATGCAGACAAAACATTAAATATGTTAAAATATGTATTTAATGATAAAAAGTATAAAAATGATAAAAAGACCAAATATAAAATTAGTTAGATTATTTCATAGTAAATAACATATTTTCCTAAATCATTACTTAAATCCTGTTTGGTGTCATTAATTTTATCCAACTTTTTCAGAAAATTCTACATAAGGGAAAGCTAAAGTTTAAGAATGCTAACTTCTCTGAGCAATATAAAACATATTGCAAAATATAAATAAAATATAATTCATAAAATGAAGAAAATTATTTCTAATTGAAAATGTGAGTAGATTTTAGATTTCGCATACCAGACTTGATTTCCTGACCAAACCATTTTAAATTTGGATGTCTCTAGAAGTGAAACTTCTTTAATCTTTACAATCTTGTGTGAGGATCCTAAAACTATCTGTATTTTGTATGTCTATGTACATCTGTGAGTTTGTGATTGTGTGTGTCTAAGTTATCTGTGTACCTGTGTGTGAGTTTGTGTTTGTGTGTTTAGGCATGTGTGGATGTATATTAGTGTGTGTGTGTGTGTGTGTGTGTGTGTGTGTGTTTGTGCATGTGCTAGTGTATGTGAGCATATGTGTGTGTTTGTCCATATGTGCACAAGTGTTCTCTGGTGTGTACTCTAAAATACAGCAAACGCTTTTGATGTAAACTTATCACTGAGCATCATTAGTTCTCAATGGCTTCAGCCTCTGAAAAATTCACACTCTTAAAGGGAAAGGACTCCTGAAGACCTTTTATGAGGTGATGAGACACAAAATAATATCTGTAGTATAATTTAGTACACAGAACTAAATTAACACTGAAAATTAAATATTTATTATTTCATTTACAAAAAAAAAATAAATCTGCTAGTAGGTGACATTAACACTACTACATATGAGTAAAATTGACTATGTGTTTTAAGGAATCATTATAGTAAGAATTATGAGTAATTTCAGTTTTATTGTAAGAATACATAATGTATGATTTAATAAAAGACAACTGAATTTTGATGGTTGTCATGCAAATTCTTGTTTAAATTGCTATGGTTGACAAGAAATATAACCACACAGATATAAAGAAGAAAAGAGACATGTTACAAAGTTAAAGAATTTGTTATAGATTAATTGACTGTGGAGTTTGATTTTTATATTATGAATAATTTTTCTGCTATATTGAAATTTAGTAGTCTAGCTTGTGTTTCTGAATGGACCTTTAGCCCATGTATTATGTTGTAACATCTTACAATTTTCTCTGTGAGAAAATGGATCAGTGGATTCAGTTCATCTTTGGGTTGTTTATGAATAGTATTACATTTCTCCCCAGTTCTCATTTATGTATTTTATTACCAGTAAAATTGGTAAAATTTGAGATGTGATTCAGTTCAAACATAAATATTTTAAAATTAAAGTTTTTTTAAAAAAAAATCCTCAATTTTACTACTGACAACAATTGCTACTTTGCTAGAAACAGCAGGCTCACTTCACGCATTTTTCAGAAAAGTTTGCCAATTAGCCTGTGTGAATAATCATGATCTGCCAGCCCATCTTTCAAGTGAAGACAGTTACTATTAACAAAAGCAGCTATTGTGGTTTACAACTCAAGTGATTGTGAGGGAGTTTTCTCAAGATAACTGTTAGATTGCTGAATGTTGCAGAAACATTTTAAGCTCACACACACACACACACACACACACACACACACACGCACTATTAAGGACAACCATTCTAAGCTCTACATCTTGAATGTTATACTGCTTCATATAAGATATTTTAAAGTGGGACTTTTCTTGCATATTAGCAGCATTCAGTGTCACAAAGGCTAATGCCACTGATTTGAGTTGTGCTACAGCAACAGTCACGTCCACCTCTGCTGTGACACCTTCTCAATTATATTTTAAGATAATAAAACCATTTCTCTGAAGATCACACACTCATACATGATGAGCGTGGATGGTTTCTGAGGAACTAATGAGTTGGGACTGAAGCTTCAGACACTCAGTGGCAATTGCTACCTGAATATTTTCATATGTTTTGGAAGTCATGTATTAGGAAATGCTTTTTTCATTAATACATTTACAATCAAGAGCTGTTTTATTATATTTCTGATCTACTTATAGGAGCAGATGGATTTTGAGGGATTGCTGCTACAATAAAATTTGTTATTTGATATGACAAAATATTACTCAAAATAAAAGGAATATGGAATTTAAAAAATTTACTTGTAAATAATTTCTAGTATTTGATTTAATAACTGAGGAAAAAGCAATGCTACATGCTGGTGTATCCCTTAACTGCATTCCTGCTTGTTTGACAATGTCTTCTAGCCTTACAGCTGTGAGCGTGAGAACTTAGCAGTTCAGCAAGAGGAGAAATTCTTCTCTATTAAACGTATGCTTTTAAGGGGAAAGGTTATTTGCTCTGCACGGCAAACAACCTTAACATCTACTCCACTCAAAAACAAATTGTGTTTCCAGGGCAAAGATAGGAGATTGATATTAATAGGCATTCTGTTCTCAAGCAACTTATTCTATTAGCTTGTTGCCTCTATGCCTTTAGGAGTTTGCAGAATCAATGGCCTAAAAGGTTTTGGAGTCTCCAGTATTTATGGTTTGTATTTTTAGTGCTTTAAAAAATATACAGTTTTTCCTCTTTAAAAGGTATACTACATCTTTTGTTTTATGACTTAGAAAATTTCTAAGTAGAGAGTTAAAACTAAGAGAACTGTTAAGGTTGGATGATAACACAATAAGAATTCAAAGTGACCAGACGTAGGAAAGTTTTGATGAAAGAAAAAACTATTTTGGATTCATTGTCCTCAAAGTCATTGTTACATGATTTAATATATATTTAAACACTCATTTTGTGGGGTTGTTTTGAGATGAAGATGCATAAAATGTGTAAGAATCTCCAGATAGACAAGATATAAATGGGACTATTTTGTGAAATATTTAGCTATACAATAAAAGAAACAACTAATGAATGCAAATCTTCTGCTTCACTGCTAATGAGCTCAAAGCTACTTGATTGCATGCTGTAAATGCTAAATCTAGAGAGCATCACTTTAGCCTGCAAAGAAGAGAAAGAATTAGGCAATGAACATTGTGAAGTGGGGCTGTAAGTGGGATAAAAATCCAGAATGTGAGTATAAGATGACATATTGGCATTAAGAAAGTTAATTCTGTGAAAAGGTTTTACTCTAAAGTGAAAGGCTACACATGTGCTAATAAAACATAATTGATTAATATGCATGACATACCTGAATCAACATTTCACAATGTGTTATATACAAATATTGTGTTAGCCAAAAAGTGAAATATTTTAAAGGCATGGTTCAGAATTTATTATTCGATTGAATGTGATCATATTACCATGAATTATATAATTGCTTTAGTTGTGGTGCTCTAAAGCAGTGGAAGAATATCCCTCTATCAATGAGAATCTTTCATTTGAGTAGAACATTATAACGTGAAAAGCTATGGAGCTCTCCTTGGCACTTGTCACCACCTCTCAGCTTCAGCTTTTAATTGGCCCCTTGGCATCTCTTAACTTTTAAAGCTAGATAAAAATATTGTATCTGAAAAATATTCAATTTGGAGTTGGTACTCATGATCTTTATTATTTAAGCATGAAGTCAGGCAATAGGTTTAGTAATTGTGACTGGGTTATCTCACTCAAGATGACATTTTCTAGTTCCATTCATTTACCTGTGAATTTCATGAAGCCATTGTTTTTAATAGCTGATTAGTACTCCATTGTGTAAGTTCTGTATCCATTCCTATGCTGAAGGACATATGGGTTCTTTCCAGATTCTGGCTAATAAAAATAAGGCTGCTATAAACATAGTGGAACATGTGTCCTTGGTATATGTTGGAGCATCTTTTTGGTATATGCCCAAGAGTGGTATAGCTGGGTCCTCAGGTAGTAGTATGTCTGATTTTCTGGGGAACAGTCAGACTGATTTCCAAGGTGGTTGTACCAGCTTGCAACCCCACTAGCAATGTAGGAGTGTTCCTCTTTCTCTACGTCCTTGCCAGTATCTGCTGTCACCTGAAATTTTGTTCTTAGCCATTCTGCCTGGTGTGAAGTAGAATCTCAGGGTCATTTTGATTTGCATTTCCCTGATGACTAAGGATGTTGAACATTCTTTAGGTGCTTCTCAGGTATTTGAGATACCTCAATTGAGAATTATTTGTTTATCTGTGTAACCCATTTTTAATAGGTTTATTTGATTCTGTGGATTCTAACTTCTTGAGT
Organism: Mus pahari; assembly: GCF_900095145.1. Taxonomy (NCBI): domain Eukaryota; kingdom Metazoa; phylum Chordata; class Mammalia; order Rodentia; family Muridae; genus Mus; species Mus pahari. Next base: position 64,875,274 of record NC_034590.1, read on the forward strand.
TCTTTGTATATATTGTCTACTAGCTGTCTATCAGATGTAGGTTTGGTAGAGATCTTTTCCCAAACTGTAGGTTGCCATTTTGTGCTATTGACAGTATTCTTTGCCTTACAGAAGCTTTGCAATTTTATGAGATCCCATTTGTTTATAGTTCATCTTAGAGCCTGAGCCATTGGAGTTCTGTTTTGGAAGTTTTCCCCTGTGACAATGTATTTGATGGTCTTCCCCACTTTCTCTTCTATTAGAATCAGTGTGTCTGGTTTTATATGGAGTTCCTTGATCCACTTGGACTTGAGCTATGCACAATGAGATAAAAAAAAAAAATGGATCAATTTGCATTCTTCTACATGCTGACCCCCCAGTTGAACCAGCAGCATTTGTTGAAAATGCTGTCTTTTTTTTTTTTTTCCCAAGTGGTGGTTTGGCTTCTTTGTCAAAGCTCAAGTGACCATAGGTATGCGGGCTCATTTCAGGGTCTTCAGTTCTATTCAATTGATGTACATTTCTGTTTCTGTACCAATATCACGTAGTTTTTATCACTATTTCTCTATAGCACAATGTGAGATCAGGGAGGGTGATTACTCCAAAGTTCCCTTATTTCTGAGGTTTTTTTTTTTCTTTTTTTGGTATCCTGGCTTTTTGTTATTCCAGATGAATTTGAAAATTGCTCTTTTTATTTCTGTGAAGAATTGAGTTGGAATTTTGATGAGAATTTCATTGAAATTCTCATGGTAAGGTGACCATTTTTATCATGTTAATCCTGCCAATACATGAGCATGGGAAATCTTTCCAACTTCTGAGATATTCTTTGAGTTCTTTCTTCAGAGACTTGAAGTTCTTGTTATACAGATTTTCACTTGCTTGGTTAGAGTCACACCAAGATATTTTATGTTGTTTGTGACTATTGTGAAGTGTGTCAATTCTCTCATTTATTTCTCAGCCCAATTATACTTTGAGTAGAGGAAAGCAACTGATTTGTTTTCAGTTAATTTTATATCCAGTCACTTTTCTGAAGTTGTTTCTCAGCTATAGGAGTTCTCTCCTAGAGAGAATTTGGGGGGTTACTATCAGATCATCTGCAAATAGTGATATCTTGTCTTCTTCCTTTCCATTTTGTGCCACTTTGACTTCCTTTTATTGTCTCATTGCTCTGTCTAGAACTTCAAGTACTATGTTGAATACATAGTGAGAGAGGGCAGCCTTGTCTAGTCCCTGATTTTAGTGAGATTTCTCTCTATTTAGTTTGATGTTGGCTATTGGTTTGCTGTATATTACATTTTTATGGTTAGGTTTGGGCCTTGAATTCCTGATTTTTCCAAGACATTTTACGTGATGTACTCATTGATAAGTTGCTATTAGCCCAAAAGCTCTGTATACTCAGGATACAACTCACAGACCATTTGGAGTTCAAGAAGAAGGAAGACCAAATTATTTATGCTTGCATCCTACTTAAAGGGGGGGGGGGGACAAAATGGAGCCACCTGCGGCCACACTAACTTGGTTCCTGAGTAGGAGGCCAGAGCTGTTTGGGAGAGAATGACTAGAGAAGTAACAGAGACCAAGACAGGTTTCTGATCAAGGCCCAAAGTTTACTAACAATCTGTGCTTATATAAGCAGAGAGCCCATCTCCCACAGGTCCATTCTTGATGCCCTTCACCAGCCCTTGAGATAGGTGATCTATCTCAAAAAACTGGTTTGGCAAGTAGGTGTAAATTACTGGATTGCTTGCTGTCTCAAGGGCCTCTCAGCAGGTAGCAGTGTCTTGGAGAAGAGCAGTGGCAGGTGACTGAAAAGGCTCCACCCCAGGTGGTCTCATTCTCAGTGGCAGCAAGGTCAGAGCCAGCCTACTCAAGGCTGGGGGAGGCTACACCAAAATAATCAAGGGGGAGAGGAGTGGGAGGGAAAAGGTGGGGGGGGACAGGATTAGGTGTGGTGGGAGACAGAAGAGAAGGGTCAGGGTATTGAACAGAAGTGTGTAGCAGTGGGGGAATGGGGAGCCACTAGAAAGTCCCAAATGGAAGCAAGAGATTCCCAGGACCCAACACTGATGACATTAGCTGAAATACCCACAAAAAGGGGAGGTAGAGCCTTTAGAGATGGTATCCAGTGGATAGGCACAGCCCTCAGTTGAGGAATGGGATCACCGCCCATCTCAAAAATTTTAACCCAGAATTGTTTCTTTCTAAATGAAATTCGGGGGCGGGGGAGTAAAAAAGAAATTGAAAGAAAGGCCATCCAGAGACCTCCCCAACCACGAATTCATCCCATATGCAGACACCAAACCCAGACACTATTTCTGATGCCAAGAATCACTTGCTGACAGGAGCCTGTATATCTATTCCCCTGAGAGGTTTTACCAAAACCTGACCAATACAGATGTAGATGCTTGCAGCCAACCAGAAGACTGAGCATGGGGACCCCAATGGAAGAGTTACTGGAAAGACTGAAGTAGTAGAAGGTGTTTGTAATCCAATAGGAAGAACAACAATATCAACTGACTGGACCCCTCAGAGCTTCAAGGAATAAACAACAAAGAGTATACATGGAGGCACATATAGTTCCAGCTATATATGTAGCAGAGAATGGCCTTATCTTTCATCAGTGAGAGGGGAGGCCCATGGTTCTGTGGAGGATTGATGTCCCAGCCTATGGGGATGCTAGTATAGTAAGGCAGGAGTTGGTGGGTGGGTGTGGGAACACCCTCATAGAGGCAGAGGGGAGGGGGATGTGATAGGGGCTTTAAGGAGGGGAAATTGGAAAGGGGAGACACCATTTGAAATGTAAATAAATAAAATAACCAATAAAAAAAAAGGATTAGTAACTCCTTCCACTGGCATTTTGTTCCCCCTTCTAAGAAGGATCCAAGTATCCACACTTTGGTCTTCCTTTATCTTGAGTTTCATGTGTTTTGCAAATTTTATCTTGGGTATTCGGAGATTCTGGGCTAATGTCCACTTATCAATGACTGTATATTATGTGTATTCTTTTGTGATTGAGTTACCTCACTTAGGATGATATCCTCCAGATCAATCCATTTGTCTAAGAATTTCATAAATTCATTGTTTTTAATAGCTGCATAGTACTCCATTATGTAAATGTACCACATTTTCTGTATCCATTCCTCTGGAAGGAGTTACAGAGACAAAGTTCAGAGCAGTGACTGAAGGAGTGACCATCCAGAGACGGACCCACCTGGAAATCCATCCCGTAAACAACCACCAAAACCAGACACTATTGCAGATGCCAACAAGATTTTGCTGACAGGAGCCTGATATACCTGTCTCCTGAGAGGCTCTGCCAGTACCTGGCAAATACAGAAGTGGATGCTCACAGTCATCCATTGGATGGAGCACAAGGTCCCCAATGAAAAAACTAGAGAAAGGACCCATGGAGCTGAAGGGGTTTGTAGCCCCATAGGAGGAACAAAAATATGAACTAACTGGTACCTCAAGAGCTCCCTGGGAATAAATCACCAATCAAAGAAAATACATAGTGGCACTCATGGCTCTAGCTGCATATGAAGCAGAGGATGGCCTGTCAGTCATCAATGGGAGGAGAGGCCCTTGGTCCTGTGAAGGTTCTATGCCCTAGTATAGGGGAGTGCCAGTCCCAGGAACCTGGAGTGGGTGGGTTGGGAAGCAGAGGGAAGAGGGAGGGATAGGTGATTTTCAGAGGGGAAAGTAGGAAAGGGGGTAACATTTAAAATGTAAATAAAGAAAATATCTAAGGAAAATAAAAAGAAAGATGGGGTATGGATTTGGATGGGAGGGAGGATCTGGAAATGTTGGGTAAGGGGAAAACGTAATTAAAATATATTATTTTAAATATTTTTCATTTAAAAAGAAAAACAATGAATAAAAATCAAAAACAAACAAGCAATAAGAATTAGTAACTGTGTGGATAGTTTGCATTTTGTGTTTCTAAAATTATAGCATTTCTCAGATTATAGGTTGTCATGATGTTTCTGTGAAATGTTTATGGAGTTAAATATTGGTAGCACATTGCAGTTGTTTGATAAACATTTAATTCCTCAAAACTATAGGGAAAATTCTGAACATGCATTTACCCTTCTGTAAAAAAATAAATGTGAGAAATACTACATATACATTCATTGGGGCTTTGTTTCTTTATTTTCTATTCAGCCATCCTCCTTTTTTCCTTCCCTTCTTTCTCCCTTATCTTCTTCTGTTGTTCAGTTTCTATATTTAACTCCTGCTTGCTCTCCTCTGTTTCTTTTGATTTGAGTTATTTGTACTTTGTTTTTATTTAAGTCAATAAACACATGTGAAAAAAATCCTAAAAGTAGAAGTCAGGACATTTAGTAAATAAAGAGATATGGGTATTGTAGGTAAATTTAATTCTGCAAACACACAATAAACAAGCTATGAAACAAGATATGATAATTGTTCTTCGACTCAGTTGAACAAATTTATGAAATAGGTTTGTTAGAATGATACAGGTAGCCACTAAGACCCATATATGGTATACAAGAGATGTTTCACAGATGATGGTATCATTGTTTTCTACTCTGTGCAGACTCAGATTTGAGCAATTTCTTATTCAAGTTGTTGCTCCTGAATACTTAGTAGCATATCTCAATAAATTCTGGAGAAATTCTGTTTGAGAGATCAAGAAACAAGAAAACCTGATTTATGAGCATTAAAAGGCTAAAGTTAAGGCTTGCAATGGGAAAAAGTAGTTCACAAAATATAACACTTTATGAACAACAAGTTCACACAATCAGAGATAGAGAGTTGAAAGAAACAGCATGTAATTATCTGAGATCTGTCAACTTAGACCTTCATTGCTGTCAAGCATCTCAAAAATGTGTTCTACCCTTTTACAAAGTAGACTACAGTACGTGAGGGATTCCTAGACAAAAGGATAGAATCACTACTTCCATATCAGCCACTGGAAAAGCTTTGATAATAATCATATTTGAAGGTAAAGCCATGTAATCATAGCATGCAGGTCTCAACTTTATGGACAATCACATTTTGGTTTTGATGACTTTGCTGAATACAAATGTAGGCAAATTGCTACTGATTCCTAACTTAAATTGGCTTTTCTAAATTTATTAAATCTTCAGACCATAAGAAAAATTAAAACATTTCAGTAATTAATGAGCTGGTTATGTTGTGAAAGAAAATATTCGTAAGTTTTTAGTCATTACGTCATGTTTTGACCAAAACAAAGATTTCATCAATAGAAAGTGGTTTGTGTCAGTTTGTATTAGATTAGAAAAATTGTAAGGGAATACAAAGCAAATGTTAGCTTTTAACTTTTGAATTCAAGTGTTTTATATATATGTACATATATTTATATATATGTACATATATTTAAATATATATATATATACATATATATATATGTACATATGTACAGATATATGTGTGTGTAATTGTATTGATTTTTTTCTTTTCAATTTGTGTCTTCTTGATCTTCTTCAGTTGTCTAATTGCACTAGCTAAGAATTCAAGTACTATAGTGAATAGGTATGGGGAGAATTGACAACTTGTTTTGCTCCTGATTTGAGTGGGATTGCTCTGAATTTCTTTCTATTAAGTAAATGTGGGCTATGCACTTGCTGTAAACTGCCCTTTATGTTGAAACATGTCTCTTATATCTCTAATATTCCTGAGACTTTTACCATAAGTGGTATTGTATTTTGTCAAAGGATTTTTCTATACAGAACAAGATGATTATGTTGTTTTATTTCAGTTTTTCATAAACAGTTTCAGCTAAGTACCATGATACAAAATGAACTTGCAAAACTCAGTATCTTTCCTATATACAAATGGCAAACACACTGAGAAAGCTTTCACAATAGTCTCAAAAACCAAACCAAAACAAAACAAAAACAAACAAACAAAAAAAACCCAAAACCAAAACCAAAAAAAAAAAAAAAAAA
>NC_034590.1:64881292-64883792 GCF_900095145.1 Mus pahari
AAAAAAAAAAAAACAAAACAAAAAAAATCCTTTGGGAAACTTTAATCAAGAAAGTGAAATACATGTATAAAAAAAGCTTTTTTTATACAGAATTATTACATAACCTGAAGAAGACAGCAGAAAAGGGAAAGATAGCACATTTTCATGGATTAGTAGGACTAATAGAGTAAATATGGTTGTATTACTAGAAGCAATCTACAAATTCACTGTAGTCCTCATCAGATTTCCTAGATAATACTTCAAGATTTTAAAGAGCTAATTCTCAGCTTCATATGGACACACACACACACACACACACACACACTAGTCCTTTGCTTATATGTGATGTTTTCTAGTTTTGTGTTTTTATGGGATTGTTATGTGTGCTAATGTGTATATCTCTGTCTGTATGTGCTTCTTGCAATTTTGTTTTGTTTTTCTTCTTTGATTTATGAAATCAGTATGCCCTTGGTTTAAGATGCCTGTTTATTTTCTAAGGAGAAAGAGCAAGAAAGTGTGTATGTATTTGGTGAGGGAAAAGGTGGGGAGGATCCGGGGGAGAGGAGGGGGGCGAGAAACCATAATCAGAATATATTGTATGAAAAAATTATTTTCAATAAAAATACAAAGCTAACATTTGAGTAGAGGCTATGTTTAAGAAGGAGAAAGAAAAGAGGACAGCACTGAGAAATGTCTGTAAGAATAAAGTTCCTCTCGGTATTCTGTTGGCTGTCATAGTATAATTATGAAGTTTTCAGATCTCAAGTGCTGGAAAAATATGGATAAGGTGAATCAGTAGCAAAACTAAAATGATTTTGCCATACCATATAGTTTTGTTTCTAACACTTTGAGCAGATTTACCATACAACTTCATCTAGGCATGTAGTTTTCTCATTTAGATATTTTCAAATGCATTATCCTTCCATAATTATACACACAATAACCACTGGATCTTTCTTTTTCAATTTTTTATTAGATATTTTCTTTGTTTACATTTCAAATGCTATCCTGAAAGTTCTCTATACCCTCCCCCTGCCCTGCTCCCCTACGTACCCACTTCCACTTCTTGGCCCTGGCCTTCCCCTGTACTGGGGCATATAAAGTTTGCAAGACCAAGGGGCCTCTCTTCGCAATGATGGCCGACTAGGTCATCTTCTGCTACATATGCAGCTAGAGACAGGAGCTCTGGGGTTAGTTCATATTGTTGTTCCACCTATAGGGTTGCAGACCCCATCAGCTCCTTGGGTACTTTCTCTAGCTCCTCCATTGGGGGCCCTGTGTTCCATCCAATGGATCTTCAAAAATTAAGTTTATAGTCACATCTAATAGAATATATGCATGTTTTTCAATTGTCTTCGTGAGTCTGAACTATTGGAACTTTGTTTTTAAAGTACTCTCTAACATTAGCTTTGCAATTATCAAACAGTAATACTTCACCTATGCTAATTATATAGAAAAATAATATATAGAAAAATAATTATCTAGAAAAATGCACAGTATGGTTATGAAATGTAATCATGTGGCCACTCTTTAGTGTGTTATGTGCTTGCTGCAAAATTGTGAGAGCCAGAATTTGATCTTCCAAATTTTATGTGAAAATGCTAGGCATGGCAGCGCATAGTTGCATAGAGGTAGAGACACATGGGTTCTTGTGGCTCGCTTGTAAGCCACCCTTACCCATCATGCAAATTCCAGATAAGTTCAAGACACTTTCCTCAAAACAAGACGAGTAGATATTGAAAAATGACACTTACGGGCAATATCTGTCCTTCACATGCCTGTACACACACATAAACATTTACTTAGTACATACACATAAGACATGCAATCTTGTTTGAATGCTAACTAAACTGACAGGAAATAGTTACACTAATAATGAGAAGTAAATAGAGTAAAGCCAGATGCTATGCAATTTATTTTATATCTCTCCCCCATTACTTAGCGTCTGTGCTACTTTGGGAATTAATTTATCTTTCCCCAATGAAAGTCATCTCACACTTGTCATTTAGAGTGTCTGGGCAGAATGGAATCTATATAGCACCTTACATATAGAGTATACATTGTTCAAAATGGCGGTGTGTAATAACACTTTGGCATGTAATAGCACTTTTACTATTTTTGGCATTGTAAATTATCATTATCATTATTATTACATTTTTCATACAGTTCCTTAATCTTGACATGAATCAAAGTTTTTTATTTAAATTACATTTTTCATACTAATAATAAGGTAGGAAATCATATTTTTGCCATTAACATATCAGAAAACTAGACCTGAGATTGGGCACACTAGGTATGTGCTTAATATTTGATTATTTTTAACCTATTTCACCTTTACTTTAGTCTAATATAATTTTCAGAGCAGAGAAAAATCAGAACCATACCATTATGAAATTTTCCTATAAATTTTTCTAAGTCATGGTTCATTATAATCCTTCTTTGTAATATGTTATGAAACATTTATGGATGGAAGTGCACAAGTCATGAAAATTTAATGTGTACATGCATAGTTTAGGTTTCT
>NC_034590.1:64886292-64899401 GCF_900095145.1 Mus pahari
TGTCCATCACTGATAGTAATTTAGATATATGATTTATTTTTATTTTCTGTGTATGGACGATTTGCTTGCATGTGTGCACCATATGAATGCCTGGTACCTGGAGAGACCAAAAGAAGGCATCAGATTCCCTGAAACTGTAGTTAAAGACAGATGTGAGCCATAATGTATGTGCTGGGAATTCAATCTGGATCCTTTATAAGAACAGCCAGTGCATTTCAACAATGAGCCGTCTCTCCAGCCTGCTCAGAGTAATTTAGAAAGGATCAAATATTTAGGAGAAGAATCACTTAGAAACATCCTTGAGTATATTCAATTCCGATGGTGACCCGATTTTATCCATAGGTTATCTTAAAAATTCTGTAGTGGGTCAAAAATAGTGACAATGTATTGTTCTTAAGTTTATTAGAAATCAGCATTGGCAGGCGGAGGTTTGGAAGCTAACACATAAATAACTATAGACTCTCCAGGGTTTCCAAGGAGCAAGTTATGTGTTGTTTGGTTTCAGTTTTGGTGCAACAACAGCTCTGAAGCCTGTTTTCTGCTGCATTCTCACTTGGAAGATGAAAAGAAAGTGTGAGCTTTTACTGTGAGGTTAAGTGGATCGGGACACCACCATAGAGACCTCTGTAGCACTGCCCTCTTTCTGTGTTGGAGTAAATGTTGTTGGATCAGAGATGAGGGGAATATTCTCTCTGTCCCTCAATTTTATTAGCTTTGGAGAATTTAATACAGTGTTTCTGATCTCATTTACCCATTCTTTTAAATTCTCCCAGGTCCACTCCTTGCTTTACCTATGCAACTTTATGTTTTTCTTCTTCTTCTTCTTCTTCTTCTTCTTCTTCTTCTTCTTCTTCTTCTTCTTCTTCTTCTTCTTCTTCTTCTTCTTCTTCTTCTTCTTTTTTTTTTTAACTCTATCAAGTTCAGCTTATTTCTCCTGTATTCTTTTGGGGCTATCACAAACCTCTCATGGGCTATATCTTATAGATAATGAACTCTCCCCTCTCAGACCAGCTGAGCTACCAATAGCAGCTCATCATTTTAATTTGTATTTTTGGTGGACTAACTTGATTTATCTGGATTTTAGAATGTTCATTTATTTCATGAGTATATGCTGATTATCCACGTTTCAAGGACAAGAATATTCAAAAACTAATCAAAGTATTTAAAAATTAAAGCAAATGTTTTGGGATTCACACAAAAATAAAACTAACTGAAGGCTTGCACAGATATAAGCCATCTACCCCATACCAAAGAATGTGCACAGTTTACAGAAATAAATAATTGGCAATGGAGGGCTGAGTAAAGGTAACTGTATTGCATAGGGATCTATGATTTAAATCTTTGGGTTCCTGAAGGATTTGAATTTACCTGTAGATCACAGAGAGGAAAAAAAAATATTTCTAGATATCATGTCACAATGTGAATTTATAGAATCAATCTGGAAATGACAGGTGAGGTCCAGTGTGCATGGTGGTTAAAGAAAATCATAAAAAAAGGAAAGCGTGTGAAGGAAATTGATAACTAGAATGTCTAGATTTGAGTTTATGCAGCATCCTTGTGATCATATCACCAGAGATTTTTCATGTTAACAGGAATAATCACTATAATAAAAGTATGTAAAACATGATTTACTGCAATTATTCTTGTAATATTTTTTATTTCTGTGAATAATTACCTATAAAGCAAAGAAACTTGTGGAGCAGTGTAATTAGTCCAGATGTTTATCTTATTACAACACGTTTTTTTTCCAGGCTTTGTTGTAGAAGCTGAGTAGTGTAGAGATGTGGAAATAGTGGTTGCTGTCTGTAAGAATTTATAACCTGGGCATGATGGCTCACAACTGTAAGTCCATTAATTGACAGATAAAACTACTAGGATTGAGGATATCTTGGGCTATAGAAAAAGACCCCATCTCAACCCATATTTTATTATATAAGAAAGCATTTAACTGAGGCTTGATTTTATTTTTAGCAGGTTAGACAATTATCATCTTTGTAGAAAGCATCACTGGATGCAGGTTGGCCATGGAGCAGCTGCTGAAAAATCACATTTGATCCATGGTGAGAAAGAGACCCTGAGCCTGGCATGAGTTTTCAGAAACCTCAAAACCCACCTCCAATGGACCACTTCCTCCAAAAACGTCATAATTTCTAATATTTCTAATGTTATCAAGTAGTTTGACTCCCTTGTGACTAAGTATTAAAATATATGAGCCTATGGTGGCCTTCTTACTCAAGGCAGCACAACTTTCCACTAACTAGGTTCCATTGCTTACATCTTATTGATCACTAGCTCATTAACATTAGTTAACATTAACATTCATTAACATGAACTCAACCTCCAGTCATTCCCAGGTAAAATAAAACTGGCTTCCAACTCTCATGTCTTTGTTTCAGGAGTATGCTTCACTCATAAATGTAATGAAGTCATTGGCTGGTCATTCCCTCAGATGGAGCAGAGGCTCCATCTTTGTCCCTGTACATCTTACAGGCAGGACACATTTTGTCTCAGAGGCTTTGTGGGTGCTGTCCTTATCCTTCAACTGAGATCCTAGCTGGCTCCAGGAAGTGGCCACTTCAGGATCCATACCCCCACTGCTAGGAATCTCAAGTAGAATCACCTCCTTTGATCCTCTGGGGCCTTTCCCCATCCCAGGTCTTTGGCACATTCTAGAGATTGCCTGCACTCCCCAGCAGATCTCTCTTCTCTCCCCCTTTCTCTTCCTACATAGGATTATGTGATTGCCCCCAACCCACTCTCCTCCCCATCTGCTCTTCCACCCAGTTCCATATGTCCATTGACCTCTGATACCTATTTTGTTCCTCATAACTTAAATTCAAGCATCCTTGCTTGTGCCTTTCTCATTGTTTAGCTCTTTTGAGTCTTGATTATAGGATGGTTATCCAGTACTTTATGGCTAATACCCACTTATAAGTGAGTATATACCATGTTCACTTGGGGTCTGGGTTACCTTACTCAGAATATTTTCTAGTTTTACTCATTCACCTACAAAATTCATGATTTTGTTGTTTTTAAAGGCTGAATAGTTTATATATATAACATTTTCTGTACCTGTGCTTCAGCTGAGAAACATCCATGGGCAAGAACCAATTCCTGATCCTATTAATGATATTGTGTCATTCTTGCAGTCAGGAGCCCTACCATAACTCTCTTCTGACAGACTCCCACCCTACTGTCAATGAAAAGAGAATCAGAGACTCATGTCCAAACTGTAGATGGAGCTCAGGAAGTCTTAAGGGAAAGTTAGGAGAAAGATTGATAGACCAGGAGAGGACAGAGACTTCACAGAAAGATCAACAGATTCAACTAACCTGGACTCTTGGGTGGCTCCCAGAGACTGAATCACCAGCCTAAGAGCAAGCATGTGCTGGATCTAGACACCCTGCACATATGTAGCAGATGAGCAGCTTGGTCTTCATGCAAGTCCCCTAAACAACTAGAGCAGGGGCTGTCCCTGAGATGGTGGTTGTCTACCTACCTGTGAATCCTGCATCCCTAAATGCCAGCCTTGTGTGGCCTCAGTTGGAGAGGATGTGTCTAGTCCCATAGCAACTTGGGGAGCAGGATGGGGGAAAGGGGAATTGTGTGTGTATGTGTGTGTGTGGGGGGGGGGAGTTTGACACCCAGAGCGGGAAATTCCCCTTCTAAGGGGAATGGTGGAAGATATAACTTGGGGAGCATGTGGTTACTGGGACAAGAGAAAGGGCTGATATTGGGTTGTAGAGTGAACAAGTAAATTTAAAACAAACAAACAAACAAACAAACAAACAAACAAAGAAACAAACTAACTAACTACTTTAGCTCCAAGTTTCTTCTCATCTCAGGTTCTTTTATAAAATGGTCTTTTCTCTGAAAGCTAACATTAATTTAACCCAAACACCAATGATTTTAACTTTTACTTCACTGTTATCATATGCCACACTTTAAAAGGCTCACAGAAGGATGAACAATATGATAGGTAAGTCTATAAAACATTAAAAAAAAAAAACAGCAAAACAATGTCATCCACTGAAAACTTGTATAGCTGAAAAAAAAAAAAAAACCCTCTGGTATCAATCTAGTTTAGTATCTGGGACACAGTTAGGTTTCAGTAAGATTTGTTTGTAGATATTTCTCTTTTAAAATGAAACAAGACAGTCTGGATTAGGATATTAAAATAAACAGTGAAATTAAATTGTAGGAATCTATTTTTTTCTTAATCCCCCTTACACTGTCCATTTTTCTTCACTTTTCATGTCAACCATTCACTCTCTTCGCCCTCTTCTTCCCCTTTGCTCTATCTAATGAATAGATGTGTTAGCCAGCATAGAACATTATCATATGAATTTAGAATGATAAATGTTTGCCTTACAGAAGAAATAATGAGTATGCCAGCTGTACTAACATCAGTTGTAAAGAATTATAGGTTTAAAAGAAATGATTGAGGAGAAAACCTGACAAATTTTGCTTAAGATGGTTTGCAGGTGGGGTTGATTGACATCTGGCAGCTATTTTAGATGATAATATCTCCAGTCAGTGGTTGACGGGAAGGAGTTTTCCATTCTATATATTTTTCTTTCCCAAATAAAATACAAGTTCTCCGAAATTAGATTATAGACAGAAAAGTTCAGTGAGAACATTTTCATTCAAATTCAACATGTAGAAAATTTAATATTTATCCTGAATTTGAAAACAATAGTACTAAAGGAGTCAATAGGAATTATGAACATATTTTTGCCACTAGATACATTTTTAACTTCAAAAAGACCTAGGGATATATTGACTTTTTACACAAAATAATTTAATTTTTTAAATTTGTTATTTTGTTTGTTTACATTACAAATGTTATTCCCCCTTCTGGTTTCCCCCTAGAAAACTCTCCACTCAACAGCACCTCTGCCTGCCTCCACACGGGTGCTTTCCCACCCAGCCACCCTCTCTCACCCCACCATTCTGGCATTCCCCAATACTGGGCATCAAACCTTCCTAGGACCAAGGGCTTCTCCTCCCATTGATGTCCAACAAGGCCATCCTCTGCTACATATGTGGCTGGAGCCATTGGACCCTACATGTGTATTCTTTGGTTTGCGGTTTTCTCCTTGGGAGCTCTGGGGTGTCTGGTTGGTAGATGTTGTTCTTCCCATGAGGTTGCAAACTTCTTCAGCTCCTTCAGGCCTTTCAACTCCTCCATTGGGCTTCCAGTGCTCAGTCTGACCTTTTGCTGCAAGTGTCCACATTTGCATCTGTAAGGCTCTGACAGAGCCTCTCAGGAGACATCTATATCAAATTCCTGTCAGCAAGCACTTCCAGACAGCAACAAGTGTCTGGGTTTGGTGGCTGCTCATGGGATGGACTGCACAGTCCCTTGATGGCCCCTCCCTCTGTCTCTTCTCCATTTCTCTTCTGTATTTCCTTCAGATAGGAACAATTCTGGGTTAAAAATTTTGATATGGGTGGGTGGCCCCATCCCTCGACTGGGGGCAGTGTCTAACTTCTGGATATGGTCTTTACAAGTTCTCTCTCCCCTTTATTGGGTATTTCAGCTAATGCCATCCCTGTTGGGTCCTGGGAGCTTCACACTTTTCTTGGATCTGGGATTTTCTGATGGCTACACCCTGTTTTCCATCCTCCATTGCTACACACCTCTGTTCAATTTCCTGGCCCTCTATACATCTCCCCTGTCTCCTCCCATACCTAATCCTGCCCCCCTTTTCCCTCTCCTCCATCTTTCTTCTTCCCAAATCCCTCCAACCTTCAACCTCCTGTGATTACTTTGTTCCATCTTCCAAGTAGGACTGAGGCACCCAAACTTTGGTCTTTCTTTTTCTTGACCTTTATATGGTCTGTAATCAGTACCATGAGTATTCCAAGCTCTTTTCCTAATATCCACTTATCAGTGAGTACATAATGTGTGTGATCTTTTGTGACTGTGTTAGCTCACTCGGGATGATATTTTCTAGTTCCATTTATTTGTCTGTGAATTTCATGAAGTCATTGTTTTTAATGGCTGATTAGCACTCAATTGTGTCAACATATTGCACTGTTTTGTATTCATTCTTCTGTTGAGGGACACATGGGTTGTTTCTAACTTTAGGCTATTAAAAATAAGGCTGCTATGAACATAGTGGAGCATGTCTCCTTGTTACATCTTTGAGGAGTGTTATAGCTGGGTTCTCAGGTAGTACTATAAAACCATATATATATATATTTTTTTTTCTATGAGTCCTCAAACTTAAAGTAATTGAAAAAGCTAAAAAAAATGTTAAAGCAGTGTAATTAGTGTTAATGTGCATGTAGCTGGGTAGTTGCTCCTTACAGAAACCATAAGTTACTAAGCAAATGCCTCTGTCAAGGGTAGAACATGTTTTTTTCTAGGCATTGGACAAGGTAGTCCCAGAGAGTTCCCAAACAGTACAAGCTAATGTTATGGCTTTTGGTTGACCACCAGAACTTGATGGTTTGACACTGTTTCTGGAGATGACATGCTGGTTAGTCGCTGGAAATGAAATAAACAGACCTGGTATTGACCATGATGCTTCCTTGAAGTGGAAACTTCTAGTTTCTTTGAAAAATTAGTTATGTCAAATGATGGTTTTCTGAGGCACATAGGTGAAAGTATGTCTTGCCAAAGCATAAACCTGAATGGACGTTTTCCTGAAGCAGACACATGTGAAGGATGTTTGTATATTCCAGACACTTGTGAAAGGATGCTTGGTATTGTATAAATATGACCCCACAGACAGTAGGAGATGAGTACTGAACATTGGTTTAATTTGCTACACTTTGCTATTCTTCACTTATGTACTGGTTTGCTTAACATATAGTTGTTGAGCTCAACTTGTGGTATTCCTGCCATTGAGAGAAACTCAATGCAAGAACTACTTATGAGGCTCAGGTAGTGGCTTGCAGGTTCTGCTTCCACTTCAGTGGCCTTGCCGCAGGCCTGGGGAAAGGACTGGACTATAGCTTCAGGCTCCTGAGTATCACTTGCATGCTTAGAAGACTAGTCTACAACTGCTGGGTCATATTTGGTGTTTGCTATAGGACTGAACTGCCACCAAAGATTGAGCTTATCATCAAAGAACTATTGCTGAATAGGTTCACATCCCCATATTCTAATAAGTTTTCTCTTCCACTACCTCTGCTGGGTGGTGAGCTAGAGGAGATGATGAATCTTTATTAAAAGTAGGTTGCAAAAATTGTTGGCAACACGTTCTCCCTGTAGGCTAGCTTTCATAGTGCCCTCAGGTGCTGTGTAGGCTGGGAGCAAGGAAAGTTATCAACAGTCTTACCCCTCTGTGACAACTAATAGGTACAGCATTAAAATAACCTTATAGATGAGCACTGTCAAAGATACAAGGGTACCCATCAGGCTTTTGTTATATTTAAGATCAACATTACAAGACAGAACTCAAAACTGTTACTGTTTACTTGTTGTTAGGGAGATCATAAAACCTAAGGGATAAAAGAACATAGCATAAAATTGCCTTCTAAATATTTATCTCTATCTCCATCATCTTTATCTCCCCTTCTCTTTAATCTCCCCATCTCTCCCTCTCTCCATATATATATATATATATATATATATATATATATATATATATATATATATATATCATATATATCTTACATCTAGGAGTTAAGAAAACATTTCACAATATCCAGACTATTTATTGAGATATAGTTTGGAATGTGAAGTTTGTATCTCTTTAAAATCCTCCAATATATTTCAACAAAGCCTTTTAATTGTCACTCAGCTTTTTTTCCTCTATCTCTCTCTGTGTGTGTCTCTCTGTGTCTGCATCTGTCTATTGCTCTCTCACGCATAAGGATAGAGACAGAACCAAAGAAATCAGATGACTGAAACTGTTCCAAGTATTCTACAATGCACATTTTCCTTTAAGACTCATAATGTTAACTGAAGGTCAAAACAAGACCCAATGGGTGGAAGCTTGACAAGGGAAACATATGTTTGCACAAATGCTGCTGTTTTTCCATGATATACTGTTATTAAAAAAAAAGATGTTGGAAGGTGTGAAATTTCTCCTTCACACATTCATTGTTTTGGCTTTGAATTTAAATACTAATATGCCAACACTAACATCATTAGAGAAATCACTTCACTGTTGAGTACACAGCATAATTTCAATGCAATATCATGTATTTGGGACTTAATAGCAACTATAATCTGAAAAGGACATTTAGAATTGAACATGAGAAGCAGGTATTGTTTTGATTTTTTCCCTTTTTTTTGTCTTGTTTGTATTTTTTGAATGCAAAAAATTTACTGTGGTAAAAGTCATCCATCAGTGTCTTTTGAAACTCAAATTGAAAAAGTCTGGGTTATATTTAAGGTGACCATCATATATGACTCTGTTTATAAAGTAGAACAAATTTACAAAGCCAATCAGCAGAAAAATAGAAAATAAAATTTGTAAGCAAAGATATCCAGGGTGAGGAAAATTCATGGATGCTAGAAGCTGAAGAAGCTGGGCTGTAGTACTTTACCTACAAACTATAGGTCCATCCTAGGAATAGCCATCCTTCCTCTAGTATAATCTATCTAAGGCCACTTTTCCTATGATCTTCAAATATGAAAGGGAGTCTCAGTACTGACAAAGAAATTATGTATATTGGGTCTTTTATTTTCTTATACAAATCAGATTTTTTGTTTAAAAAAAGGATATTTTATTTATTTACATTTCAAATGTTATCCCCTTTCTCAATCTCCAACCCTAGAAACCCCTATACCCACCCCCTCCCCATGCCTCATGCTTCTATGAGGATGTTATTCAATAACCTCCCTACACTGGGGCATCTAGCCTTCATAAGACCAAGGGCCTCTTCTCCCATTGATACTCAACAAGGCCATCCTCTGCTACATATATGGCTGAAGCTATGGGTCCTTCTATGTGTCCTCCTTGGTTGGTGGTTTAGACCCTGGGAGCTCTGGTTGGTTGATATTGTTTTTCTTCTTATGGCGTTGCTAACCCCTTCAGCTCCTTCAGCTTTCTCTAACTCCTCCATTGGGGACCTGGTGATTAGTTCCATGGTTGGCTGAGAGCATCTGCCTCAGTATATGTCAGGCTCTAGAAGAGTCTCTCAGGAGACAAGGAAAGCAGGAATGGTTCAATATACAGAAATCCATCAACATAATCCACTATATAAACAAACTCAAAGGAAAAAAAAAACACATGATCGTCTCACTAGATGCTGAGAAAGCATTTGACAAAATTCAACACCCCTTTGTGGTAAAATTCTTGGAAAGATCAGGAATTCAAGTCCCATTCCTAAACAGTAAAAAAGTAATATCCAGCAAACAAGAAGTCAATATCAAGCTAAATGGAGAGAAACTTGAATCAATCCCTCTAAAATGAGGGACTAGACAAGGCTACCCACACTCTTCCTATCTATTCAAAACAGTTCTCAAAGCCCTTGCCAGAGCAATTAGACAACAAAAGGAGATCAAAGGGATATAAATTGGAAAGGAAGAAGTCAAAATATCACTATTTGCAGATGATATGATAGTATACATAAGTGACACTCAAAAGTATACCAGAGAACTCCTAAAGCTGATAAACTTCAGCAAAGTGACTGGATATAAAATTAACTCAAACAAATGAGTGGCCTTCCTCTACTCAAAGAATAAACAGGCTAGGAAAGAAATTAGGGAAACAACACTCTTCACAATAGTCAAAAATAATGTAAAATATTTTGTTGTGACTCTAACCAAGCAAGTGAAAGATCTGTAGGACAAGAACTTCAAGTCTCTGAAGAAAGAAATCAAAGAAGATCTCAGAAAATGGAAAGATCTCCCATGCT
Source organism: Mus pahari (assembly GCF_900095145.1). Taxonomy (NCBI): domain Eukaryota; kingdom Metazoa; phylum Chordata; class Mammalia; order Rodentia; family Muridae; genus Mus; species Mus pahari. The sequence continues at coordinate 64,896,115 of NC_034590.1, forward strand.
CATAGATTGACAGGATTAATATAGTAAAAATGGCCATCTTGCCGCAAGCAACCTACAGATTCAATGCATTCTCCATCAAAATTCCAACTCAATTCTTCATAGAGTAAGAAAGAACAATTTGCAAATTCATTTGGAACAACAAACAAACAAACAAAAAAGACAAAAAAACAGGATAGCAAAAACTATTCTCAGTAATAAAAGAAGTTCTGGGGGAATCACCATCCCTGACCTCAAGCTGTATTACAGAGCAATTCTGATTAAAACTGCATGGTATTTGTACAAGTTATCTTTTTGATTGGTAACTTTGCATTGAAGGTTGGGTATGTTCAAATCTGGAAATACTGTTATAATTCTTTCAACAACTTCCCTTTAACTTTTCTTATTGAAATAATGTATAATCCAGCTAGAAAATTCTGGCAAATAGACATAGGTATATCCTAGAGATTTTTTTGACAGGATTTCTCTGTGTAGCCTTGGCTAACCTGGAACACACTCTGTAGACCAGGCTGGCCTTGAACTCAGAAATCTGCCTGCCTCTGCCTCCCAGTGCTGGGATTAAAGGCATGTGCCACCACTTCCCAGCATATCCTAGAAATCTTACCCACAAAAGCAGTTATGGATTATGTAACATCATATATGAAATGCTGGGCAGATTGATAAGTAAGCAAAAGGCACCAAGATTTAATTCCAATATTCATCCTTTGCAAATCATGCTATGCATTTCTGTCCCTCATTTATAGAAAGAGTGCTGCCCTTTATTTATATAACTTGAGGTCAAAATCATCAAAGTATTATTAGTGGCTGTATTTCAATTGCAAATTGAAATTAATTGAAACTTACACAACTGCATTTTAGTTCTTCTGAATAAGATTTGGCATTATTGACATCTACATTATTAGGGATGACATGTGGATGGCACTGGAGAGCAGAACTGAGAGCAGTTTAAGAATGCCATCACTGTTGGTATCTAACATATCCCTCGACATACACTTCTTTGTAAAGTATACACATCAATGTACTATTTGATTTATTATCACATCTTCACAACAGAAAGGAGACATAGGATTGGCAGAATAGCTGGTTCAAAACCAGGGACATCACCAGTTCTGAAGTGAAAGACTATAATTTTTACTTGCTCATAAACCATTATTAAGGCAATCTCTATTATAAAATGGGGGAAAATGAACTAAATGTACACTAGGTATGCAAACAGTTTAAGGTGAAAATAAACTTACAGAAGCATGTTTACTGTTCCCATTCACTGGCCAAAAAAGGTTGTTAAAACTACTATTGAGGAAATGAAGGGAAAAAAAAAAGTTGTTTTCTTCACAGTTTACTCCAAATAACAAACCATCTGTTGCTTTTTGTAAAATAAAATGCATCCTTGACCCTTCATCAGAATTTCTCATTTCCATTTTATATGGCAGTATGGCTCAGCACTATTACATATAATAGAATCTCTAGTGGGAATCACTACCCCCTTCTTATCCACGTTGCTTTCAAAACGAGATTACTCTTGAGACCATCGTACATTCATCTGGGCTCCACTAACATACCTCCTGGGCTATAATTTAACATTCCAATAGAAGCAATACTTAAAGAACCTTCCTAGTCATAATATATTACTTAAGGGTTTTCAGGAAGATTAAGTATGACAAGTATACAGTCAAGAAAAGGACATTTAGCCACATCATTCTCTAGGGATCTTTAAGAATGTCCTCTTGCACAGGCTCTCTCACACGCAGGAAACTGAAAAACAGTAATATAGGACATTCATAGATAGAGTGGGGATAGAAAGGAGATCTAGAATGAGATTTATATTAAGATAATGACTACAATTATGGAGAAACCCTCCATTTTCATATTCCAACCTTATGAACTCTGAAAGTTGGCATTTGCAACCAACTGGAGTGACACCTGAGATGACCTTTAATAGCACTGCTATGAAAGAAATATTCATTGTGGCCAAAGTACACAGCAGCTCCTTTCTAGCTGGTCCTTTCCTGCTTCCCTTTTGTTATTTTGTAAAGCTTTTCATTGAATTTTCATTTATTGTGCATGTACATGCATCCATGTGGACTCGGGGTCAGAGGGATGTCTAAGAAGTGAGTTCTATCCTTTGACCATGTGGAACTTGTGGAAATAACTGGCATCAGTGTTGGCTGCATGTGAAAAAAATAGAAATTTCAAGAGTTCAAACCTTTCAAGCCTATATCACTGTCAGCCATGTGTTAAGGCCTCTCCTTGGCCCTTGTTTATTTTTCATAATGAACTTTGAATTCAGAGAGAAAAATCTCTAAAAGTTTTATGTCATGCCTGTGGGAGGTGTTGTAGGGCATGGAGGAGTATGAAGACTGTGAAAAGCTTTTTCATTCTGGTGATTTATGAACCAGCTAATATTGGAAACAAGTGGAAACCAGGTGACTCAATGGAGAATGATAAATTCTCAACTTCAGACCCAGCAAGTACCTTAAGCTAGATCATCTTAGACACAGGTTGGGTTAAATGTCTTATTTTTTTTCTCCTAAAACTACTTAGTTATATGATCATGAATTTCAGAATGGGATACATGGCTAAGACTGAGTGATATTTTCCTAGCTATTTTCTCCCAGGATGATTTAATAAAATCAAACGTACGGAGCAGGGTCTGATTGTGGTCTCCTCAGTGCACCTGAGTGTCCGTGGAAAAGCTGGGGTCACTTTCCAAGTCTCAGTTTTCATGAATGATATGTGGGAACAGAAAAAGGTAAAATCATAAGCAAGATACAAAGATAGTTGTTTATGTTCATAATTCATGACAACTGTTTTCAGCCTCTGGTCCTACAAAAAGCAGCCAGCTCCATTGTCCATTAACAGTCAGTCAATCATGACTTTTCAAATAGGATACATGGATTACTTCTGAAGACTAATTTGATGATATTTGATGACTACTTTGTAAATTGCAAAGATATATTGGTATGTGTGTTAATATGAGTGACTTTAGCCTTAGCAGTAGAGATTTCAGAGCTGAAAAATTTCAAGAATATCATAGATGGGCTCCCTCTCCTGGCATAGGTCTCAAGCTGGAAAATTCATTGGTTAGTCACTGCCACAATTTCTGCACCATCTTTACCCCAGAACATCTTGTAGGCAGAACAAATTTTGTTGCTGGGTTCATGTCCTAGCTCCTCCACTAGAAATCTTTTTTTTTTTTAAACTTATTTTATTCGATATTTTCTTCATTTACATTTCAAATGCTATCCCTAATGTCCCCTATACCCTCCCCCCACCCTGCTCCCCTGCCCACC
>NC_034590.1:64900131-64917349 GCF_900095145.1 Mus pahari
ACATCTTCTGGGTATATACCTAGAAGAGGTATTGATGGATCTTCCAGTAGTACTATGTCCAGTTTTCTGAGGAACTGCCAGACTGATTTCCAGAGTGGTTATATAAGCTTGCACTCCCACCAGCAATGGAGGAGTGTTCCTCTTTCTCCACATCCTTGCCAGCATCTGCTGTCCCCTGAATTTTTGGTCTTAGCCATTTTGACCTCAAGCTGTACTACAGAACAGTTGTGATAAAAAACTGCATGGTACTAGTACAGGGACAGACAGGTAGATCAACAGAACAGAATTGAAGACCCAGAAATGAACCCACACACCTATGGTTACCTGATCTTTGACAAAGGAGCTAAAACCATCCAGTCAAAAAAGAGCATTTTGAACAAATGGTGTTGGCACAACTGGCTGTTAGCATGCAGAAGAATACGAATTGATCCATTCTTATCTCCTTGTACAAAGCTCAAGTCTAAGTGGATCAAAGAACTCCACATAAAACCAGAGACACTGAAATTGATAGAGGAGACGGGAAAAGCCTCGAAGATATGGGCACAGGGAAAAAATTTCTCAACAGAAAAACAATGGCTTGTGCTGTAAGATCAAGAATAAACAAATGGGACTTCAGAAAATCGCAAATTTCTGTAAGGCAAAAGATACTGTCAATAAGACAAAGAGGCCACCAACAGATTGGGAAAGAATTTTTACCAATCATAAATCTGATAGGGGACTAATATCCAATATATACAAAGAGCTCAAGAAGCTGAACTCCAAAAAGTTAAATAACCCCATTAAAAAATGGGGTACAGAGCTAAACAAAGAATTCTCAACTGAGGAGTACTGAAGAGCTGAGAAGCACTTGAAAAAATGTTCAACATCCTTACTCATCAGGGAAATGCAAATCAAAACAACCCTGAGATTTCACCTCATTCCACTGGAAATCTAGCTTGGTTACAGAAGATGACCAGTTCAGACATTGCTGGGAATCTAAGTCGATCTGTAAGATTCTTGGGAGTTTTCATTGTACTAGATTTCTAGCTCATCCCCCAGGTAATCCCCATTTCCTCTTTCCTAGTATTCTTCCCCTTGAACCTCTCCCCTCATGGCCCCTCCTGTTTCCATTACCACTCCAACCACATGCCTGTTCACTCAAGATATCTATTGCCTGGAGGGCCAGGACCCAGCTTCTGGATATCCCAGAATCAAAAGACATCTGGAAAATAAAATGAGATCAACGATGATCAATGATGCTCTGCCATACTTGTAGATTGGTATATAGCCAAATTGTCATCATAGAGGCTTTCCTCTTGCACCTGGTAGAAACAGATGCAGAGGCCCAGAGTCAAATGTTAGGTAGAGTTTGGAGAATCCTGTGAAAGATGTCAGGGAAAGATGGTCAGGATCTGAGGGGTCAAGAAAATGACAAGAAAACTCAAAAAACAAACTAAAATGGCTCAAAGAGGTTCACAGAGACTGAAAAGACATCCAGCGTATGTGCATGAGGCTGAGGTAGTACCTCTGCATGTATGTTACAATTATTTAGTTTGATCTTAAAATGGACTCCTAACTGTAGGAGCAGTGGCTATCTCTGATTCTTTTGCTTGCTTCTGGGGTCTTTTCCCTCACACTGGGTTGCCCCATCCAGCCTTAAAAAGAAGGTGCCTAGTCTTAGGGCAACTTGATATGCCATCCTTGGTTGACATCCATAGGAAGTTCCTGAAGAGAGCTCAGAAGGATTTTATGGAGTGTGGGGAGACAGAAGGAGGAGGGAAGGAACTGGAAGAATGGGAGGAAGGGGAAACTATAATCGGATGTAATATAAGAGAGAAGAGTAAATGAAAAAAATTTAAAAATCAGGAACATATTACTGTAAGGTATTGTAGGGTTGTTTTATACCCCTTTCTGAGAGCAATGATGGTTATCTAAATGAATACCTTTTCTACATTGATTTATAAACTTCAAAAATATCAAGTAATAAAGTATTGTTTAGGTCAGCAACTTTATCTCACGTGGCATATACCATATAAAATCAAATTTAATTTAAACTTCTATGTAAGATTATTTATTTGTGCCAGTTTGTGCAATACATAGAGGCTTTATCAAATACAATTCGAGAAAGCCATGAGAGAATTTAAGACTTTCTTAAACTCTCAGACCTACTTCATATGTTTGATACTACACTTAATCTACATGAGATTAATGATACTACACTTATATAATTCATGGCATTCATCTACATGGGTGTTAAACAGTTTGGGGACACAAGCAAATGTATTATGACTTCCTAATCCATTTATTGATTGCCATGGATGCTTTACACACACACACACACACACACACACACACACACACACACACTCACACACACACAGAGGGAGAGAGACAGAGACAGAGAGATAGAGAGAATATCTCAAAGTTGTTTTTCAAAGGGTGAGGAATGTTATTGGAAGATATTTTCAAACTTCATGACCTATGTGTCCCATGTTTTAATCAATAATCCCTTATAGTATAGTACCTGTTTCATAAGAGATGAGTTTCAGACCATACTTTTATTGTTCCATTAATTTTACTCCTTTACTTCCAAGATATTTTATTTTATATTTCATTTAAATGTGTATTCCTGCCATAAGAAAATTTTGCTTGAATGGCAGGACTAAATCTTGCATAGACTAATTAAAAATATCCCATTTATTAACGAGTACTATTCTCTAGTACTCATATAACCACTTTTCTGTATTCCAATAAATAATAAGGATTTACTTGATTATTTCTCCGTCTACTTTAAGGGGTAAAACTGCATATAGTTATTCCTGGCTGACTTATCCATTTGTTTACCTAAGAGAGTTTTGGAGTTTCTAGAGTCATATTGCTTACAGAAAGTCATAGTTATTTCACCCAACTGGTTCAATTGAGAAGCCATTTATTAAATAATTAATTCCCAGTAGAAAAATATGTAAGTAAATAATAAAAAATATATTGGAGAGAGAGAGAGAGAGAGAGAGAGAGAGAGAGAGAGAGAGAGAGAGAGAGAGAGACTTTTAGGGGATTAGAGCACACAATTATCCTAAAGCTTGTACTCTACATCATAAAATCCCTATACTCTACATTCTTATTTTTAAAAGAACAAGTGAATAAGTTTCTCCTTCACAATTCGCTGAGAGAATATTTATACTATGTAATATGTTGGGTCCAGACAACCTGCTACTCAAAGGGGAACCATCTACTAAAATTAGGATTTATATTTTCCAAGACACATTTTGGCCAACTGAGCTTCTTGAACTTTATAGGCCTTATGAACTGATTCTATGCAACAGTTAGCTGGACGATCATATCTAAGTCCTCTTTCGATCTGAAGAGGAAGAAAGCAGCTAACATTTAATATACCAGTCAAACTATATTGTCCACACAGTCAAGAGAATCTCTAGAGACAGCCGGCTATGAATATTTATGTGGTATTCATACTAATCTAATAGTTTTCAATACTAAAACTAATAGTTTTCAAGATTGAAGGTCTGATTGTATTAAATAGCTGGGTTTTTTTCTTTAGGTTTTCTTCTGCATTTAGAGACTCAAGAGAAGACTATGTCTGCATTAATTATGTCTCTTCAGATTACTTTTGAAACTGAACCAAACTTACCAAATTTCTCTGTACACAAAAGTGATTACTTTTTACAAAGAAAATATAAAATTTAAATACATGAGGAAAAGCGAACTGTTTTCTTTGCAGCCAGAGAGCATTGTTTCTTCTTGTCAATAGACTAAGATCATAGACTGCTTGCCTCTTTTGTTAACATTCTGTTTAAGGTATAATTAATTTTCTTCTTTCATTACCTTCTTTCCTTTTCTCCCTTCACTTCTTTCCTTTTCTCCCTTCAATGCTTCTCACGTGCCCTCTCTGAACTTTTACCATAGACCCTGCTTTGTTCCCTCTGAATTGTTTCCTTTGATTAGTTTTGTTAAACAGATAGATAGATAAATGATAGATAGATAGATAGATAGATAGATAGATAGATAGATAGATAGATAGATAAGAAAGATAGATGCATAAATAATATGAACTGCTCAGTAGATTTTGTTTTTGTGTATATGGTTTTAGGGCTGACCACACTGTAATGATCAAAAAAAAAAATCTGTTTTTTTTTTTTTCCCTGGGAAAGACTAATTCTCCCTCTCTAACTAGTCACTGGTTGCCTTTAGTGTTTTATTTTAGGTTAGGACTCCAGGCGATTTTCTTCTTTACACATTAGCACAAAGATTGATCTTGTCTGCTACATCCACTCCAGTAGTGACTTGTTTGACAGCTTTAGAAACCTGGAAGTAGTCCCGAGGTGGAGAGTTTCATGGAAACAGTCTCCCGGAACTGTGGCATCCCATAGCCTTCCTTTCAGTATTGTTTTGTTATAGGTGCCTCCAAGCAATGACTTACCAAATACCTAAGCAAAATCAAACTTTGCTTCCTGGCCTTCATCAATGCTTTAGGGAGTCCTTGAGCTGACCATGGGCTTGGAACTCAGTAAGAATGTTGCCAAGAATTCCGTGACATTCAGAATTGCCTCTGGTATTGTAAGAGAGATAGTGAAAGAAATCAGGCTTTACTATCTACTAAATAGAGTTAGAAATCTCAGGGCAAACTTAGCAATGTAAGTTTAGAATTATTATAGTTATATATGGCAGACTATATTACTTATTAGTAGAAAGTCCCTCCCCCCCCCACACACACTATCACTTAGAATAAAAGCCAAGTCGCTCCCACATACAGGAATTTACAGTGGTTTAGGAAGTAGATCTGGCTGTGGTTTTAGAGTATTGCATTGTTCATGAGAAGGTTAGCTAGAGCAGAGCTCCCTAATTAGAACCATGACTTTGGCGTGAAAGACCTTGCCCTTGGAGTGTAAAGACCTCACACCTGACTTCTAAGAATATAGCTGACCTTAGATAGAGCTGACTTTGTCTCAGTTGTTNTATTGCCCAGTTCCTGCCAGTCTTTGTGTTTGCATTCCTTTGTTTTGTTTAAGAGTCATTAAGCATCCAGTAACCTCATTGTACCTTGCTGATGTGTTACCTAACTTACTTATTTTCTTTTGTATAAAATGTGTGATGCTAAATTTGACATTACTTTCAGATTCAGAACACTCCCTTGTGTCCTGTTTGTTTGTCACCCCATGTCCACTTGTCTGAGACCCTGATTCCCATGGGTTGAGGGAGGCCAACTAGGCCTGATCCGTGGCACTTGTCATTGCCCATGGCATGTTTAGGCAGCTATTTACATGAAACACAGCTTTTTCAATGTACTCTGGATATGGGATTGGATTAGGGATCTGATCTTTTGAAAATGGGAGACTTTAGCAGAATTTGTTACTTTCATAAGGTATTCATGTAAATTTTTAATCCAAAAGTTTGCAAACTTCCTCACGCTGGAAACACATTTTCCTGGTTTTCAAATTTTCCATATGTATAAATTGTTTTTATAACTCTAATCATCATAGAGCATAGCCCTCTAATAGCTATTCTGTATAAACCATTAGCACTCATTAACTTAGATAAATCAACAGAAAACATTCCATGGAATGACATACTTGCTCTTTCACATTTCCTTGGCTATATACCGAATGCTGAGTGATAATACATTTCCTTTTCCAACTTAAAATTCTGTTAACATTTGAATCACATGTGATGTGTTATTTTCTTTTATTCATAGTTTGTACATTATTCACTTGCCATGTATTGTCATATCTCATGTACTGTTTGTATAAATATTGCTGTTACTTATAACTCACTTTGCATTTAGTCTAGAGATCATTTCTCATTTGTTTTTATAATATACCTCCTTATTTCTACTAGAGAACACCTTGGCAGCCAACAGCGATTGAGCCTAATGCTCACCATACAATGCCCAATGGAGAACCTATTTTCATTGAATATTCTACTTCATTGAGGAAGTATTAACAATCCTGTTACTCAACTACCTACCCAGTCCCTACATGCACAGCTACGGCTAGCTATATAGGCTTTCTTAAAGAGAAGACCCGTCCAGTAGCATTATCCTTCAAGATCAATAAAAAAGGAGGTAAACTAAGAATGATTTTATGGGGAAGTCCACTTCCACGATGACAGAGAGATTTGGAAGCACTACTAGGATAATTCAGTGACTCTATTATAATTTTTTTAAGCAATCAAATATACAACCCAAGAAAATAAAATACTTAACATGACTTTAAAGGTTGTCTAACAAATAAACATTTATTCAATAACAAAAAGTTAGGCAGCAAGACAGGTGAATATATCTGCTTTTAGAACAAAATCATATTTTTTTTTCTCCTTTTTATTTTACTGAGATAAAACCAAAGCACAGACTGATGCAGCCAAGAACATAGGGGCACATCTTTATGCCAATTTACTAAACTGTTTTCTTTGAAAAGCCATAGATATTCCTGTCTTTAGTTTCTATTTATAAAGCAAATTTCTCGGTACCTAAAGCAAGAGGTTGACCAAATCATAAAATAAAGGTTTTCCATTGCGCATTGCAAGAGTGAAAATGGGGAGACTCAATATCCTTGCTCTAGCTCAGATTTTGTGCTTCCCAGGTTGAGAAAGGCTAGTTGAATACATATGGATTTGTAAGTATTCTCCCCCCATATACAAAAACTTCAGATTCTAATGTAGGGCCAGTATTCAGAGGAGCACATGTCATCATACTATTTACCTTCTCTTGTGTACTAGACATGTATTCTGGTGATTTTATCTAAGATGGGAAAGAGGATATACAAAACTGATTTTTAAACCTCATTCCAGATTACCTTGATGAGAAAAGGATCTAGAGAAACTCAAGTTACTCTAAAAGAAATTGGCAGAAGATTGGTAGGTTAATTTAGAATATGAGACAAATTGTATGGTTATTTATTGGGAAAAATAGGGAGAAAGAGCTGGGAAGAAGGCTTTGGATCAGAACCAATCTCTGAACTACCCTGAAGGAAATGACGCCATAGAGGAAGCTAAATTTGTTTGAATAAAGCTATAAAGTAATTTATGTTCCAGAACATTGATGATAAAAATTAGAACAATCAGCTAGAGAGCAGTAGAGTTTGAAAGCTAGATATAGTCAGGAAAACAGATAGTGAAAAAGTACTTTTGCAAATTTATCTTCCTTTCATAGTGACTATTTTCATATTCAAAGCTATGCATATAAGAACTGATATGTAAGACTATATAAAGCAGGGAAGTAACACACAAACCAGGAATAATATTAATTATCACAAAAAATAAACAATAAAATAATAAGTCCCAGGGAAGCATACTATAGCCATAAGTTACAACAACATATAATAAAAATATTTTTTGGAAGAATAACAAGAAAACCTGAACTACACATACGAAAAACAGGGTCAATAATAGAAACTCCTGTAACAGTGGTCTGGAGTTGTATTAAACAGATAGCCAGGAGTGGTTTAGCTGGGTCTACAAGTAGTACTGGATCCAATTTTCTGAGGAACCTCCAGACTGATTTTCAGAGTGGTTGTACAAGCTTGTATTCCCACCAGCAATGGAAGAGTTTTTCCTTTCTCTACATCCTCACCAGCATCTGCATTCACCTGAGTTTTTGATCTTAGCCATTCTTACTGGTGAGAGATGGAATCTCAGGGTCTTTTTGAGTTGCATTTCTCTGATGACTAAGGTTGCTGAACATTTCTTTAGGTGTTTCTTGGCCATTTGATATTCCTGAGATGAGAATTATTTGTTTAGCTGTGTACCCCATTTTTAATAAGGTTATTTGGTTCTCTGGAGTCTAACTTCTTGAGTACTTTGTATATATTGGAAATTAACCCTCTATCAGATTTAGGTTTGGTAAAGATCTTTTCTTAATCTGTGGGTTGTTCTATTTACGGTTTCCTTTGCCTTAGAGAAAATTTGCAATTTTATGAGGTCCTATTTGTAGACTTGATGTGAGGACATGAGCCATTGGTGTTGTGCTCAGGAAATTTTCCCCTGTGTTCAATGCTCTTCTTCACTTTCTCTTCTATTAGATTCAATGTATCTGGTTTTATGTGGAGGTCCTTGATCCATTTGGACTTGAGCTTTGTACAAGAAGAGAAGAATGGGTTAATTTTCATTCTTCTACATGCCAACCTCAATTTAAGCCAACAACATTTGTTGAATATGCTGCATTTTATCCACTGGATGGTTTTAGCTTCTTTGTCAAAGATAAAGTGATCATAGGTGTATGGGTTCATTTCTGGGACTTCAGTTCTAATCCATTGATCTACTTGCCTGTCTCTGTACCAATACCAGGTGGTTTTTATCACTATTGCTCTGTAGTACAGTTTGAGGCCAGGGATTGTGATTCCTCTAGAAATTCTTGTATTGTTGAGAACAGTTTTTACTCTCCTGGGTTTTTTTGTTGTTCCAAATGAATTTGAGAATTGTTCTTCCTATCTCTGTGAAGAATTGAGTAGGAATTTTGAAGGGGATTGCATTGAATCTATAGAATTCTTTTGGTAATATGGCCATTTTTACTATGTTAATCTAGCCGATACAAGAGCATGGGAGTCATCTCCTTTTTCTGAGGTCTTCTTCAATTTCTTTCTTCAGAGACTTGAAGTTCTTGTCATACAGATCTTTCACTTGCTTGATTAGAGTCACACCAAGATATTGCATATTATTTGTGACTGTTGTGAAGGGTGTCATTTACCTAATTTCTTTCCTATCCTGTTTATCCTTTGAGTAGAGGAAGGGTAATTCTTTGAGTTAATTTTTTATCCAGCCACATTGCTGAAGTTATATATAAGGTGAAAGGGTTCTCTGGTGGAATTTTTGGGGTCACTTAAGTATATATCACCTGCAAATAGTGATATCTTGTCTTCTTCCTTTTCAATTTGGATCCCTTTGACCTTGTTTTGATGTCTAATTGTTCTTGCTAGAACTTCAAGTACTATATTGAATAGATAGGGAGAGAGTGGGAAGCCTTGAATTTAGTAGGATTGCTTTAAGTTTCTTTCCATGTAGTTTGATATTGGCTACTGGTTTACTGTATATTGTTTTTATTATATTTATATACAGACCTTGAATTTCTGTTCTTTCCAAGACTTCTACCATGAAGGGGTGTTGAATTTTGTCAAATGCTTTTGCAGAATCTAATGAGATGACCATGTGGGTTTTTTTTTTTTTCGAGTTTCTTTATATAGTGGCTTATGTTGATGGATTTCCATATATTGAACCATCCCTGCATCCCTAGGATGAAGCCAAATTGATCATGATGGATGATTGTTTTGATGTGTTCTTGGATTCAGTTTGCTAGAATTTTGTTAAGTATTTTTGCATCAATATTTATAAAGCATATTGGTATGAAGTTCTGTTTCTTTGTGGGGTCTTTGGTTTTGCTATCAGTGTAACTGTGGCTTCATAGAATGAATCGGGTAGTGTTCCTTTTGTTTCTATTTTGTGGAATAGTTTCAAGTGTGTTGGAATTAGGTCTTCTTTAAATGCCTGATACAATTCTGCACTAAAACCGTCCGGTCCTGGACTTTTTTTTTTTTCTTTTCCGGAGACTTTTAATGACCATTTCTATTTCTTTAAGGGTTATCGGGTTGTTTAGATGGCTTATCTGATCTTAATTTAACTTTGGTACCTGGTATCTGTCTAGAAAATTGTACATTTCATCCAGATTTTCCAGTTTTGTTGAGTATAGGCTTTTGTAGTAGGAACTGATCATTTTTTAATATTTCTTTGGTTTCTCTTGTTATGTCTCCCTTTCAATTCATGATTTTGTTAATGTGGAAACCGACTCTCCTTAGTTTGGCTAAAGGTTTATGGTTTATGTATTTGTTGATTTTTCTCAAAGAATCATTTCCTGGTTTTGTGGATTCTTTTTGTGGTTCTCTTTGTTTCTTTTTGGTTGATTTCAGCCCTGATATTTATTAATTCCTGCCATCTATGCCTTTTGGGTGTATTTGTTTTTTTTTTCCTAGAGCTTTCAGATATGCTGTTAAGCTGCTAATGTATGCTCTCTCCAATTTCTTTAATGAGGCACTTAGAACTCTGAGTTTTCCTTTTAGGAGTGCTTTCACTGTGTCCCATAAGTTTGGGTATGTTGTGACTTCATTTTCATTACATTCTAAAAACCCTTTAATTTCTTTCCTGACTCAATTATTATTGAGTAGAGAGTTGTTCAGCTTCCATGTGTATGTGGGCTTTCTGTTGAAGACCAGACCATGGTGATGTGATCAAGTACTTCTGAAAAGAAATCTAATAACTTTGAGGGTGTCAAAAGTTACTCCAAGAGAGGTTAATGCCTCTAGTATCTGGCGTGCTATTGGACACAGGCCTACTTCTTGCCAGAAGCATAAGTCCTTGTAAAGGTCAGTGCAGTTGATTCCTAGTACTTCATATTGTGTGTCCTATTTAAAAGTAAAAGGGAGTAGGAATGGAAAATGATAGTGTAGTGTAAGGAGACAACAGGACTATAATAACTGTAGTAAATTATCTATGTGTAGATGTGCAATAACAGATAGGAAATACAAGGCATATAAAAAATTTAAAATGCAAAGAAATAGTCAGTACCAGAAGTATTATAGAAGAATGAGGATACAGGATGCCTTCATGGGTTTGTCTGCCTTCAGGACACAATGAAGAAAGGAACAAGTTAGAAAATAGGTCAATGGTACATCCCAGTTTCAATGTAGAGAAAATAACATGAGTATGGGGAAGAGGTTTGTTGAGACCTACAGGAAAATTTCAGAAGATATGATATATCTATAAACAATATAAAACAGACCAGAATAATAAGGAATCACTTATTTTCAAATAATATTGGCCAAAAGTTTTCTGGATTGTCTAAAATTAATGACATATACAAATCACAAATTGTCTGGAAATTTCAAGCAAAATTAATACCAAAAAGTCTTACACTAAGAAGTAATAGCAAAGTTCAGGTACCCAAATAAAAGACAAAATGTTTTTAGAAGATCAAAGCATGAACTGAAGAAACAATATGGTTTTCCAGTAGGAAATGGCCTTAGACTCACAGAAGCCCTGTGTTTGTAGCCAGTCAAGACTGGTGAGACAGTTAGAGTGGGGAAAGAAAATCCAGAGCCTCCAGAGATGACCCAGCAGTTAAATGGCACTCACTGCTCCATGACAGGAGTTAGGCCCTTAGTACCTTGTTTGGGAGATTATAATTACCTGTAATTTTAGATCCTGAGGATCAGGGACCCTTCCCTTCCCTCTGTGGGAATCCACATACAAAAGGGCACTCATACACAAAAATAAAAATAAAAATAAAAATAAAAATAAAAATAAATCCCTGTGCAGGATACTATACATTACAAAATTATCCACTCAACGTGATTAACAGATAAACAAATATTTTGTTAATAAACAAAAGCCTTGAAATTACCAAAAAGGGTGTGGTGCTTACTTGCTAAGTGCTTGCAAAGAAGCATTGTACTGGGGTGAATGATTCTATGTTCCAGCTGCATTTAGCAACACATCTATAAACCATGCTTGGAATGTAAAATCCATGAAGCAGAAGGAAGTAACAGCAAATTAGCTAACCAGAATACCCACAGAGATGATCTGAGCTACACTGAAGTAACTTGAGTACATGTCACATATACAAAAAGAAAACAAACAAAGAAAGAAACTTGTAATCAAGCAATGTTTTCTAAAATTTGTTCTTCACATGGAAGAAAAAAGTATAGTGTATAAACAAAATGCACAGAAGTCATGCACAGTCATGATGATATAATATTCTGAAAAACTGAAATTCTTTTCCTCTTATGTTCATATTCTTAATAGATGTGTAGATGACTGGCTGGCCAATGCTAACATAATTACATGGGGTTTTAGCACATGAAAAAGTAAATTCATGTAACAATATTGTAATATTGAAGAAGAAAATTTGAAACACTCTAAGGCTATGATTTCAACATTCCTAATTCTACAAGGCTTTAATATAGTTCCTCATGTTGTAGTGTCTCCCACACATAAAATTATTTTCACTGGTTCCTCATAACTACATTTAGCTAGTTATGAATCATAATGCAAGTATTTGATATACAAAACATCTGATATGCGACCACTGTGAATGATCCCTTGCATATATAATATATATATATTCTATATTTTAGAATATATATATATATATTCTATATTTTAGAATATATATATATATATATATATATATATATATATATATATATTCTAAAAGTTGGACTATGAGTAGCTTATACATGCTGTTTGTTGTTTGGTTTGGTCCTAAACTCCTGAGCACTTTTAATCCATAAACCTGGATCCGGAAATGTTCCCAAACGCAAGCCTTTTGAGTGAGGCTGTGTTAGCATCAGGGTAATAGTCTATGTGTAGCCTCATGTTTCATTAAAAATAAATGTGCATGGTGAATGGTTTGACTACTGTCTTTCGGAGGAAAAATACCCTCCCATCTCATCATCTAGATGTGTCATTCTGAAGATTTCTCCTTGCAAAAATACTAAAAATCAGTGACAAAATGACATGTGCACAGACCAGCTGTAGCAATTTGTTCCTTGCGATACTACATCAGTGTCCAAGACAGGTACCTATTACTTACTGAAGATTTTTTGTTGTTGTTGTTGTTACTGGTTGTGTGTGTGTGTGTGTATGTGCACTTATACTCTGTTTTATAATATAAATATATTGTTATGTTTCATAACAGGCTTATTGTGATAAAATGCTAAGAACAGAACTAGGAAGTGTCTTTGTTGTTCTCAACATGGCAGTGATAGTTGTTGAGAAACTGGACAAGGTATAGGAATGAAATACTTTATAGCAGAATATGGTACAAGAATTAGGTCCTTGTATAACTCAAGAAATGAAGGGTTAAACATAGGATTTTTATGCTGTATGTGATAAACAGAAGGTATTAAAAACTAGTGAAAGAAATGCATAACTTTAAAGATGAAGATCTTGATCATACTTTGAAAGATCAGATTGCTCAGCATCACAGTGATGGCATTTGATAGCTTGCTGATCATGAAACAAGCAAAGATCTATCAGGAGAAACTGCCTTGAAGAGAATTGTGAATAATTCAAAAGGCTTGTTACAGAAGTCTAAGAAAGGACACTACATTCAGTTTTCAAAGATTGGTGTTGATACAGCACCTGCTGATCACAAAGCAGTGAAGAAATGCATTGATGAGCTTGCCAAGGTCATTGCTGATGAAACTCTGACACCAGCATATTTCTGTGCTGCTGATGAAACATCACTGTTTAAGACATATTGACCCAAATGACACTGACTGCAGTGGAATAGATAACTCAAAAGGAATTAAAGATGCGGAACATAGAGTAACCATGCTGGGACATGCTAACAGATCTGTACATAAGTGTGGTCCTGCAAAGATACCCAAAGTTTGCAGACCTACAGTTTAAAGAAGAGCTATTTTGCTATCAGCATGGCACTTGGCACAAGAGGCATCTTATTAGTTTAACTAATGTTTTGTAGCAATATCTCTTGCTTATTGAAAGGCAAGGTGTTGGATGATGACTCCTTAATTATTATTATGCTCATTCTCCAAGGGAAATTCTCATTAAAAGACTAAAGGATGTTTAAAGGAACCTAAGGAGACAACTTAGTTTATAAAGTGCCTGACTTGCTACCATGAGGACCTAGGTTCAATACCACCTTCTGCATAAAATGCTGAGAGTACGGTGGATTGCAATCTCAGCACTAAACAGGAAGAGACAGGAGACTATCTGGCTGTTGTTGAGTAGTCTAGACTAATTGGTACTCCAAAGATCTCAGGGAGACCCAGTGTTTCAAAAAATGAGAATGGCTAAGGAAAGCCAATGCTTGAGATTTTTTTGTTTCTTATAGCCACGTACACATATCTACACATACTCCAAGACATATGTGGATATGCACATCACACATACCATCCAATACAAAGAATGATGTTGATGCTATGCCTCCCTGCACACAGCTTTTACATCAACAAAGAACAATTATATAAATACTTTCTGTTGAGAGCATGATAGCATCAATCAATAAAAGTCTGAGGCAAAAGGGTTGTCAACACAAGATTTCTATGAATAGCAACTTTTAAAGACAAACTATATTACAGTAAAACCAAGCCCATGATATTAAAGATGGACTAAACAAGCCAAGAGAAAATGAGTCCCAAATACAGCGCAAGAGCTAGAGACCCATTCCTTTACCCAGAGAATAACATTTTAAAAACTCTTGGAACATGAGGGCTAAAGATACAGTTGTGCCTGTGTGGCTCTACCTCAGCCCTTTGGCACTTTTCAGTAGATAACATAATGGAAATATATACATACTGAAAGACTGAAGTAGCATACATACATTAATAGGATCAAAAACTCATGCCAGAGAAACATATAAAACAAAATCAACTTTTTCTTCTATTAAATTCAGTATGTCTGGTTTTATGTGGAGATCCTTGATCCACTTGGACTTGAGTTTGGTACAGGGAAATAAGAATGGATCAATTTGCATCTTCTGCATGCTGACCTCCACTTGAGCCAGCATCATTTGCTGAATATGTTGTCTTTTCTTCCACTGGATGTTTTTGTCTTCTTTGTCAAAATCAGGTGACAGTAGGTGTACTTCTGGTCCTTCAGTTCTATTCCATTGAACTACATGCCTGTCTCTGTGCCAATACCATGCAGTTTTTATTCACTATTTCTCTGTAGTAGAGCTTGAGTTAAGGGATGCTGATTCCCTCAGAAGTTCTCTTATTGTTGAGAATAGTTTTCACTATCCTGGGCTTTTTATACCCATGATACAACTCTCAGAACTTATAAAGCTCAAGAAGAAGGAAGATCAAAGTGTGGAGGTTTCAGTCCAACTTAGAAGGGGGAATAAAATAATCATGGGAGGAAGAGAGTGAGAGAGACTTAGGAGGAAGAGAGGAAGAGGAGGAAAGAAGGGCACAATCAGGTGCGGGTCTGTACATCAAGTGAGATGTACAGAGGGTAAGGAAATTGAACAGATATCTGTACCAATGGGGGATTAGGTTACATGGAGTAGCCACCAGAAAGTTACAGATTCCCGGAAAGCAAGAGGATCCCAGAACTCAATGAAGATGACATTAGCTGAAATACCCAAAAAAGGGGAGAGAGAAACTGTAGAGACCATATCTAGAGCTTAGGCATGGACCCTGGAAGAGGAATGGGCCACCCAACTATATTGAAATTTTTAACCCAAAGTTGCTCCATATAAAGGAAATACAGGGACAAAGAGTGGAGTAGAGACTCAGTCAGAGAGAGCCCCACCTGGAGATCCATCCCAAATTTGGCCACCAAACACAGACACTATTGTTGATGCCAAGAAGTGCTTGCTGACAGGAACCTGATATAGCTGTCTCCTGAGAGGCTCTGCTAGAGCCTGATCAATACAGATAGAAATACTTGCAGTCAACCATCGGACTGAGCATGGGGACCCAATGCAGGAGTTAGGGGAATGACTGAAGGAGAAACTCCATAGGAAGAACAACATTATCAACCAACCATAGCCCCCAAAACTTCCAGGGACTAAACAACCAACCAAAGAATGCACATGGATGAACCCATGGCTCCAGCAATGTAGCAGAGGATGGCCTTATCTGGCATCGATGGAGGGAGGCCCTTGGTCCAGTAAAGGTTTGATGCCACAGCATAGCTGAGTGTTTTTGTTATTAGTTTTCTTAGTTTGGGTTTTGTTTTTGAAATAATGTTTTACTGTACTGCTTAGATTGTTCTCAAGCACCAGTTTCAAGTGATCCTCCTACCTCAACCGTGGTAGTAACTGGAAGCAAAGACCCTTCCCCCCAAATCATTGCTGTTTCTCAGTCAAGTTTCTCTGAGGACACTACCTGAAAACATTGTGCTTACACTTAAAAAAAAAAAAAGACAGATATTTAATGTGAAGTAAAATTATTTGATACCATTCCACACATTACATATGTAGTAATACATATTTAATAGTAAAATAGTTTGACTAAATTCAAGTCAGTAATAATGGAGATTAAAAATAGCCATAGGTTGTGCATTTGAGTGGCTCAATAGTGAATCACTTTTTCTTTTTCTTTTTCTTTTTTTTTTTACAATTTTTTTTATTAGATATTTTCTTTATTTACATTTCAAATGCAATCCCAAAAGTACGCTATACCCTACTACTGCCCCTGCTCCAATACCCACTCACTCCCACTTCTTGACCCTGGCATTCCCTGTGTTGGGCCATATAAAGTTTGCAAGACCAAGGGGCCTCTATTCCCAATGATGGCCGACTAGGCCATCTTCTGCTACATATGCAGCTAGAGACACGAGCTCAGGAGGTACTGGTTAGTTCATATTGTTGTTCCACCTATAGGGTTGTAGCCCCCTTCAGTTACTTGGGTACTTTCTCTAGCTCCTCCATTGGGGGGGGGGGGCTGTATTCCATCCAATAGCTGACTGTGAACATCCACTACTGTGTTTACCAGGCACTGGCATAGCCTCACAGGAGGCCGCTATATAGGGTTCTTTCAGGAGAATCTTGCTGGCATGTGCAATAGTATCTGGGTTTGGGGGCTGATGATGGGATGGATTCCCGGATGGGGTAGTCTCTGGATAGTCCAACCTTTCATCTAAGCTCTAAATTTTGTCTCTGTATCTATATCCTTTCATGGGTATTTTGTTCCCTATTCTAAGGAGGAATGAAGTATCCACACGATAGTCTTCTTTCTTGGTTTTCTTGTGTTTTGCAAAATGGATCTTGGGTATTTAGGTTTCTGGGTTAATATCCACTTATCAGTGACTACATATCATGTGAGTTCTTTTGTGATTGGGTTAGCTGACTCAGGATGATACCCTCCAGATCCATCCATTTGTTGAGGAATTTCATAAATTCATTGTTTTTAATAGCTGAGTAGTACTCCATTGTATAAATGTACTACTTTTTCTGTATCCATTTCTCCATTGAGGGACATCTGGGTTCTTTCCAGCTTCTGGCTATTATAAATAAGACTGCTATGAACATAGTGGAGTATGTGTCCTTATTATCAGTTGGAAGATCTTCTGGGTATATGCCCAGAAGAGGTATTGCTGGATCCTCCTGTAGGTCTATGTTCAATTTTCTGAGGAACTGCCAGACTGATTTCCAGAGTGGTTGTACAAGCTTGCAATCCCACCAACAATGGAGGAGTGTTCCTCTTTCTCCACATCCTCGCCAGCATCTGCTGTCACCTGAATTTTTAATCTTAGCCATTCTGACTGGAGT
>NC_034590.1:64917360-64918473 GCF_900095145.1 Mus pahari
ATAGGACTGTTTAGGTCATTAATCTGATCCTGATTTAACTTTGGTACCTGGTATCTGTCAGGAATTTGTCCATTTCATCCAGGTTATCCAGTTTTGTTGAGTATAGCCTTTTGTAGTAGGATCTGATGATGTTTTGGATTTCCTCAGGGTCTGTGGTTATGTCTCCCTTTTCATTGCTGATTTTGTTAATTAGGATGCCCTCTAGTGAGTCTGCCTAAGGGTTTATCTATCTTGTTGATTTTCTCAAAGAACCAGCTCCTGGTTTGTGTGATTCTTTGAATAGTTCTTTTTGTTTCCACTTGGTTGATTTCAGCCCTAAGTTTGATTATTTCCTGCCTTCTACTCCTCATAGGTGAATTTGCTTCCTTTAGTTCTAGGGCTTCTAGGTGTTCTGTCAGGCTGCTAGTATATGCTCTCTCTACTTTCTTTTTGGAGGCACTCAGGGCTATGAGTTTTTTAAAGAAAATTAATTGCTTCCTGTTATTTTTGTTATTTTTGTTGGGATTTTGTTCTTGGGGCTGTCTTCTTTTAGGTTTTTTGAAGGATTACTTTCTTGTTTTTTCTNGGATGTAGTTTCTGTCCGTGTGTTGATGTTTTCCCTTTATTCTCCTTTGAAGTGCTGGATTTGTGGATATATATTGTGTGAATTTGGTTTTATTATGGAATACTTTGGTTTCTCCATCTATGGTAATTGAGAGTTTTGCTGGGTATAGTAACCTGGGCTGGCATTTCTGTTCTCTTAGGGTCTGTATCACATCTGTCCAGGATCTTCTGGCTTTCATAGTCTCTGGTGAGAAAATTCTTGTAATTGTAATAGGCCTGCCTTTATATGTTACTTAACCCTTTTCCCTTGCTGCTTTTAATATTCTATCTTTATGTAGTGCATTTGTTGTTCTGATTATTATGTGTCAGGAGGAATTTCTTTTCTGGTCCAGTCTATTTGGAGTTCTGTACACTTCTTGTATGTTTATGGGCATCTCTTTCTTTAGGTTTGGGAAGTTTTCTTCTATAATTTTGTTGAAGATATTTGCTTGTCCTTTAAGTTGAAGGACATGGCCATCTCTTTCTTTAGGTTTGGGAAGTTTTCTTCTATAATTT
The DNA here is from genome assembly GCF_900095145.1 of Mus pahari. NCBI lineage: Eukaryota > Metazoa > Chordata > Mammalia > Rodentia > Muridae > Mus > Mus pahari. The sequence goes on from NC_034590.1 coordinate 64,918,459, forward strand.
TGTTGAAGATATTTT
>NC_034590.1:64918867-64928142 GCF_900095145.1 Mus pahari
TTTAAATCCGATTCTTGCTTTTCGGGTGTGTTGGCATATCCAGGACTGACTGATGTGTGTTGCTATGTTCTGATGATGGTGAGTGGTCTTGGTTTCAGTTAGTAAGATTCCTTCATTTGCCTTTCGCCATCTGGTGATCTCCGGAGTTAGTTGTTATAGTTGTCTCTGGTTGGAGCTTGTTCCTCCTATGATTCTGTTAGCCTCTTTCAGCAGTCCTGGGAGTCCAGCTCTCTCCTGAGTCTCAGTGGTCAGATTACTCTCTGCAGGGAAGCTCTCCTCTAGCAGGGAATGTGTACAGAGGCCTGGCGTTCAGATCTGCCTGCTGGCTGAAGATGTAGACCCAAAACAGGGCCTGTTCCAGAAGATGTGTTGCCTCTGCAGTTTACATACTCAACTGCACACACTAGACACTGAGGGACCCTGGACACAATATGACTCTCTCACCTGCTCTGGCNGACAGAGCCCTCACNGGTGGCCACCTTTCCTCTGGCAAGGAAGGTGCCCAAATTTCTGGAGCCCGAAACAGGGTCTGTCCCAGAAGCTAGGTTGCTTCTCTCTGTCCCAAAGCTGTGTAGCTCCTGTGGTCTATACTCTCACCAGTGCAGACTGGAGCCTAGGAAAACCAGAGCAAAGATGACTCCCTTACCAGCTCCGGTAGTGAGAGCCCTTCCGGGCAGACACCTATTCTCTGGTGGGAAAGGTGCCAGATGTCTTGAGCCAGAAATGGAGTCTGTCCCCGCAGCTTTGTCACTTCTGAGGGCCGTCTAGAGCAAAGATGGCTCTCTTACCACCTCAGACACTGAGAACCCTCCTGGGTGGACACCTGTCCTCTGGCGGGAAAGGTGCCAGATGTCTGGAGCCAGAAAAGGAGTCTGTCCCAGCAGCTGTGTTGCTTTTGCAGGCCGTCCTCTCCCCGGCAACCCACTGGAGCAAAGATGGCTCTCTTATCAGCTCAGGCACTGAGAACCCTCCCAGGTGGACACCTCTCTTCTGGCGGGAAATGTGCAGGATGTCTGGAGCCAGAAACGGAGTCTGTCAGAAGCTTTATAGCTTCTGAGGGCCACCAGGAGTAAAGATGGCTCTCTTACCAGCTCAGGCACTGAGATCCCTCCCGGGCGGACACCTCCACTTTTTCTTTTAGTTTACTGATTTGTTTAATTTCTTTGCCATGGACAAAATTATTCTAAAATGTTGTTAAATTCTTGGCTGGCAAGGTTGCTGAGTGGGTACGTCAAATTGCCACCAAGGCTGACAACCTGTGTTTAATCCTCAGGAACCATACAGTGAAAGGAGAGAGATAGCTCCTGAATGATGTAGTAGATATCCACATATGAATCATGGCACCTGATATCCCCTCTTCCCAACATACAGACATAAATGGAATAAATGTACAATAGATGATTTTTAAAATATCATCAATTCCCTTCAGAATAGATATATAAAAATGAACCACAAATACACATTTTTGCATTTAGATATATTATTCTACTACATGCCATTGTGTATATAAAATATTTAAAAATCCTAATAAAAAATATTTTGGTCCCCAGCATTGCACTGACAGGAAAAATCACTTTGAACAACTTGTTTTTGGGAGTCCAGAGGCTGTATTTTGGTGTGTATCACTACTTTGGAAAAGTATCCAGGATCATATAACATTTCAAGAGTTTTTCCTGCTGTAGATTTGAATATGTTACATACATTTTAAGGGTTTTTAATTTTCTTATTTTCTCCATTTGTCATTTGAGAACTTGCCATTCTTAATAATGATTTCCTTCTCACAACTGCTGATGAGCACATCATAGTATTTCTAGAATATTATCTTTAAGGTCTAGCATGTTTAAATCTTTAGGTTTTTCTATTTGTTTAAGTGCATTTCTCACTTGTCTTACATTCTTTTCTTTCATATTTAGAATTCCTAAAATTGATAGGTTAGATTGTATTATTACTAGCATTTTTTTAGAGCTCCTGACATAGTAATTATAGTTGTTTTACCTTTTCTGATATTTTAACATATTTCATTGTTATATTTTGTTTTAAATCTTGTATTTGCTTTGTCTCTTCAATGTGTGTATTTTTCTTACATATGGACCTGCTTTATTATATTTCTTGTTGAAAGTCAGAGATGCATCAGATGATTGTCTTTAAGGACCAGATGATTTTATTCAAGGAAAACAAATATTTCTGTATGAGATTAAATATATATATGAATGGAAACAGGGCTCAGACCACCCCATAACATTCTTCTGGTTTCAAACATTTTCGGTTCTGTTGTTAAGTTTTGATGCTTTTTATGAAAATAGTGGATTCACACACCTCTAATGTCTTGAGTTTTCTCCCTTCGGGGGACAGATGTAAAGCTGTAAGGTATTATTACATTTCATTCCATCTTCAGCTTTGTAAGCACTTTCCCCTACCCCTTTTGCTTACTACAGGACTGATGGTCTGAAATAAACTCACTAAGGTTATGATACCTTCTAGGAGACTTTACCCTCAAAGAGTTACTTAGAGTATCTCCACTATACTGATATTTCAATAATGTATTGAAATCAATGTCTAAGTGTTTCTACTCTTTTGAGGTTAAAGGTTTCTGAAAAACTCACTACTTGCTAAGACTAAGGTCTTAACATAAAAGAGATTTATTTGCCTCTAAGGGACAAAGGTCAGGGAATAAGAGACAAAAACAGGAGATAGAGAATCAGGGAGAAGGGGGAGGGGTCAAAGGAGAAAGTGAAGGGGTTTTTACCCTAAAGGAGGAAAAGATCGCCTCTGGATAGAGAAGACAAACACAGTCCATAGACAAATGACAGTTTATAAAGGTAAAAGGGTAAGCCCCTGTTTCATTTAACTAGACATGTTCACTGGGTGAGCAAAGAGGTCTTTTTTATTGCTGGACTTTAATGCTTTGATAGCAGGATTTTTTCAAATAAGCATCAGAAGGAGGAAGTGGCCAAATAAGGGCATAGACCTTGGTGGATAGCTTTTGGAATGCAATCTAAATGGTTTTTAGCAAGGCAGAGGAGATAGGGAGAAGGGCATGGCCTGCCAGAGCCATGTGTGCCATGCTCAATTTGAACTGAATCCCTTTAATTTTTACTTCAGATAACTGGATTTCACATTTGACCTCCTAGAGGAGCCTGTTTCTCAGATATTTTGATGGAACTTCGCATGAGTTTTCAAATTTTTGATGTGACTAAACAAACAATAGGAACAAAGACAATAACACAATATATTTAAGTTTATCTTTCTTGCTCTAAATAATAGGCGTTGATGGCATTTATATTTCTAACACGGGAACTGAAACTGGAAATATGAGATATAATTTTTGAATTTTGTTAACTACTACCAGGATCATTATATTTTGTATCCTGTGGTAGGGGATTAACTCTAAGCTTGTCTTCCAGCTCCTGCTGCTGATTCATATGAAGGCCACAGGATTCTCCCTTGTTAACAGCAAGTAATATGAAAATTTTAACCCCCCTAGAATTGGAAATGTCTTCATATGAGTTTACCTATAAATAAAGCATAAAGCCTAAATGCTGTCTTGGTGAATTAATTTAAAAATGTTTTATCCAAAAGGCAGTTTCAAATACATGCAACTCATTCTCTGCCATTTGTGCAATACCTATTGACTATTTTCCCTTTGTACTCTGATATTCAGATATTAAGGCATGTAAATAATCACCAAAAACTCTATATGCATATTTGGAGAGACGATTTTCCAGTAATTTCAAGAAGGTTCTTATAAAAGGTTTCCTTGAGAGAGGGCCATCCAGAAAGAGTCATGGTGCTGCACTGTCTTTTTCTGCTTATCTATAGTCTTTCGTTATTTTACTTAACTCAGGAACAACTGTCATAGCCCCCTTCTCAGTCCCCTTATTAAAGCATTTACATGCAGTAATGTTTTATTCCTTGTTCATATATATATATATATATATATATATATATATATATATATATATTGAAATTACATTCTTTTCCCAAAGAAAATGTGTAGTATACAGGGTTATAATGCTGCCTCCAAGAAGATAAATCTCAAATAACCATGAAATGTTATTATTTTAGACTACATGAAGTAGAATTAGGTTTACAGATGGATTTAAGGCTGATAATCTGCTTACTTATGATAAGCAGATGATTCTGGATCATGCACATAGGCAATGAAAGCACAGGGGTAACTTGAAACTAGGTAAAGAAAACCCAGATTGCATTTAGATGGGGACATGCTAGAACATTGGCCAGAGAGGTGCAATAATGCTTCTCCGGGATGAGGTGAGAAGCCCCAAAGCTAGGAACTCTGCATATTTTCTAGGTCACAGAAAGAACAAGGAAATAGGTATCTCTTAGTTTTTTAGAAATAATTATTATATTTGATGCCTTGGTGCTAGCCCCCTGAAATCCTTGGTGACTTCTGACTGGAGGGACTATAAAATGAGACATGCACAATGATATGAGATACAGAATTTAATGGATATTTATTTATTTTATATTACCTCACCTTCAATATTTAGTTAATGAATAAGTCATTTCACACCTGATGAAGACCTCATCTTTGCTTGTTTTTTAAATATATGAGTGTATGCATGTGAAAGTATGTGTGTGTGTATGAATATATATGATACACAAGCATGCCTAGCTATAAAAACCAGAAATAAAATCAGATTTTCTGGAGCTCAGATGTAAGCTCATTATAAGCTGCAAGATATGGATGTTGAGAATTGGACTCTTGTCTTATAGTAGAACACTAGTGGTCTTAAACACTTAACCATGTATCTAAACCTCACATCATTTTTTTTCTCATGTTTTTTCCAGAAATACCCTAAGAGACACATCTAGCTCACAATCTACTTTTTATGTGCTGACTTCATACTTTCAATGTGTTAAAAGAGAGAAATCTACAAACTCTGCTTTCCACACTATCCAGATACAGCATCCATGTTCCTTGGTGGCTGAAATGACACAGACCTGAGGGATAGAACTGGTACAATTGGCTTCTTCTTAGACTTTCTTTTTATTTAATACAAGGTGTAAATTTAAAAAATAAAATATAGACTGAATTTTAAAAAAATGCCAACATATGTACAAATAACACTAGATTATTTTATTTAAACTCAATGTATTGTTAGCCTTGTCCTAAATGCTAACTTCCTATTCAACCTTCATCACATTATGCAATGTATACTAACTACATCATCTCTGCACTGAAACTTTATCAGCGGTCCAGATCACATTCGTTCTGAGAAAGAGCTCCATTCCAAAGCACTCATCACAGTCTTACTTCTTTCTTTCTTTTTTATTATGAGCATTCTCTCATTTCTTATTTTGTGGTGAAGTGATTATTGGATACATTGAATATCTCTCAATGTGTGATTTTATATTTCCTTCTCAAGATTGCTTTATGCATAATTTTCAAGAAGATATATAATGTGCTATTCTAAATGCTGATTGCATCCCATCAGATTACAGATGATGCTTTTACTCATTACTGATGATATTAATGTTTTCTATTTCATAATAATGGTGTGCTAGGCTTCTGGACTTGAAGATACTTCATTTGAGGAACTGAAGAAATGTATAAGAAACTATAGGGACATGAGTTTTGAGACAAAGAATATGAATACCTCTGTGCACATCCCAACACATGTATATACAAACATGTTAGCATGTATCAATTTATTCATATGCACACATGAATATGAAGTTTTACATACACTGCACATACATATGAAAACATTCAAAAGACATCCTTTATTATTGCTGTATTCATTTTGTAGTTGTGTACAGTTAGATGGTACAGTTAGATGGGAAGTGAGATACATTAATATCACATTCATAATCTCTAATCTCTGTGTTCAGTCACTCAACTGTATAAAAGCACCATTCATCCCCCATTGTGCATCAGTTCTTTACACATGCTACCTTAGTTGTGAATTCTCTTCCACTCACATGTCCTCTAATTCAACTCTGTATAACTTCAGCTCTTGACTCACACACAAGTGTGGACATTTACTAGTGTTGGTCTCTTTATTGAACTTAGTAATAAAATATTTAAGGATGGAGAATGATAGATAAAAAGATCACTTAAACACAGGAAATAAAATACACTATGGTGAAGAAAATGGTGATGTTAATACTTTATTCTAACACCTTTATTCATTTGTTCATCAGTCTAATTTAGAGTACAATTATGATCAATAAGACCCTTTATACTAGTAGATAAAAGATATAACTTTTAACACTGATCTTTTGATGTCTATGTCATATATGTTCTGTTCTTCAGTTTGTTGCTGATGAAAGTTTTTCCAGAGCATTTTCTCTAGTTCTTTGTTGATATTCTTGGTTTTACTAAAGTTTCATAACAAGGGCCCCAGTGTAGAAGCTGTATTTCTCCCAGGCAGCCTTTATAGCTTTCATTGTGATTTTCAAAGAGCCCTCTAATCTCATATACAAATTAATTTACTGATGGTATTGAAAATAAAATCAATTCTTCTCTATCATTTTTCTTGAAATTGGATACCTCTCTGATTTTTATGACTTCATTACATCAACAAGAAGTAGGGCTTGTTATTAGATTTTTCATCTTGTAGTGGGAGAGACTGCTGTGGAATCTGACAATTGAATTACTTATTCGGTAACTTGGGAAATAAGGAAGAGTTGTGAGTTGTGGATTTATAAGACCCACTGAGACTGACTTAAAGCTACAGCTTTTTATCAGTGACCCACTAGAGGAGTCTCTTTGATTAAACCACCATGGTGACATCTGGAGTTTTCGAAGATTAGTCATTTGCATAGTGGTCTAGTTCTTCCTTTTTTAATTCAGTTATCTCAAGAAACAGCAGCACTTCCCTATGGAAATAGGTGAAAGAATACTTAAATTGCATAGTTGCTATGATAGTATGGGGTTTTGACAATAGATGACATGCTGCTAACGAGGTTTCTGTTTCATAACCTGAGTTTCAAGTTTTTTTATTTTGACGACTAGGCTGCGTGCTTCTCATTGTATAAAATGAGGTAAGACAAAGCCATCACGAATAGAAATTATATATAAAAATAGAACCATTCAAAGAAAAAACTGAGGAAAATGAGAAAAATTCAGAGGAATGTGTGCTAATTATTATACAGTGGGAGAGACTTTAACAAAAAACTGCATCATGGGAAAACTATAAAATGTCATTAATAAATTTTGATAGTTAGGAAATGTGATCCCCATGAAAAATATTGAAGAATTGGCCTGGATTTTTAATTTCTGCTTTTCAGTAATACATAGAAGAAAAGATTTAGATTGGTATGCATCCTGTTGAGAAAAAATAACAAAAATTGAAGCTTCTAGAAAATACTAGCTTACTGAGATTGTACAAAAAAAGGCAAAGTCAATAATTTATTATTAGAGAAGAGTGTTCTCTTTTTTATTGTTTTGATTTATTTTTTAGGTTGGGAGCATATCAAAACTATTTTTTTTTATTTTACCAGGAGAAATCCATTCACATCGATGTCTACAGATGTTACAGCACTTCTACAAACAGAAATGAACATGTCAAGGTTAGATCTATAAAGAAAGCTTATTGCTAATGGATAGAATTTTACGACAGCCTAACAGAATTCATGAGAATCTTCCATTTGTATGGACACTGCCAACTTGGAATAAAAGAAATAATGAGAGAGAGAGTTGTCCATGGACAGTGAACAGGTTGATAAAGCTACAACATTTCAAGCACGAATTATCCTTCACTTAGTGGGATCACTCTCAGTTGGAGATTCAGAAACTCCTGTTGGAGTCCTAGTCCTCCAAAGATAGCTTTAGGCCTAAAGGGGAACATCAGAGGTTGAAAGTACTTTTTGCTTTTCCAAAAGAAGGAACTTCAGTTTCCAGCACTCCTATCAGGCAGATCACAGCTATCTGTAATTCTACTTCTGTGAGAAGCAATCTTCTCTGCTGGCCAACTTGGGGACCTGCATACATGTGCACAAACTCACCTGTACACATACACACATACACACAAATAAGAGAAAGATATTGTTCAGGAGGAAATTCTTTTTTTTTTTAAATTTATTTATTTATTTTTTATTATTTTCTTTATTTACATTTCAAATGCTATCCTGAAAGTTCACTATACCCTCCCCCTGCCATGCTCCCCTACGTACCCACTCCCACTTCTTGGCCCTGGCCTTCCCCTGTACTGGGACATAGAAAGTTTGCAAGACCTAGGGGCCTCTCTTCCCAACGATGGCCGATTAGGCCATCTTCTGCTACATATGCAGCTAAAGACACAAGTTCAGAGGGTACTGGTTAGTTCATATTGTTGTTCCACCTATAGGGTTGCAGCCCCCTTCAGCTCCTTGGGTACTTTCCCTAGCTCCTCCATTGGGGGCCCTGTGCTCCATCCAATAGCTGACTGTGAGCATCCACTTCTGTGTTTGCCAGGCACTGGCATAGTCTCTCAAGAGGCCGCTATATCAGGGTCTCAGGGGGAAATTCTTATGAGGTCTTTAAACTGTAGGCAAAATTACTCTAGATTGTAGCCTTTAATGAGGTCTTTAAGCTGAAAGTGTAATTACCTTAGATTGTAGGCTTTACTCTGTAATATCATGTACCATATGGAAGCTTAGAATAGCAGTTTCTAATTTCATGGAACTCAGCTTAGAGTAAAGCCACCCACACATTCAGACAAAAGTCTTTCAGTCTCTGTGTGATGAGGATACTACCATTAATAAGTTTTGTATGAGTCAGTATTTGAGTTTTAGAATATAGTGATATCATTAAGATAAGCATCAGTTATATCCAGTTGTGAACAATCAGAACTATAATAGTGACAAGCCTGGCATGAAATATCTACTGCTATAACAATGATACTAATTTCCTGGAAGTAACAAACTATTATCCAATTGTTATACGGCCCCACTTCACAGGATGAAGTCTAAACATGGTGCCATTTTAGGGTCAATGACTTATTGCTCCCTAGATCATAGACCTTATAGATGAATCTATTTGTATTACTATGCTAAATGGACATAGTATTAAACCTTTTCCTAATGACTTAGGGTTATCCCCACAAATCAGTGTAACTTTCAATACTCTTCTGTGAATTTTCTGTTTGTAAAGGTAGTTAATATATGGTTAGTACAGAGACCCACAGCTGGACCAAGTGAAGAGAATGAGAGATTTCAGAATTCTAAGCCTTAAGTAATATATATATATATATATATATATATATATATATATATATATATATATGTGTGTGTGTGTGTGTGTGTGTGTGTGTGTGTGTGTGTGTGTG
>NC_034590.1:64928187-64931583 GCF_900095145.1 Mus pahari
AAAGGTATGTGAGGTATGGAACTGGGAAGGAGGGGTTCTTTTATTTGGATATATAGAAATGTAGGAGAGAGAGAGAGAGAGAGAGAGAGAGAGAGAGAGAGAGAGAGAGAGAGAGAGAGAGACCTCCCATTCACAAGGCTCAGAGATCATGGTGGAAGAGGGGTCATAAAGAGTATAAGAACCAAAGATGCTAGAAAACTAAAAGGAAACAAACTTCTCAGTACTCGCATGTATGAACTCACCGTGCTTATGAAGGTATGCACAAAATCAGCACAAGCCCAAGCCATACCAAATCCAGGTATGAAGATGGGAACTTGAGACTAAATTCCACTCCCTACCTTTGGCACTATTAACAACTGTTAGCTGCTGGAAGACACAAACACACTTTCTTCTAACAATGATGCCCTCTCTAATAAAAAGACTACATGTCCAAGAATATTTGGGCAGCACAAATAGATCTTGATGGACTAAAAGGAAAAATGATATAAAATAAGGTAAGTACTGAAGGGGTAGATCTGAGACAAGTTGTGGGACAGAGGAGAGACGTGTGTGTGTATGTATGTGTTTTTGTGTAATTATAATTAAAAACACATGAATTTGAAAGAGGATAATGAGGCCTATGTAATGAAAATCTCAAAAAATAAAGGTAATAATTAGAAAAAGCATATTGACTGAATTTCTCCAAGAGCTAATGAATTTTTTAAAAGAGGATAAAGGCAAGAATACTTAAAAAGTTGAAAGACAAAAAGACCATTATAGTCACCATTCTGAAAAAACATAATTCAAATGTGAAGGAAAGTAATTTGGAAAATAAATCACCATTATAATGCCTATTAGAAGTGTTAAGTTCCTGATTTTAGCGGGATTGCTTAAAGTTTCTCTCCATTTTGCTTGCTACTGGTTTCCTGTATATCGCTTTTACTATGTTTAGGTATGGGCCTTGAATTCTTGATCTTTTTAAGACTTTTACCATGAAGGAGTGTTGAAATTTTTCAAATGCTTTTTCAGCATCTAATGAGATGGTCTTGTTTTTTTTTTCTTTGAGTTTGCTTATTTGGTGGATTATATTGATGGATTTTCATATATTGAACCATCCTTGCACCCCTGGGATGAAGCTTACTTGATCATGATCGCGGATCATTTTGATGTGTTCTTGTATTCTGTTTGCGAGAATTAGCTTGAGTATTTTTGCATCGATAATCATGAGGGAAATTGTTCTGAAGTTCTCTTTATGTGTTGTGTCTTTGTGTGTTTTAGGTATAAGTGTAACTGTGACTTCATAGAAGGAATTGGGTAGTGCTCCTTCTGTTTCTATTTTGTGCAACAGTTTGAAGAGTATTGGTTCTCTCTGGACCTATTCAATAAAGTACTCGAAGTCCTAGCCAAACTAATTAGACAAAAAAAAAAAGGGGGTGGGTGGGTCAAAGGCAGACAAGTTAGAAAGGAGGAAGTTAACATATCACACTTTGCCGATGATGTGATGGTATACTTAAGTGACTCCAAAAATTCCACCAGAGAACTCCTAAACCTGAGAAACAACTTCCAAAAAGTGGCTAGATATAAAATTCACTCAAACAAATCAGTAGCTTTCTTCTACTCAAAGGATAAACAGGCAGAGAAAGAAATTAGGGAAATGATGCCCTTTACAATAGTCCAAAATGTGGATGATTCAGACCTTCTAAGAGAGAACAAAATACTCAAGGGACGAAATGAGACTAAATTTGGAGCAGAGACTGAAGGAATGGCCTTCCAGAGACTGCCCCCCCCCCCCAGGGATCCATCCCATATACAGACACCAAACCCAGACAGTATTGTGGGTGCTAAGAAGTTATTACTGACAGGAGTCTGATACAGCTGTCTCCTGAGAGGCTCTGCCAGAGTCTGACAAATACAGAGGCAAATGCTCACAGCCTACCATTGGAATGAGCACGGGGTCCCCAATGGAGGAGTCACAGAGAGGATTATAGGAGCTAAAGGATTTGCAACCCCATAGGAAGAACAATATCAAGCAACCAGATCCCCCAGATCTCCCAGGGACTAAACCACCAACCAAGGAATACACATAGAGCAACCCATGTCTCCACCTGCATATGCAGCAGAGGAAGGCCTTGTTGGGCATCAGTGGGAGGAGAGACCCTTGGTCCAGTAAGTGCTCAATGCCCCAGTGTAGGAGCATGCCAAGTTGGAAAGGGGGGAGTAGGTAGGTGGATGGGAGAGCACCCTCACAAATACAGGGTAAGGGGGGATAATAAAGCGAGTTTCTGGAGGGGAAATCCGGAAAGGGGGTATCATTTGAAATGTAAATAAATAAAATATCCTATATAAACAAACAAACAAACAAATAAGAAATATTAAAATTAAGCTCTTCCAAAAGCAGGGTAACAGCATAATTTAATTAGTTGTAATTGCATAAACAAAAGAGAAACAGAGATAGAATATATAAAACATAATTCACTCACTTTGTACAGGCCAAGAAAATAAATAGAGTATAGAGTGTAAATACATTGGTAACAAAAGTTCACAAATAAGCAATATGAGTTATATAGATATGACAAGGCATGACAGAGAAGAGTTTGTTGGACAGTACAGATGAAACATAATTTATACAGACATACAATTAGAGAAAATATAATAATTCAATAGTATTAATAGTAATAAAAATAATACATTAAAAATAGGTTTCTGTTTAAGAAGATAACTAAATAGAATAAAACTCATGCAGATTTCTACACAGAAGGATGCAGAGTAGGGACAGGAGCAATATCAGCTATAAAAGAGGCTACAGCACTGTTGATGTGACAGGCTTTAAGATGATACCAAATAGGTTTTGTGAAGGACTCACATGGAAAAAGACAAAAATTAAACATGAAGTAGACACATAGGTAGATTTATATCTATTAAAGAAGTGAAATTTCTTATGAATAACCATCCCAAACACAAGAAAAACGTAAACTGTGATGGTGTTCATGAGGTAGTCTGCCAAATCTTCACAATTCCTCAAAATGAAGGTGGAGGGGAAGGAAGTGATGTTTTCAGTGACGCGCTGTTGGGAGAGTGTGGCAAGAGTGGTGCAGACACAAGAATAAGAAGAATGGGCAACAAAATACCCATGGAAGGAGTTACAGAGACAAAGTTTGGAGCTGAGAAGAAGGAAGAGACTGCTCCCCTCCCCTGGGGATCCATTCCATATACAACCACCAAACACAGACACTATTGCATGTGCCAGAAAGATTTTTTTTTATTATTTTCTTTATTAACATTACAAATGCTATCCCGAAAGTTCCCTATACCCCCCCCGTCCCTGCTCCCCTACCCACCCACTCCCACTACTTGGCCCAGGCCTTCCCTTGTGCTGGGTCATATAAAGTTTGTAAGACCAAGGGGCCTCTCTTCCCA
>NC_034590.1:64932089-64940685 GCF_900095145.1 Mus pahari
CCCAATGATGGCTGACTAGGCCATCTTCTGCTACATATGCAGCTAGAGACAAGAGCTCTGGGGGTGCTGGCTAGTTCATATGACACAGGAGGTTTTAAACAAATCATATAAAATTGGGAAAAAATGCATAAGGGTAGAGAAGGAATTAAGTGTGAGGGACTTGGAGTCAATTTTATTAAAACATAAATATATGTAATTCTGAAAAATTGAAACAATTCAATTGCAAAATAGAAGTGTAGTGTTTTCTTTTTTTTTCTATAAAAGAGATTGAAACAAAAACTTCTTCATTCTTTGAAGCTGGTGGAAGGGAGGAAGTGATCAGAGGGAACGTATAGAGTACATCGTTTAGAAAATATTATAAACAATCTATATATATATATATATATATATATTTTGCATATATGCATATATATATATATGCAAACCCCAGTAATAAATGCATATATAAGTACTGAAAGAATGAAAACTGAAACAATTATTTCAAGTAATCATAGATGTGGAACGCCAACCAAACATGGCCACAAAACAAGTTATGTATTCAGGATGTGTCAAATAGTGTATAAATACTTCTATACATCATGACAGAGTAATTTATTTCAGATATACAAAGTTGGTTTAACATCCAATTTCAATCTTAGTGACCACATCAATAGGTTGAATAAGAAAAATTGTATGAGCAAATGAATTTAGGCAGAAAAAACATTTAACAAATTATCACACCTATTCACGATGTAAAAAAAAACTCAGTAAAATAATATGCAAAACTTCTTAGCATGAAAATGTCAAAAATTCAGCAATGAAATAAAAGGGTAAGAAATTGAATATTAAATTGTCAGACTCATGAGCAACAGAGTTTTCTCTCACATATGTAATCACTACCAATCAGAAAATAAAATAGGAACTAAGTAGATAATGGAAGAAAATATAAATATGGCATTTTTTCACAGATAGAATGAATTTATAATAAAGAGACTCTCAAAAATTTTTTGGAGGAAAGTTGTATTAGTCAGTGTTCTCTAGAGTCACAGAATTTATGGATAGTCTCTATATAGTAAAGGAATTTATTGATGACTTACAGTCTGCAGTCCAATTCCCAACAATGGTTCAGTAGTACCTGTGAATGGAAGTCCAATGATCTAGCAATAGCTTAGTCCCACATGGCTAGCAGGCGAAAGAGCGAGAAAAAGACTCCCTTCTTCCAATGTCCTTATGTGGTCTCCAGCAGAAGGTGTAGCCCAGATTAAAGGTGTGTGCTACTACACCTTTAATCCCAGATGACCTTGAACTTGGAGATCTCCCTGTCTTAATCTTCTGGAATCCATAGCCACTATGCCTCAAGATCTCCACACCAAGATCCAGATCAGAAACTTCTATCTCCCAGCCTCCAGATTAGGTTCACTGGTGAGCCTTCCAATTCTGGATTGTAGTTCATTCCAAATATAGTCAAGTTGACATCAGGAATAGCCACTACAAAAGTCCTAGTAATAATATTGTCAAAGGACACAAAGATCACGTATAAAGGTAAATCAGTCTCTAGTCCACAAGTAGTTAACAGGTAATAATAAAAATTAAAATATATTAAAAAAAACATATCAATTGATGTAGTAAATTCAAAAGGAATATTTAGGCATAATATTAATAGATCATATAAAGTATCTATATGGAAACAATAAACTTCTGGAAAGTCAGTGTGTGTGTGTGTGTGTGTGTGTGTGTGTGTGTGTGCGTGCATGTGCACATGTGCTTAGAAATTTTGATATTATTAAAATTTCAGTCTTCATCAACTTGATCTATAGTTTTACACAAGTGAATGAAAAATCATTTTGTATACTGATAAATATAAACAAGTCAAAAAGAAAAATATCTAGAAGAAAAAACTAAGAATTTTAAAAGGCACAGTATGAGAGACTTAATTTTAATACCTGCTGTAAAGATTAGAAATATAACATTTCTCATGAAAGAAGTGGTAAATAGACCAATAAAAAAATGCTTGAGTAGATATTTAGTCTTGTTGCTATAACACAGTCAATTGATCTTATTAAGGAGGCAATGTCACCTCAGTAGAGAATAGATATCCATTATGAAATAAGGGTTATAATTTATGACAGTCATATAAATACTTATTTTGACAAAGTGCATAGGTTACCATATGCCTACCATATTATGGTAGATCATAGAACTACTATAGGAATTCCATAAAAACTTGTTAATTGAAAGAAGTTGGGTTTTTTGATATATCTATGAACACTGAATAAAGTACAATTAATAAAGAAAATAAGCCTGAACTTACTGCAGCTTTCACTAGCTCTGCAGAATGAACTACAAAGAAATAAGGACAAGACCAGATATTGGAAGAAAGTAATTATAAGACATATTTGTTAAAGGATTTGTACACATATGTATACAGCACTCCTAAAAGTCAACATTCAGAAATGTAAATTTTAATGGACACAGTGCTGAGTAGAGAGTTAGATAAGGATATACAGATTCTAGATAAAGATATCCAAATATTTTACACACACACACACACACACACACACACACACACACACACACACACAAGTGTGTGTGTGTAAAATATCAAATGTTTAATATATTTTAAAATATGAAATATCCAAATATTTTACACATATATATGTATGTGTGTGTGCATGTGAGTGTGTATGACTACTCATTAGAAAACTTTAATATAAGATAGACATACCATTCTGCATCAAAAACATTACCAAAATTGATCACTAGAAAGGGTTTGAAATAAAAAGTACTGCCCTTCATTAATGATAGGAATTAAAATCGTATATCCACTTTGGAAAAGACTGCCCAGTATCTTACATAAATGACCACATTCTATTCTGTATCACAGGAATCATGTGGGATTTATTTTCCAAATTGACTGTAAAATGTTGACACAGAAACTTGCATATGTATATTTATGTGCTCTTTTTCCTACACTGATAAGAATTAACCAAGATACTCTTTAGTAATTGAGTGGATCAACAGTGTCACATCATGCAAAGAAGTGCATGTATTAAGTACTTATGTCTAAAAACTCATGAAAACATATGGATTGCTATTAAATACATATAACGAACACAGGTGATCAGTCTGCAAATAGGACTCAATATAAGATTTTTACTGGCAGGATTTCCTTGACAGAGTCAAACCATTGAGCAAAATTAATGTTTGGCAGAAGTTTTCCTGGTGCATAATTAATATGAGTGACATTGATTATCTAGTAAAACAATTATGTAAAATAATATGGTTGTATTTGTATAATAGTGTATTTGTCCAAACACATAAAATAGCATGGGGAAAGTTACAATTTTATATAGTTTTTTTTTTTTTAATAATGAAGTTGGCAGTATGGTAAAAATGTAAAAAAAACCACATTTACCTGTATGCCAGAAAGTTCAAAAATAACACATTGGAGATTTAACTCCACTCCCTGCATCCCACCTCAGTCTGTCTCCCTGGAGGCCTACTACTACTCTGAAAAAAACAAATGATGTACTCACACTCCAATCCCCTCTCTGCTGGGCCTGTAGGAAGCTCAGCATCCCTGGGGTCTGCCCCACCTGCTCTGTGCTCTGCCTTTGGTTCTACACCCTTACCTGCAATCCCAGATCTGCACACCACGTCCTTGAGCTCAGTCTGCCTCCCTGGAGGCCTGCTACTTTCAGAACAACCAGGACAACTAGCTCTACTTGCTTTCCTAGAGAACTGATGGCACCCAAGACAACCAGAAGACAGCTGCCATTAGGGACTAAAAGCTCTACCTGAAGTCCCAGAGCCCTGCCATCACCAGGATCTACAACATTCAACACCAAAAACAACCAGAGGGCTAAAGGCCAGCACAAGAATAAAATCAACAAAAGCCAGTGCAATATGGAAGTATCAGAACCCAACTCTTCTACTACAGCAAGCCCTGGATATGCCAGCACACTTGAAAAACAAGTTAATGATGTTAAATCTCATCTTATGAAGAATACAGGGCCCTTTAAAGAGGAAATAAATAAATCCCGTATTCAATACAGAAAAATACAATCATGGAAATGAATAAACATAAAGAAATTTAAAAAATACAATCAAACAGGTGAAGATAATTAGTAAAAGTGTTTAAGACCTGAAAATGGAAAAAATATAGAAAAATACAAATAAAGGAAACTCTTGGGATGGAAAACCTAGGGAAGAGAAGATGAAATATAGACCTAAGCATCACCAATAGACTACAAGAGATGAGAAACAGAATCTCAGGAATAAAAGATATTATAGAAAAAATGATATACCAGTCAAAGAAAATGCCAAATCTAAAAAGTTTCTAGCACAAAACCTCCAGGAAATTTGAGAGATTATGAAAAGGCCAAATCTAGAAATAATAGCAATAGAAGATTACCAGATAAAAGGTCTCAACAAAATCATAGAAGAAAACTCCCATAACCTATCGAAACAAATGGCCATAAATGTACAAGAAACTTAGAGAACATCAAATAGATTGGATCAGAAAAGTAATTTCTCTTGCCACATAATTATCAAAACAGAAAATGTACAGAACAAAGAAAAATAGTAAAAGTTGCAAGAAAAAAAAAAAAAAGACAAGCAACAACATATAAAGGCAGGCCTATCAGAATTACACTTGGCTTCCCAGAAGAGAACCTAAAGCCAGAAGGGCCTGGACCGATGTCTTGTAGACCCCAAGAGACCACAGATGTCAGCCTAGACAAGTATACCCAATAAACAATAAGCCATCACTGTTATTTACCATATAAATAAATTGAAATAAAAAACAAAAACAAGCAAACAAAAAACCCTACATGATTATCTCATTAGATGCTGAAAACATCTTTGAGAAAATCCAACACCCCTTCCTGTTAAAAGGCTTGGAGAGGTTAGGGATACAAGGCACATACCTAAATATAATAAAGGCAATTCACAGAAAGGCAATAGACAACGGCAACTTAAATAGAGAGAAGCTTAAAGCAATTCTACTAAAATGGGGAACAAGGCAAAGCTGTCCTCTCTTTATCTCTTTATATAGAACTTAAATTTCTAGCTAGAGCAATACAGCAACTGAAGGGGATTGAAGGGACACCAAATGGAGAGGAGGAAGTGTCTAAGTTTCCCTTATGATATGATAGCATACATATACAACCCCCAAAACTCTTTCAGAGAACTTCTACAGCTGATAAACACCTTCAGCAAAGTTTCTGAATACAAAATTAACTCAAAAAATCAGTAGCCTCCTTTATGCAAACTATAAATAGGCTGAAATTAGGGAAACAACATCTCTTACAATAGCCACAAATAATATAAAATATCTTAGTACAGGTAACCAAACAAGTGAAAGACATGAAAAAAAAATGAGGATGGTATCAGAAGATGGAAATATCTCCTATGCACATGCATTAGTAAAATTAACCAACCAAAGACAGCATCTTACCCAAAGTAATTTCAAAAATCAATCCAATTCCCATCAAAATTCCAACACATTGCTTTACAGACCTTAAAGGAGTACGAACTTGTGTAACCACTCTGGAAATCAATCTGGTGGTTTCTCAGAAAATTGGAAATAGTTCTTTCTGAAGACCCAGCTGTACTGCTCCTGGGTATATTCCCAAGAGATGCTTCACCAGGCCAAAAGGACATGTGCTCCACTATATTCTTACAGCTTCCTCAAAATAGCCAGATATTGAAAACAACCCAGATTCCCCTCAATTGAAGAATGGATAAAGAAAATGTGGTTCATTTACACAATAGAATACTACCAAACTANTAAAAACAAGGACATTGTGAATTTTGCATGCAAATGGATGGAACTGGAAAATATCTTCTGGAGTGAGGTAACCAAGACTCAAAAGGACATGCATAGTATGTATTCTTTTATAACTAGATATTCACCATACAATATAGGAAACCCATGCTACACTTCATAGAACCAAAGAATCCAAGCAAGAAAGAAGTCCCAAGAGAAGATGCTTGAATCTCATTTAGAAGAAGGAGTAAAATTGTCTTAAGCAGAACATTGAATGAGGGATCTGTGTGGGAGAGGTTATGGTAAGGTGAAAGGTAGGTGTGGGGAAAGGCAGGACATAGGGCAGAATGGGTGGGCATTGTTGGCTGGTGGAGGGTGGGACTGAGGGGTTTCTAGTATGTGCCAGAGACCTGGGATGGGGAAGACTTCTATGAGTCCATGTGGCAGACTTTAGCTGAGACCTCTAGCAGTGGGGATTTGGAACCTAAAGTGGCCACCTCCTATTATCAAGCAGGACCACAAGTAGAGGGATGAGGGATAAGGCACCAACCTACCCACAAAACTTTTGAGCCAAATTTTTTCCTGACTTCAAGAAATTCAGGGACAAAGATGGAGCAGAGACTGAAGGAATGACCAACCAATAACTGGCCCGACTTGAGACCATCCCATCTCAAGAACCAATCCCTGACACTGTTAGTGATACTGTTCTGCTTGCCGACAGGAACTTACCTGTCCTCTGAGAGGCTCCACCCAGTAGCTGACTGAAACAGATGCTAAAACCCACAGAGAAATATTGGACAAAGCTCTAGGAATCTTATGATAGAGTTGGTGTAAGAATTGAAGGTTCAGGTAGAGATAGGATTTCCACGGGAAGACTAACAGAGTCAATTTCAACTGGACTCTTGAGGGCTTTCAGAGACTGAACCACAAATCAAAGAGCATACATGGGCTAGACCTGGGTCTCCCACACATTTGTAGCAGATGTGTAACTTGGTCTTCATGTGAGTACCCCAAGAGATGGAGTGGAAACTGTCTAAAGCTGTTGTCTGTGGATCCTGTTCCCCTACATGGGCTTCTTTATTGCCTCAGTAGGAGAGGATGAGACTAGCCATGCAGAGACTTGATGTGCTAGGGTGGTGGATACTCAGGGATGCTTCTACTCTCTCAAAGGAAAATAGAAGGGGAATGCAGTGAGGGACTGTGAGGGGAAGATCGGGGGGGGGGGTCCAGCGATCAATACATAAAGTAAAATAATAAGTAAATTAATGAGGAATGAGATGTAATTATTACATTGTGGGGGCTTACCTAGAAAACAGGGGAGGAATATAGAGCATAAATCCAAAGACAAAATGAGTTTTATACAAGCACAGTATTTTGGTTAAGTGCTCTCTGCCAGAGATGTGATTTGCATCTGGAAATACTATACACATCTATAAGGAAGTAGATAGTAATGATGAAAATAGGGTTTTCAACATTGTATAATCTTATAGGTGAATAAGAGGTGAAGAAAACAATATAAATATACAGTTGAGTAAGAACTCATGCAATCTTTAGAACCGCCAAGTTCACAAAAATCTAAGTGGTTCAGAGAAAGTGTCACGATGCCAAGATCCAACTCAGACATGAAGATGAAATCTAGCACGGTATACTCTTACATGCCACTTTTGTTCATTTGTAACACTCAATAAGATATAATAAGATGCTAACAACAGGGAGCAGGGTGGAGATACATGAAAACTATCACTTCAAACTAATTAATATTTGAATTTTTTAAACTATGTAAGATGAAAATTTATTTTAAGAAGTCAGCTATCTGTGACCTGAAAGGAGAGCCATCTTTGTTCCGGTGCACTGCCAGGGAGAGGGCGGACTGGAGAAGCATCACAGCTTCTGGGAAAGATCCCATTTCTGGATTCAGTCATCCAGCACCTTTCCCGCCTGGGGAGGGGTGTCTGACCTGGAGCAGTCTCAAGGCCTGAACCAATAGGAGGGCCATCTTTGCTCCAGTGCACTCCCAGGGAGAGGGCGGCCTGCAGAAGGGACACAGCTTATGGGAAGGATCCCATTTCTGGTTCCAATCACCCAGCACCTTTCCCGCCCAAGGGGGGGGGTGTCCACCCAGAGGAGTCCCAAGGCCTGAGCTGGCAGGAGAGCCATCTTTGCTCAGGTTTGCTTAGGCTCCAGTTTGCACTAGCAAGAGTGTGGACCACAGAAGCTATAAAGCTTCAGGATAGACAGAAGCAACCTAAATTCTGGGACAGACCCTATTTCGGGCTAACAGAAATTTGGGCACCTTCCTCGCC
Organism: Mus pahari; assembly: GCF_900095145.1. Classification (NCBI taxonomy): domain Eukaryota; kingdom Metazoa; phylum Chordata; class Mammalia; order Rodentia; family Muridae; genus Mus; species Mus pahari. Next base: position 64,940,142 of record NC_034590.1, read on the forward strand.
AGAGGAAGGGTGGCCAGCTGTGAGGGCTCTGTCTGCCAGAGCAGGTGAGAGAGTCATATTGTGTCCAGGGTCCCTCAGTGGCTAGTCTGTGCAGGTGAGTGAATAAACTGCAGAGGCAACACATCTTCTGGGATAGGCCCTATTTTGGGCCTACATCGTCAGCAAGGAGGCAGATCTGAAAGCCAGGCTTCTGTGCACCTTCCTTGATAGAGGAGAGCTTCCCTGCAGAGAGTAATCTGACCACTGAGAACCAAGAGAGAGCTGGACTCCCACGACGGCTGACAGAGTCTAACAGAATCACATGAGGAAAAAGCTCCAACCAGAGACAACTATAACAACTAACTCCAGAGATAACCAGATGGTGAAAGGCAAACATAGGAATCTTTCTAACAGAAACCAAGACCACTCACCATCATCAGAACCTAGCACCCCCACCTCAGTCAGTCCTGAATACCCCAACACACCCGAAAAGCAAGAATCCGATTGAAAAGCATACCTCATGATGCTGGTAGAGGACTTAAAGAAGGGCATTATTAAAGAAATG
>NC_034590.1:64940696-64954045 GCF_900095145.1 Mus pahari
CAGAGGTCCTGAGTTCAGTTTCCAGAAACCACATGGTTGCTCACAATCATCTGCAATAGGATATGATTTTCTCTTCTGGTGTGTCTGAAGACAGCTCCAGTGTACTTGTATAAAATAAATAAATATTTTTAAAAAATAAATAAAAAAAAGAAGTCAGCTCTCTGAACACTTGTCTAAATATTAAATATTCTGTGCATGGAATTATCACAAACTATATACCTGTTTTCTCTCTTTAATTCTTTTGTCAAGTATGTACTTTAGAATGTTAATGAGAATGGAAAAATAAGGCAAAAGAAGCTCATGTTCCTAAAAAGACAACATTTTGCCTGGTGGGAAAAAAAGCAAGTAGAGTAGATAGATGGGGAAATTGTAAATGATTATGATATACACACTTGCACAGAAATGTCACATAAATGCAAACTTCACTGGAATTAAACAGGGGCTGTGGAATGAGAGTGATTAAAACAAAATATGGCAATCAAAAGCAGGTTTGTTGAGCAGTATGCAAACAATATTGTCGTCCTTGACCTGAGTATATTTAATTATATTGAATGTTCTTCTCATGATTTGCTCAAGAAAACATTGAGCAAATAGAATGTGGGCTATAGTAATGACTCCATCATTAGTACCTTTTTTTTTTTTTTTTTTTTTTTTGATTTTTTTTTCAAGACAGAGTTTCTCTGTGTAAGCCCTGGCTGTTCTGGAACTCACTTTGTAGACCAGGCTTGCCTGGAACTCAGAAATCTGCCTGCCTCTGCTTCCTGAGTGCTGGGATTAAAGGCGTGTGCCACCATGCCAGGCCATTAGTACCATTTTTTAACACTGTTAATAAGTTCAGAATTTTTACATGTATATAATGTGTGTTGATCAAGTCCACCCCTTTCCGTCTTCTAATTCCTTCCCTACCTCACCACTAGACTTCCTTCCCTAACTCATGCTTTCCTTTTTCTTAGTCCTGCTGTGTCTAGTTACTATGCTGCCTGTATATGCACTGTTTTAGGATTTCTATTGCTATGATGAAACACTATTTAAATAAAACAAGTTGCAGAGGAAAGGGTTTACTTGGGTTATACTTTCATATCACTGTTCCATAGTCTGATATCAAGCAAGTGAGGACAGTAACTCAAACAGGGCAGAAACCTGGAGGCAAGAGATGATGCAGAGGAGACAGAGGGGTGCTCATCATGGTTTGCTTTCTGATGATTACCCAGGGATGGCCCTGGATGTTATGAGCTGGGCTCTCCTCCATTAATCACTAATTAAGAAAATGCCCTACTAAAGGATCTTATGGAGGCATTTTCTCTACTATGTTTCCCCCTTTTAGATAACGCCTGCATGTATCATGTTGACATCACAGTATCTAGGCCAAGGGGTTTGTGTATCTTGAAGCACAGGCGGTCTCTCATAGACTGTATCTCTGAAGAAATCAATTCCTCTCTCCCAATGGCTAAAACGTCCTCAACCAGGAGCGAGACTTTTAGCATATTCTTTTCTGCTGTTATGAGTAGATACCATCTTTCCCTTTGAATAACCTTCCTCTTAGGTGGCTGCGAATTAGCTGAGCATGTTTAGTTGAATTTTTACCATGGTTTCTGTTAAGCCATTTCCTGAAATAAGTTAGCACACAGAATCATGCTTGACACATTCCGTTTCATCACACTCTTGTCCTGAATATCAGATCTTAATGAGTCTCATGAAAAGGTTGCCTTCTGGCTCCCTAGCTGCCTCTGTGCTCAGCACTTTCAACTGTAGTTAAATGTTGAGCACAAGAACATATGAGTCAGCACTGACTAAAATTTGCTTCTAAAAGAGTCATCTTCAGTCACTTACTCTGAATTATAAGCTAAAATGCCTAGTATCTACATTTTTACCTTTAGCTGGAATGTGATAGCACATTTTAAGTTAATTTTTAAGTTTTTATTTTAAGGCGTATAAACTTTCTTAAGTATCATGACTTGACTCATGTTCAACAGTACAATATCTGAGTCTGGTTAGAATTTGACTGAACTTGGACTTTGTCAGCTGTCAAAGGAAACATCTGTGAGCATTAGCAGCTGTTGACCTTACAAAATGTATTAAATAGTATGTCATCTGTAATTATCATTGTCATATATGCATCAGAAATACATATGCAAACTTACCTGTGCTACAGTTAATATTCACTACACATGATTCTGCTACTCAAAACATTTTTGTAAAAGTTTATGTTGTATGTTAAGCATCCTCCTAATGCTCAGTATTTCTGCATTCCTCTCTTTCTTTCCCCTTCCTCATTTGATTCTCTTTAGCATCTTTTGTCAATTTTTTTCAGAGACTATTTGGAGCTAAACAAGATATACTGTTTGCCTAAAGTGGATCAGTAATGAAATCATCAATTTATTGAAAGAAGTGGCACCTTCAGAAAAAGGATGTCATAATTGCTGTATAAGTAGCCTTTGTTTCTCATCAAATATGTTTTCATGATCTAGCATATGACCTAGGTTTATTCCGTAACTCTCACATCATATATCAGAAACGTATTTTGTTCTGGTTTCAAGGAATCTGTTGTTCTTTTTTGGCCTTGTCAGGCACCAGGTATCATGTGGTACATAGACATACACATAGATAGAAGCACTCATACACATAATAAATCTCAAAAAAGAGAAAAATATTAATCATTTTATAGAACACTACATTAAAATTACATAACAGAAAACTAATGAAGCCAGTCTGCAAGTACAAAATAAGCAAAATACTGTCTGTGTATCTTCTCCACCTCTTCTCAATTCACCTTTATTCTGTTTATCATTGTGCTTAAAATAAAATTTCAGGAATAGAGCATTGGTATATAAAGGAGAAATTAATAGCTTTTCTTAGGAAAGATTTATCTTTTAAAAGAATACGGTATTTGTTTATAGTTCTATAATTGATATTTCATTAAATGTCTGTAAATAAGGAATCTTACGGTGACCTCAAAAAAATTCACTATTTCTTCAAAACTCTTGGAAAGTGAGACTTACTACTGATAAAGATCAATTTGTTATGCTGTATTCTGTGTGTGTTGAGGGTAAGTGTATGCATGCATGTGTATGTGTGAAGAGCAAAGTTGATATGTTTTCAACCAGTTTCCATATTACTTATGGAAGCAGGGCTTCTCAGTTGAACCAAGGGCTCACAGATTCAGTTAGTCTAGCAAGCTAGCTTGCTCCCAGGATCTCCTGTTAATGAGAAAGTGTTAAGACTGATGGTGGTATATTTTAAGGATCTGATCCTTGGTCCTCATGCTTGTGTGGCAAGCACTTTATCCAGAGGCAATTCCCCAGACCCTCACAGACTTTCTTGTGTTCTTTGATTTCTGTACTTTAAAGAACATAACATATTAACTTTTACTGTTTCTTGGTTATGTTCTTAGGTAATTTTCTAGTTAATGTTCCATTTCATGATTTTATGAATTTGCAATGTACAGATATTACTTATAAAATTACTGTTACTGAACTGACATTGTATACTACTACTTCTTAATTGCCAAGTCTACTTTACTAACCTCCAATGTTTAGTTGAAAATGTAAAGGGAGGAAGAGGGTATTCTTTTGAAGAATTTTGAAGAAATAGTGAATATTTTGAGGTCAGTGTAAGATTCCTAATTTACAGATATTTTACAAATATCTATTATAGGACTATAACCAAATGACCTATTCCTTCTTGCATTCTTGTATTAAAGTTAAAATATTTTTCTTTTTAGTTGTTGCTGGGAAGTATGTAGGTGCACCATGTGTTTGAGGGACCACAGGCATCAGAACAGAGTTTCAACTCTCTAGCTCTCTAGTTACAGCAGTGATTCTCCATGTGATTGTCTGGAACTGAACTCCTGACCTTTGTAAGAGCAATGAGTTCTCTAGCACTGTTGCCATCTTTTCAGTTCCAGTGTTTTCTTTTTTTTTTCTTTAAACATTTCCCTTTTGAATACAACCTTGAAACAAAGTCAGATTTTAGCAACAACAAAAAATTTCTATTTGTAAGTCATTTCTCACAGCATTATCTAAGCCCATGCTATTGGACTGAGTGCCTAATGTCTTTATTCTCATTAGATCTTACCTTCTGGATCTGAACTCCCTTATCACAATGAATAAATCAAGTTGAGAGCTGAGTGTCCTAAAAGCCTTGGCTGCAGAGAGCTTTCATTGTGCAGAGATGGAACAATGATTCAGATGAGTGCTTCTCACTACGTCGCTTTTACCTCTGCCTTCAACTCATTTAATGCTCTGAAAAGATGGGTAAAATGGTATTTTAGATACATGGGTATTTACTCTGCTCTTTCATGACGTTTTTATTCTAGTAAAATGAACAGTGAATCATAACTTATTGTAAACAAGCAAAAAGAATTAATGTCAATCTAACTAAATGGTTCCCATCCAGCATATCCATAAAGACTCTTAATCAGTAGTGAATTATTTCCTGATTACCACCCCTGCTTCTTCTGGGCTCTACATCTAATCTCCTTTGCACAATTTCATTGATATTAATTGCTATTCAACATACAAATTAGAACCCTGAAATCTATAAGAAAATTAGAGCCTGTATTGAAAATAGCAGCTATTAAGTAATTGAACTTAAGACAGCATAGTGAACTGCATTGAAGATAGTGTTGGCATTCATTTGCATTAGCAGCTTTGTTGATAGGTAATTATTCCCAAAGAAGCCCTAGAAATCAACTGGAAAATAAGGCCAAGAAGTTTGGTCTTAATCCAATGTAGAGATAAGGATATTTTAATAGTGTAGCGAGTACAATGGTACACAACCATGATTTTATAATGCAAAACTCACACTGGTGGATACAAGAGGTCAATGGGACAGGGCTTTTGTAATGAAGGAGACAACTTTTTTAACCATTACCTGAGCAAAGAACAATTTTCTTTAATGGCAGAGAGAATACAAAAGGAAATATATTCTGGTTGTTTGTGACTGAGGACAGTAACATGTAGCCAATTACCATGTTTTATCCATCAATTTATAGTGGTAGCTTTTTTGAAAAATCAACTTTATGATTATTTATTTATTAATATAAACTTTATAAATCATTAATTGCTTATAATAAGAATAAAAATTAAACAAAACCATACATTTCTCAACTAAGTTTTTGCAAGCTTTGCTACTACCAAAACTCCAAGGAATGCTCAAGAACAAATTCTTAATAGAATCTTTTGAAAAATAATATTGAATAAATTATGAATTAAATAATAATAATATATCGTCTAACATGTATCTTGAATGCATCACATTCTAGGCTAGATTCAATGAGTTGGGAATCTTCCATGTATATATTTGATTTTAAAACCATTCAAAATATACACATACACACTCACATATATGCAAGCTATATAAACATTTTCATATTTATTATGTGTCAGTACTTCTTGTATCTGAGGTAAATTAGATAGAGAGATATTATTGTCCATTGTCAAGTCTCAGCTGCCTATGTCTAGTGACCTATAATACAGTGTGTTCAGGACCAGAAAGTCCTAACCTATTTTAATACATGTCTTATTTATATGTAGGATACTGACACTCTGTTGGCATTTTCGAATACCTGTATTAACACATGTGTTCAAGGTTTAAGTAGAATCTGGACTTTTTGCCCTTTTCTCTGTTCTCACAATGCCTCAACTCTAACATCTCATGTGAGAAGTACAGTTCTGCCCTAGCAATGCTAAGAGTTACCATTTTGGTTTGCATTGAGCAATATAAATTTAGAGGTTATTCTGGGACCGTGGCCTGAAATGTGTTCGGGTTCTTTGGCATGAATTATCCACCATGAAAATCATTGTGGTAATTAATATTGGGCAATTGACAGGATTTAGAATCCCTTTGGAAATAAAGGTGTGAGCATGTCTCTGAAGGGTTTCTAGGCTAGATTCAGTGAGTTGGGAAGACCAACCCTAAACATAGATGGCACTATTTGTATTGGCTTATTTCTAGGATAAAACAAAAAAAGAAAATTATCTTATTAGTAATATTGATCATCCATCATCATCCTGTGTCCTGGTAGGGATGATATTTAATCCTTTGCCTTGGGCTCCTACTGTCTTAATTTCCCCAGCATGGTAGTTTGTACTCTCAAAACATGAGTGAAAATAACCTCTTCCTTGCTTAAGTTGTTTTTATTAGGTATTTTTATTACAGCAAAAAAAAAAAAAAAAAAAAAAAAAACCAAGTTAACCAATGTGGTTGCTGATTCTGAAATATGAAGACATGCTGACAAAACCAGTCTACCTCCCTTATGAGCTAATTTCAAATGGATACAGCAAAACTACTGATCTACAAGTGACTACTGATGCAGACTATTGAGCTAAAGCACACACTGTGTACACACACTGGACCACAGACATAAAATAATGTCTTTTTCTCATTAAATCTTCATCATTCCTCATTGGCATTCCTTTGTTGTAGCAATGTTTACTTAAAATAAATATTACTCTTAAAATGTAATTATCAATTATCTTCACATTCAACTTTTATAACTTCTGTTAAAGTAACAAAATTGAAATTCCACATTTGGTTTATGTATTTGTAGTTCTTCCACCCTGGACTTGAGAGATATAAACCAGGGAGAGAAAGCACACGTTTTTGGATAATCTCCTGGGTGGTTCTCTGAGCTTCCAAAACTCAGAGATTGGAATATGGTTGTTGGAGTAGAGACCTTGAATCACTGAGTGTAACGTCATTTTAAACTGCAGTAATGGATCCTGAAACTGGAACACGAAAGACAGGGCAAAGGGGGAAATGGTGACATCAATGATAAAGATATTGATAGGCAGTTATTATAGGGCTTATTTTTAATTGCCAGAGAAATGGGAAACAACTTGAGAGGAGGTTTTAGACCAGCAATTATCAAGACTACCAATGTTTTGTGTATTTGTAAATCAAATAGCCACTTTCCAAGTTAATAGCTTTTTTATTAGATATTTTCTTTATTTACATTTCAAATGCTATCCTGAAAGTTCACTATACCCTCCCCCTGCCATGCTCCCCTACGTACCCACTCCCACTTCTTGGCCCTGGCATTCCCCTGTACTGGGACATAGAAAGTTTGCAAGACCTAGGGGCCTCTCTTCCCAATGATGGCCAATTAGGCCATCTTCTGCTACATATGCAGCTAGAGACACGAGCTCAGGGGGTACTGGTTAGTTCATATTGTTGTTCCACCTATAGGGTTGCAGACCCCTTCAGCTCCTTGGGTACTTTCTCTAGATCCTCCATTGGGAGCCCTGTGTTCAATCCAATGGAAGACAGTGAGCATCCACTTCTGTATTTGCCATGAGACAGCTATATCAGGGTCCTTTCAGCAAAATCTTGATGGCATATGCAATATTGTCTGGGTTTGGTGGCTGATTATGTGATGGATCCCCGGGTAGGGGAGTCTCTGGATGGTCCAAACTTTTGACTAGTTAATATCTTATTTGATTTATACATGTGCTTTGAAAAATTATCCATCCATCATATTCTGGAAACAAGCAATGAACTACTTTAAAAATATTTTGCACATGTTTCCCAGAAATTTACACTTAACTAGAAACAAAAGTTCATACCTTATGGCATTCAATTCTTATGTTGATACTGAATCCCACTTATCTCTCATCATTGAACCTCTAAATCTAATTTTCAAATGTGTAGTAAGATAAGATTTATTTTCTACACACATTATCCAAAGAGAACCAAAGGAAAATGAGCCAGACATAGTGGTAACAGAGAGATACAGAGTGATTTTAGGGTTTAGGGATTGTGGTTTTATGAATGAGAAATATCTCCTGTATGCTTGCAAATTTAAACTTTTGTGTCTTGACTTACAGAAACTTGACAAATTCATGAGGTACCATTTATTAACTGTCAATCTTAGAGGTTAACCCACAATCTTGGAGTCTGACTGGGTCTGACTGAGGCCCTCTACATATATGTTATAGTTGTTTAGCTTGGCCTTCTTGTGAGATTCCTAACAATGGGAGTGGGGGTAGTCTTTGACTCTTTTGCCTGCTTTGGGAACCCTTTCTTTCTACTGGATTACCTCTTTCAGCCTTAATATGAGGGAAGGGGCCTCATCTTACTGCAAGTTGATATGCCATGTTTGGATGATATCCATGAGAAGCCTGCCCTATTCTGAAGAGAATTGGAGGAGGAGTGGGTGGGCGTGGTGAGAGGGGAAGAGAGGGAATGGATTGCAAGAAGTGGAAGAGGAAACTTCAGGTGTGATGTCATATATGGGAGGATACTAAATTAAAATATAAAATTGGTTTCCAGTTGGGAATGCCATTTGGAGATGTTATGGAGGGCTGCAGTCTTGCTGGAGGAAGTACTTTAGTATAGATGGCCTTTGAGGGCTGAACATCCCAATCCACTTTAAGGTCACTCGCTGCTTTCTGAGATCCTTTATCTCTCTGATCTTGCCATGGTGCTTGCCACCTGCTACCATACTTCCTTGCTAGAATGGACTTTTATCCATCTTAAGGTAAGCTGAAATAAGCTCTCCCATGAGTTGTTTTTGATCATGGCATTTTAATTACAGCACAATAAACTAATACATGAATATTATATTCCACATCTTCTACTTTCCTTCTTTTTGATTATTTGAGAGAATTAACAATTTTCCCTCATGAGCACACATTTAGACTCATGTTTTACATATTTTCTTTTTCATGGCAATATGTCCTCAGCAGTCACCAAAAGCTATTTGTGTAGCACAGTTAATATACCCCATGATGAATATTAAACTTCTTTGTCCTTATATTACATTAAAGATTACAATGAAAGGCATTTTAGAAATGAGGAAATGAATTTATCATAAAAGTTCTTCAGAAAACCACACTACTGCAGCTATATTTCAGGAAACCAGTGGAGATCTTCAGTTCATTTGAACACATGCAGGTAGTTACTGAAAGTTTCAGTCACTGCATTGTTCAAAGTATCTCTGTCTTTGACATATGGAAGTTAGTCTTCAAGGTAGAGGATGTGACACTGGAACATCCAATGTTATAAAGTGCAACAAAGCACCAACTTAACTGGTATAGCTCTGCCCAGGCCTACATAAATCTGCATGACTCTCTTCACTGTATTTTCCTCACCCATATAAGAAATTCAGTAACAGGAAAGCATATGTCTGGAAAATGCTCACAGGCTTTCATTAGTTAAGGAATAAGAGAACATTTGAATCATATTAGTATATAGAAATTATTGATAAAATATCTTTTTGCTAATTTAAAATTAATTTAAAAATATTTGGTTTACTTGTTAAAAATTGGCATATTCTTGAAGCCAATCATTATTCATTCAGTTATTTACTAATATAGTAAATTTTGTCTTCTTACAAATAGTATTCTTCAAGTGTTACTTTCCAGAACAGACTTTAAGCTAGAATATAGTTCCTTTCAGTAGAAAGACAAGAAAGCCATCAGAACACATTCAATAAATTTTGGTGAGAACAAGGAATCCTTTCTCAAGACACAGAGTGTTCCAGTGGGTATGACAGTACCATGGAGTCAAAAATCATCCCCAGTTATTATTCCTTTTGGAACTTTTCTCAGATATAGCAGAAACATCAAACAACCAAAAGCAATCAATATAAAACCATTTTCCTCATAATTTGGAGATTGAGGAAATATTGAAATACCAAAAAAAATTCCTTACCAACCTAGAAATCAAAGATGACTTGTATTTAAACCCGTTTTGCTTTCCACATGAAATACTTTTGCCATTTCAGCAATGACATCACTGAAAATCAAGAAAGGAGAAAGAGTTGTGCTATCCACCTCCTCAAATACAACTAAAATGTGCTAAAATATGTTCAGTCGGAAAGCCGTTTTACTATTCCATCTACTGCCATGTATTCACACACAAACAAGTTTACATTAACTCATAAAATAAGATATTTTAAATGTTGCTATATTTTGTATTGTATATGTATAGGTGTTATCTTGTACATGAAAGTATACATGTGAATAGATGTAGAAATAGGAGAAATCTTGGTTCTCTTTCCTTAATGGCTTTCTACATTGTTTTATGAGAAAAAATTTATCACTGGCCTGAATCCTACAAGATACGTGAGGGTAGTTGACTTATAATTACAGCATAGGTCTTTTATAAGAAAAATTTCAGTTAAACGTATAATACAAAGATACTAGTATTAAAACAGTGCAGTGCATATACTGAATCACCCCTGCATTCTTGGGATAAAACATATTGATCATGATAGATGCTGTCTTAGATATGTTCTTTGCTTGGTTTGTGAATATTTTATTGAGTATTTTGCATTAATATTCATAAGTGGAATTGGTCTGAAATCCTCTATCTTTGTTGGGATTTTATGTGGTTAGGTACAAGGGTGACTGTGAACTCAGAATGAGTTTAGCAGTGTTCTGTCTGTTTCTCTATTGTAGAATCATTTGAAGAGTATTGGCATTAGCTTTTTTCATTTAAAGTCTGTTAGAATTCTGCATTAAAGCCCATATGACAAGAATTTCAAATCTCTGAAGAAATAAATTGAGGGAGATATCAGAAGATGAAAAGATCTCCAATGCTTATGAATCCATAGGATTAACATTTTGAAAATGGTGATATTACCAAAGCAATCTACAGAATCTACGCAATTCACATCAAAATTCCAACAAAATTCTTTATAGATTTTGAAAGAATGATTCTCAACTTCATATGAAAAAACAACAACAACAACAACAAAAAACAAGGACAATTAAAACAATCCTGAGCAATAAACAAACTTCCAGATGTATCACCATCCCTGACCTAAAGGGATTAAAAAAAAAAAAAAAAAGGCATGGTGTTGGTATAGGAACAAACAAGCTTATCAATGGAAACAAATAAAAAACACTGAAACACACACAACTATGGAAACTAGGTGTGTGGGAAACCATACAATGGAAAAAAAGAAAGCATCTTCAACAAAGAATGCTGGTCTAATTGGATGTCTGCCTATAGAAGAATGCAAGTAAATCCATACCTATTACTCTGCACAAAATTCAAGGACATCTTAATGTAAAACAAGATACACTGAATCTAATAGAACAGAAAGTGGGGAAGAGCCTTGAACTCATCAAGAAGTGGTAGAGGAAACCACTTCTTGAAGAGAACACCAATGGCTCAGGCATTAAGCTCAACAATTAATAAATGGTACTTCCCCAGACACTATTGCATATGCCAGCAAGATTTTGCTGAAAGGACCCTGATATAGCTGTCTCATGTGAGGCTATGCCAGTGCCTGGCAAATAAAGAAGTGGATGCTCACAGTCATCTATAGGATGGAATACAGGCCCCCCAATAGAGGAGCTAGAGAAAGTACCCAAGGAGCTGAAGGGGTCTGAAACCCTATAGGTGGAACAACAATATGAACTAACCAGTACTCCTAGAGCTCGTGTCTCTAGCTGTATATGTAGCAGAAGATGGCCTAGTCCGCCATCATTGGGAAGAGAGGCCCCTTGCAAACTTTATATGCGCCAGTACAGGGGAACGCCAGGACCAAAAAGTGGGAATGAGTGGGTAGGGGAGCAGGTTGTAGGGGGTATAGGGAACTTTTGGGATAGCATTTGAAATGTAAATAAAGAAAATATCTAACAAAAAAAGAAAAAAGAAGAAATGGGACTTCATGTAACTTATTGCATTTGAAGTGGGAAGACTCATTCTAAATTCAAATCAAGGTGGGAAGACCCATCTTAAATTTGGATTATACCTTCTGGTGGCACCTTATATAAAAGACATGAAAGAAGCTCTTGCTCTTTGCGTGTTTGCCCTAGCTCTGGCTGGCAACTTCTTGCACTTGCATTAGAGCCTACTTCCTTTGTTTTCCTGTGTGTACTGAATACCAGCTGAGACATCCAGCACCATAGACTGAACATTTGCTGGATTCTTGGACTTCCCATTCATAAATAGGGTTTGTTGGACTACCTAGACCATAACCTCTAAACTACTTCAATAAACCACCTTTATTTATTCATTCCATAATTTTGTTTTCCTAGAGAACCATGACTAATACAACTAATCAAACTAGTTATTTCTCTAATCACTTTTTTTGCAAATCTACCCTAGCATTTTCTTTTGATGTAACTGCTTGTTCTTATGATATTTGGTTTCTTCCCTTTGCTCTAGCTTGAAGCAACAAAGATACATATCCTGTCTCTTTCAGTATCTTTAAAGTTTACTAAACTACATTTTAAGCCATGAAATACTGTTAGAAATGTTTTGATATTTAGAAATCAGGAAAGGAAATTTTATGTTAAACATAAACAATATCTTTAAAGTTTGGAATGTTTCTAACCTAAAGGCATACTTCTCAAATGTTAAAGAATTTATGTTTTTATAATTCTAAGACTGGCTTGAGATTGAATTGGTGATGTAGGTCAATCATAGAATAGTAGACTAACATGTACAAAGCTCAAAGGTATGATTGCAGGGACCAAGAAAAATAAGTCTGCATTTTATGTCTATTTTGTAGAGTATTTAATGTAAGCTCCTCCTGGTCCTATGAACACAGCATATTAATTGAAACATAATATAAAATTATTTTGATTTTTCTGTTTGTACAAGATATTCACATAAAAGGGTACAGACACATCTATACTACAGGGCAAGTTCAGAGGAAAACCTTACCCTCCTATGCCAGGGTAGTCCATCTGTGAGATTCCAGGTTGTTTTACTCTCTATCTCCAATCTCATAATAAATGTTGGAATTATGGACAAGTGCGATCACATCTGATTTCATATGAGTTTAGGAAATTTGAACTCAGGACCTTGCATTTGTGCAGCAAGCAATTAATACACTGAACAATCTAGCCTACTAGTAATATACATTTATTGACAAAATAGATAAATGAATTCTAATAAGAAATACACACACACACACACACACACACACACACACACACACACACACACATTAGTCTGTTAAATAAGAAAGAGTGGTTAGAGCTGGTAAAACTCATTCTATATGGGAAAAGTCACTTTATTGATGCAGAAGTTGGAACCAAAATTTTGTCCTGAATAAGCTGGCAGAATAAAACTGCTTCAGTATGTAGTTTAGTGATTTTTCAGGGAGAAAATCTCTTCTTTAGTATAATTATATTAACAGAAGTTAAAGATACATTAAATTTTACATTCTAGTATTTCCGACTTTCATCAGAGTGAAGTATAATGAAGTGAGAATGGTGGTGACCATCAAAACCTGGGCGGGGGGGTCCTGCAGCATCAGTGTGCCCTAAATTAACCACCACCCTACACATGAAATCTGCTTCATATAATATTAATGTTACAATATACATTTCCTATCCTAATATTATTCTTTCTCTCTCTCTCTCTCTCTCTCTCTCTCTCTCTCT
>NC_034590.1:64954215-64969808 GCF_900095145.1 Mus pahari
TATATGTATTCGGAGTCACTTAGGAAATGGACTAATTCAATCTGATTATTTATGCTTCCCACCGGAATGAGTGGCTTTAAGTGTATTTTGTTTGTTTGTTTGCTTTGCTTGTTTTGTGTGTGTGGCATGTGCATGTGTGTGTTTGTGTGTGCACGTGCGTGTGTGTGTGTGTGTGTGTGTGTGTGTGTGCGTAAGTCAGGGGTTACCCTTGACAGCTGATCTTTAGAAGCTATCCATGTTATTTTGGGAGACAAGCACTCGCACTCTCACTCGGATTTCTGAGGTTAGGTCCAGATGACGTCTAGTGAGTCCCTAGGGAGCTGGATGCCCACTGCACTAGAATAACAAGTGTGTGCCACACATTTTTTTTTTTAAAAAAATATGGGTGCACAGGTCCCCATGCTTGCACAGCAAGTGTTTTACTGGCAGAGGATCTCCTCAGCTTCCCAAAATATTTTAATTGAGCCAAGCGAACGTAAGCTGCACAGTCTCTCACTCATGAAGCCTCACAGCAAGTCCGAAAACTCGATTTGATGGCTTTTTTTGTCAGAGAGCAACTAGGCTCCTGAACATAAGTGTAACTACAAAAATCACATGCATAGAAGGTTCAAAAACCAAATCAAATGAATAAAGGGGGTAGCGGATGGCAGAAAATGTGCTAAAAGGGGAAAACTACAGATTACATGTAAACCTGCCTTTCCAAGCGCCTGAAGGAATGGCTGTGTTTTTAGACCTCATGGATTTCTTTTCTAAATTCAACCACATTCCTTTAGGTCATCTAAGGAAACTGGATAAAGAATTTTGAAACAATGTTTCAGATTTTGTAAGGTTCAAATATCTGTTACCAATTACTTAATTTAGAATTGTTTTAGTACAGCTTATAAATGGCTTTTGTAGATAACCCAAGAGACAAACACACACATTGACAAGAAAGAACATTGGTGAAATAAATGCATGCTTGCACAGGTAACTACTTAGATATATAACTCATGTGTTCAGTAAATGGCCACATTTTCTGTATTCACATGTATTTCCCATGCTATAACTTATTATAAAATACAATATAAGGGTAAATTTTCCTTTGATACTAATGTGATGGACTCTGGTCCATATGCTGAGCTGTATAACTTCAAGCCTTTTAATCTCACTTCTGGCCTTCAATCTTTAATTCACCCTTCTGACTTGCTGTAACTGTAAACACTCTCAATGGAAGTGAATGATTTTACCCTATCTATCCCTGGTAGTTTCTGCTTGTCCACTACCTCGCAGATACATCCACATTGTTTCACATGGAGCATCCTCTGTTTCTTTCCTAGTTACTGCAACGGAATTCCTTACCTGAGCAGTTTACAGGGAAAGAGACTTATCTTAGCTCACAGTTCCAGGACATAATCTATCCCAAAAACGAAATCTGCCTGTGCTCTGAGAGGGTCCACTCATCAGCTGACTGAAACAAATGCAGAGACCCAGAGGTAAATGTATTGTTTTTAATTCATCGTTTTATTTGTTTAAATTTCAAATGGTTTTCTGCTTCTTGGTCTCTTCTCTACAAACCTCCACCCCCGCCCCTCCCCTTTGCCTCTAAGAGGGTGCTTCCCCAGCCGCTCACCTTCTCCTACCTTACCCCTCTAACATCCCCCTACTCTGGTGTGTCAAGCCTCCACAGGACCATGTGACTACCATCCCAGCAATGCCAGATAAGGTATTTCTCTGCTACATACATAGCTGGAACCATGGACCAGTCCATGAATACTCTATGGTTGGTGATTTAGCTCCTGGGAGCTCTGAAGAGTCCAGTTAATTGATACTATTGTTCTTCTTATGGAATTGCAATCCACTTCAACTCCTTCAGCCCTTCCCCTAAATTTTCCATTGAGGCTTCCCAGCTCAGTCTAATCATTGACTGTGAATACCTGCATCTGCCTCAGTCAGGTGCTGTCAGAGCCTTTCAGAGGGCAGCCATACCAGGCTCCTGTCTGCAAGTACATCTTGTTATCAGCAATAGTGTCAGGAGGTTTGGTGTCTGCAGATAGAATGAACTGCATGGTGGGGCAGTCTCTGAATGGCCTTTCCTTCAGACTGCTCCATTTTTGTCTCTGCATTTCCTTTAGTCAGGGACAATTCTGGGTTAAAAATTTTTAGATGGTGGTTGGTCCCATCCCTCCACTGGAAGCCATGTCTATCCACTGGAGGTATTCTCTTTGCTACCCTGCTGCTGGGTAGAGCTTCTCAGAAAACTGTTATGCTAGGTTCCTGCCTGCAAGCATAATGGAGTATGGTTAATAGTACCAGGGATTGGATCTTGCCTGTGAGATGAGTCTCAATTTGGATCAGTCATTGGTTAGCCATTCCCCCTGTCTCTGCTTCATTTTTGTCCTTGCATATCGTAGGCAGGCCACATTTTGGATCCAAGTTATAGAGTAAGTACTGCCTGACAACAGGAGGTGGCCACTTCAGGGTGCACCATCCCCATTGCTAGGAGTCCCAGCTAGAATCATTCCATAGACTACCTGGGGCCTCCCGCCTTCACTCAATTCTCTGGCACATCCTAGAGATGCTTTCCCACACCCCAACCCACGCCACCTTTTCCTACTGCTTACTTCAGTCCTCTGTCTCCTGTTCTTCCTACCCCGCCCACATCACCTCATCACCCCGCCCCCACCCATTCCCTTCCCCATCCTGTTTTCCACAATGCTACCTCCCTCCCTCCTCCTCAGATACCTATTTTATTTCTCCTTCTGAGAAAGATTCAGCATTCTCTCTTGGGTCCTCTTTGTTATTTAACTTCTTCTCGGGTTTGTGGGTTGTAGCAGGGTTATCCTGTACTTTGACTTTCTTTACCGTATAATTCTTCTGTTGTCCTCCCTGCCTAATTTGTATCATCTCAATGAGCATCCTTAAGTAGCAATATGAAAAGTTTCTATAAAGCTCCTTTCCCCTGGACTTTGCATGATTTCTGGCCAAATGGCTAGCAGGATAATCGAGCCATAGAGGGAATTATCCAGAACAGGTTGAACCATGTCACTCAAATTCATGTTCAGTTCCTATGCATGGCAATCAGAACACAAGAATTTGATTATAAAACATTTATAAAGACAATTAAATTGGAATGAAGGACTTAGTTCATGGGCTAATTAAATAGGACTATGGTCTTTAGAGGGTGAAGAGACATGAGGATGTACATTCAGAAAAACTAACTCATCCATTCCCAAAGGAGTGAGACCTCGAGGAATGGCAAATCTGTCAGCACCTTGACCTTAGATTTCTAGCTGTGAGATCTGTGGAATAACACATTAATAGTTTTTAAGCACCGAGTTTTATGATTTTATCAAGATAGTACTATTAAATTGAATATGTATTCAAGCTGGAATGAAACCCTTTAAAAGTAAAGTCTACAAACAGAGTATCCAGTCAAAGAGGGAGTATATGCAGTAAACTAAATACACATATGATTTTAATGAATAAAACATTAAGAGCCATTGGACTTAGTTGTACACTACTAAAAGCCAAATATAGAAAAGAAAGCCAGATCCAACCACAATCGCCAATGGATTTTCTATAAACAGAAAAGTTCTGAAACCAACAAGCATCCCACGTCTATCAGCACAGAAATAATTGAATCTCATTTCAAACTAATCAAGTATAAGTATGCACATAACCTGGGGAAGAGGGTGTTCATGAGTTCAGGTTTCCATAGGAGCTAGAAAAGGGCACTGCATCACTGCAACTACAACTACAAGAAGTTAAAGTTACCAAATCTTGATACTGAGCCCTGAGCCTAGATCTGCTGCAAGAGCAGTATATGCTCTAGATGGCTTAGATATCTAGACACCTTTGCTGGCTTTTATTTTACTTGTTTGTTTTTTAATTATTCTTGATTAAAGCTTATTACAGATTGAAACTCAGCATAATGAGATCTTGAGGACAGACACATAAAGCAATAAGTAACTCCAGATATCGATTGAAAATTGACTTTAGACGGTGTCTTAGTCAGGGTTTCTATTCCTGCACAAACATCATGACCAAGAAGCAAGTTGGGGAGGAAAGGGTTTATTCAGCTTACATTTCCACATTGCTGTTCATCACCAAGGAACTCAGGACTAGTACTCAAGCAGGGCAGGAAGCAGGAGCTGTTGCAAAGGCCATGGAGGGATGTTCTTTACTGGCTTGCTTCCTCTGGCTTGCTCAGCCTGATCTCTTATANAACCCAAGACTACCAGCCCAGAGATGGCACCACCCACAAGGGGACCTCCCCCCTTGATCACTAATTGAGAAAATGCCTTACAGCTGGATCTTGTGGAGGCATTTCCCAACTGAAGCTCCTTTCTCTGTGATAACTCCAGCTGTGTCAAGTTGACACAAAACTAGCCAATACAGACAGACACACAAAAAATGTTCAGCAGGTAAAGAACAATCCAAACTCAATGGTGTTGGACTGGTATTAGCCAACTAGTGAAATTATACCATTCACAAAATTTAACACAAAATATACCCCTAGCTCATACTACATTCTCAAGTTTACTGAAAAAGAGTGGATTTTCTAAATAAAAATGCTCAAACAAATGACAAGAAAATAATTATAAATCTCTATGACCTTGAATTGGTAGTGCATCCTTAGAAATGGTAGAAAGTGCTTAAACAATTGAGAATAAAATATTGATGAGCTAAATTTCAACATTATTAAGAAACATTAAACATAACTTAATTAAAATATTTGAGTAAATTTATCTTTTAAAAGTCTAGTGTCCAGAATATACAAAGAATTGGTGTTTCAACAATGAGAGCACAAATAGACTATACATATTACATATCTTAAGGGACATTTGCCCAAGGAAGATAAAGAAATGACTAATGAGGTCCAATTTTTCAAGCTTATTTTTAATTTGAGAAATGCAAATTTAAGTCATGACAACAGGCTAGAAAAGCGACTGGAGTACTGATTATGTAAACGTAAGGACCTTTCATTATTGCTGATGCCAAGAAGGGCTTGCTCACAGGAGCCTGGTATAGCTGTCCTCTGAGAGGCTCTGCCAGAGCCTGACCAATACAGGATGCAAATGCTCACAGCCAACATGGGTACCCCCAAAGAGGAGTTAGGTGAAGGACTGAAGGAACTGAATAGGTCCAACCCCCTAGGATGAACAACAATATCAACCAACCAGACCCCTCAGAGTACCCAGGGACTAAACCACTAACCAAAGAGTACAAATGAAGAAACCCATGGCTCCAGCTGCGTGTGAAGCAGAGGATTGCTTTATTTGGCATCAGTGGAAGGGGAGGCCCCTGGTCCTGTGGAGGTTATACTATGCCCCATTGTAGGGGGATTCTAGGGTGATGAGGCAAGAGTGGGTGGGTGGGTGGGGGAGCACCCTCATAGAACCAGGGGAGAGGGGTTGAGTTAGGGGGGTTTTGAGAGGGAAACCAGGAAGGGGGGCAACATTTGAAATGTAAATAAATAAAGTAACCCAAAAAATCTCTAGTACCCACAAGCAAATGTGGTCATGCCTTTGTGTACCGCTAATCCTAGCAGTGTGAGGAGCCAAGACATTAAGATTTCTGAGACTTGTTGGGGGCAACCTAGCTTAAGGTTCAATAGAGAGCCTGTCTCAAAGATAAAAAGAGAAGAATAGGAATTTCTCAGCCATTTGAGTTTCCTCAGTTCTGTACCCCATTTTTTGAGTGGGTTTTTTTTTTTTTTTTTTTTTTTTGGTGGATACCTTCTTGAGTTCTTTATATATTTTGGATATTAGCCCTCAATCAAATGTGGGATTAGTGAAGATTTTTTTTCCCAATCTGTAGGTTACTGATTTGTCTTATTGGCTATGTCTTTTGCCTTACAGAATATTTCCAGTTTCTTGAGGTCTCATTTATCAATTCTCCATCTTAGAGCATCAGCCATTGGAGTTCTGTTTAGGAAAATTTCTCCTGTGCCAATGAGTTCAAGGCTCTTTCCAAATTTCTCTTCTATTAGATTCAGTGTATCAGGTTTGTTGTTGTGGTGCTTGATCCACTTGGACTTGAGCTTTGTGCAAGGTGACAAATGTGGGTCTATTTTCATTTTTCTACGTATCGACAGCCAGTTAGATCAGCACCATTTGTTGAAGATGTTTTCTTTTTTCCACTGTGTATGTTTGGCTTCTTTGTCAAAGATCAAGTGCCTATAAGTGTGTGATTTTATTTCTGGGCCTTCAATTCTATTTCATTGATCAATGTGAGTATCTCTGTACCAATACCATGCAGTTTGTTTTTTTTTTGTTTTGTTTTGTTTTTTTTTTTTTTATCACTATTGCTCTGTAGTAAAGCTTGAGGTCAGAGATGATGATTCCCCAGCCATTCTATTATTGCTAAGTATTGTTTTCGCTGTTATGTTTTGTTTTGTTTTTTTTTTGCCTTTCCAGCTGAATTTGAGAATTGCTCTTTCCATGCCTTTGAAGAATTGTGTTGGGATTTTGATGGTGAGTGCACTGAACCTGAGGATTGCCTTTGGTAGGATGGCCATTTTTGCTATGTTAATTCTGCCAATCAATGAGCATGGGAGATCTCTCCATTTTCTGAGATCTTCCATTTCTTTCTTGAGAGACTTGAAGTTCTTTTCATGCAGATCTTTCACTTGTTTGTTTGGAGTTACCCCAAGATATTTTATACTATTTGTGGCTATTGTGAAGGGAGTTGTTTCCCTAATTTCTTTCTCAACCTGTTTATCATTTGTATAAAGGAAGGCTACTGATTTATTTGAGTTAATTTTATATCTCGATGCTTAGATGAAGTTGTATTTTTAGCTGGAGAAGTTCTCTGGTAGAATTTTTGGGGTCACTCATGTATACTATTATATCATCTCCAAATAGTGATACCTTTATTTCTTTTTTGCCCATTTTTATCCCCTTGAACTCTTTTTGTTGTATTGTTGCTCTAGCTAGCACTTCAAATACTATATTGAATAGATATGGGGAGAGTGGGCATCCCTGTCTTGTCTCCGATTTTAGTGTAATTGCTTCAAGTATCTCTCCATTTAATTTCATATAGGCTGTTGGTCTGCTGTATATTACTTTTATTATGTTTAGATATGGACCTTGAATTCCTGATCTCTCCAATACTTTTAACATGAAGAGGTGTTATATTTTGTCAAATGCTTTTTATGTGTCTAAGGAGATTATCATATGATATTTTTCTTTGAGTTTGTTTATACAGTGGATTATGTTAATGGATTTTCTTATATTGAATCAACTTTGCATCCCTTGGATGAGGCCTACTTGATCATGATGAATAATGGTTTTGATGTGGTTTTGGATTCAGTTTGCATCAAAACAACCCTGAGATTCAACCTTAAACCAATCAGAATGGCTAAGATCAAAATTTCAGGTTACAATACATATTGGTGAGGATGTGGAGAAAGAGGAACACTCCTCCATTGCTGGTGGGGATGCAAACCGCTACACCACTCTAGAAATCAATCTGGAGTTTCCTCAGAAAATTGGATATAGATCTACCTGAAGACCTAGCAATACCACTCTTCGTAATATACCCAAAAGACATCCAACTATGCCACAGCTGCACGAGTCCTACTACATACATAGAGACCGTGTTTGTGATATCCAGAAGCTGGAAACAACTAAGATGTCCCACGACAGAAGAATAGATACTGAAAATGTGGTTCATTTATCCAGTGAAATTCTATTAAGAATGAGAGCATCCTGAGTTTTGCAGGCAAATGGATGGAACTAGAAAATATCATCCTGAGTAAGGTAACTCAGACCTAAAAGACATGCATGGTATGTATTCACTAATAAATGGATATTAGAAAAAAAGTGCCAAATACCCAATACTCAGGCCACAGAATTAAAAAACACCAACAAGCTGAAGGGCCCAAGTGAGGATGCCTCAGTTCCACTTGGGAGGAAGAAGAAAGCAACCACAAGGTCAGAGGGATGAACCTGGGAGGAAAAGGGGATGGGAGGGCAGAGAGGGGAACATGGTCAGGTATAGAGTATGGGAAAGGGACTGAAATCCCTGAGGGGTAGCAGAAAGAATGGAAACATGCAATCTCGGGAGGTAGGAGGTTGTGGGGACCCTCCAGAGTATACAAGAGACTGAGGAGGTGAGAGAATCTCAAGACTCAAAGATGAAATGCCTTACATTGGGGAAAGGGAACTTGTAGAGGCTACCTCCAGCAGACAGATTGGGCATCAAGTAAGGAATGGGGCTACCATCCCACAGTCAAAACTCTTACCCATTATTGTTCTTGTCTGAAAGAACTGCAAGGATGGAAATTGAGAAGAGCCTGAGGAAAAGAAGGTCCAGCGACAAAACCAAAATGGAATCCCCCTCAAGGGGAGGCCCCAGGACCTGACACATTTACAGAGGCTATGGAGCTCTCCCAAAATGGAACTATCACTACTGCCCTCCAAAAGACTAAACAAACAGAAGAGTCAGATGCAGATACTTGCACCCAACCAATGGACAGAAGCTGCTGACCCCTGTGGTTGAATAAAAGGGAAAACTGGAAGAAGCTGAGGAGGAGGGCAATCCTGTAGGAGGTCCAGCAGTCTCAATTAACTTAGAGATCTCTAAGATACTGGAACACCAACCAGGCAGCATATACAAGCTGATAAGCGGACTGCCACGTCTGGGTTTAGTCAGAGAAGATGCACCTAACCCTCAAGAGACTGGAGGCCCCAGGGAGTTTAGAGGTCTGGTGGGATGGGGTGGAGATGGGGTCATCCCCATGGAGACTGGGGGTGAGGGCGGCAGGGAGGAGGTATCAGATGTGGAAGAGTCAGAGTGGGGACCAGGAAGGGAATAAAATCTGGAGTTAAAAATAAATAAGTAAGTAAGTAAATAAATATCCTTAAAAAACTAATAAAAAAAGATATAAAGAGAAGAATAATTTTAAAAGGACACCTGATACCCTCTTCTGGCCTCCATATGCACAGGTGTGTGACCCTGCATTCACAGGCACATTCATAAATATAGCACAGCTGCATGCACACACTACTCAAACATGTGCAGACAGGTACAAAAAAATCCACAGGAAGATACTATTGCAAACTTACTGGCATGACACAACAACAACAAAAACCCCAAGGAATACTAATTATGTCTCAAGAAGGTCAAGTGCTGGAAACTTTATAATCTGTTGGCAAAGGCAACTGGTGTAAGTTAGTAATTCTTTAAAAACAAAATGAATGACAGATCCTCCCAGATAACAGAACCCCAGAGACACATACGTTATATTCCTAAATGTTTAGTTACAATATCTGAACACAGAAATTTAAAATAATATTGTAAGATGATGCTTATGACAGGAAGACTGCACTTATCAAAGGGAAAAACAAAGATGGGTTTTCAGATGGATGAAAATATAAACAAATTACACAATGAGAATTCAAAAGCATATGAATCATCAGAAGTAAAAAATATACGTTTACACATACTTCCTCATGGTTAACCTTTAAAAACCCTTTTTACAAGAGAAAGAAGATTGTGTGTGTGTGTGTGTGTGTGTGTGTGTTTGTGTGTGTGTATTAAAATAGTCAACATGTCTAAAATATGTAGAGTAGGTTAATCCACTAAGACAGAAAAAATATACAGTAATTCCCAACATATCAGGAAAGGAGAGAAAGGGGACCCACGGGCTCATGGATGTAAGCTTTCATGGCAGGATAGAGAACATGATTTGGAACTAGGTGAAGGATTGTTTTCAGCATGTTATGGCTATGCAAACATTAGTGTGCAAATAATTCTCTTTAACATGACTAATTTTAGATTACATGAACTTCTTTATATTGAAAAAGTCTTTATTGAATGTGATAGAGCAATTCTGTGATCCCAGCACTCAGGAGGGTAGATCCATATTCATAAAATGCCAGGCTTGCCCTCCATGTCAGATATGAAATGAATTTAATGGCGGATTGCAGTCTGTATCAGAACACTGATATATAACTGTCATAATAACCCAGGGATGGCATGAAGCTGAATAGTAGAAACTGCCCCCTCAACAAGTGGGAGGATCTGGGTTGGAATACAGAATCCCCATGCTGCAATAATTGTATCAGCAGCATTTTGCAACAATAATTGTATCAGCAGCATTTTGCTGCAATAATTTTATCAGCAGCATTTTGGTCAAAAATTTAAAAAAACAGTCCAGGGTGTGATTTTTGCACAGTTTCAAGACAACATTCTTACCAAATGCATATTAACTACAAAGAAAAGTAAACAATGTGACTTCACCTTAGACAATTTGCACTGAAGCATCTTGCCTGAGTTTATCAGCCCGATGAAAGTACCATTAGCTGGACAGCTTTGCATTTGTGAGCTTCAATAGACTGCAAAGAAAGAAGGCGGCACCATTTCTGTGACATGCCCATCCAATGTGGATGACATGTGTGTGTTCAAAAGTGCCAGGAATGTGCAACACTGGGTTAGATTTTTCTGCCGTAAAGAATTTGTTGCAGACAATGGATACAACAATGTTATTGCTAGGCAACAAGTATGCAGGCCTTGGTAATATTTTTAACTTTATGTATATTTTAAGGCATTATAAAATAACAATAGAGCAATTAACTGTAATGGGAGCTAGTTGGAAAAGAAGATGTAGCAGCACTGATTCAGAAGCACAATGGCTGCTTTGTCATCTGATGAGTATATCTGAATAATGCCATAGCATTGAGAACCATCCATGGCAGTAGCTATTCACACAACCACTTCAATAGATACTGTATCGAACAAGATAATGCATGTTAAGTACTCTGAAATTTTCCTGTATTATATTAATTTCTCAATAAATGTCAAGTGTTATTACCTAATAATGAAGAGGAATCAAGAAACCATCTCATTTGAGTTGGTTTGTAACAAGTTATTTCCTAAATTGAAAGCTAAGGCAGTCATGGTTACTTTAATTATTCTATTAAAATTAACATTCTTTAATATTTCACAGTATTCTTGGTCAAGCTGAGTACCTTGCGACTTTTAATTTCTCAATTTAGTTTTGAAATGTTATGTATTTTATTGAATTAATAAGTCATGGATTTTTGAAAAAAAATAATTGAAATAGAATTACACCACTTTAGCCTGTTTGCTCTCTACAGCTTCTCTCTGATTAAACCCATTAAACCCTTCCCATTCTTTCCTAACTTCCAAGTAGATAGTCACTTTTACTCTGATTATTATTGTTACATACATTTATATATGTATAGGTATAATATGAACGCACACACACACACACAAACACATACACACATACATATAAGTGGAACCTACTGAGAACTATAGTGTGACTATAGTGTAGAAGTGACTAACATTATTATCGAATTCAAATATCTCAAAGTAATTTAATTTAACAATCATGCTATGTTAACAAAACTTTTCCTTATACAGAAATTAACACTCAGAAAGAAGGACTTATGCCCCTCTATCATATTTTAATCATCTCAAAATGAAGTATACTTCTTTGTATTTATATATTTATTGTATTTTACATTCATAGGAATGTAGGATTTCTTAAACCTACAGACAGTGCCCAGAGTATCAGCCTAACCACAGAGCCAAAAACAAAACAAAACAAAACAAAAACATTGACTTGCCACCATATAGTCATAATAGACACTTCCAGTAGTTTATAATTTGAATCATTTGGTTTTCATTTCAGAATTTACAGGTCCACTATTCTGAGAATTTACTTTAATTTTAATTGACAAATGATAATTTTATTTATAGAGTTCAGTGAATTTATTATGGAATGATCAACTAACAGTAATTTCTCTATTTAGCACTTCAAATGCATTGAAATGCATTATTTCAACTGTCGTGGAATGTACTTTTCATGATGATGATGATGATGATGATGATGATATATAATAACTCTTCAGATCCTGGTCTTCATAGTTAAGTATAACTTTATACCTATTACCATGCTCCAGCATCTAACAATAGCCATTTTGCATTTTACTCTTATAAGTTCAAATGTGTTCAAGTTTCACATACAAGTGAAACCATTCAGTATTTCTCTTTCTGTGAGTCACTTAGCAACTGAGTTCAAAAAGCTTCAGAGTTTCAATTCTGATGTCTCAGGTGACAAAGTGACTTTTCCACAGCGTGTGTCTTCTCCGTGGACTTTAGGGATATAAAAGAAGTTAAGTAATCACACAGATGATTTCGTTCTGCTCATAAGTCATTGATTGGCTAAAGCAAAACATTAGATTCATGGATATAAAAGGAATAGACTGCTGTGAGAAAATAATTTGAAAATGATATGCATTAATTAGACTGACAATTAATTAGTCATGTATAAAATTTAGCACAGTTTTACTAAACACATTTTACTCATTCATACAGACATCATTGCTATTATCTGATTGTTATAAAAATGTAACAGTGAAAAATTGTATTGTTATATCTACTTGTTTCTATTTTTTCTGATTTTTTATTAGATATTTTTTTATTTACATTTTAAATGTTATCCCCTTTCATGGTTTCCCCTCTGGGAACCTCCCCACCCCTCCCCTCCCCTCTGCCCCTGGTCACCAACCCAACTACTCCTGCTTCCTGGCCCTGGCATTCCCTATACTAGGGCATAGAAACTTCACAGGACCAAGGGCCTCTCCTCCCATTGATGACCAACTAGGCCATCCTCTGCTACATATATGCAGCTGAAGCCATGAGTTTCACCATGTGTACTCTTTGGTTAGTGATTTAGTCTCAGGGAGCTCTGGGGGGTGGTACTGGTTAATTCATATTGTTGCTCCTCCTATGGGACTGCAAACCCCTTCAGTTCCTTGGATCCTTTCTCTAGCTCCTTCATTCAGTACCCTGTGCTCTATCCAATAGATGTCTGTGAACATCCACTTCTGTATTTGTCAGGCACTGGCAGAGACTATCGGGAGACAGCTATTTCAGGTTCCTGTCAGCAAGTATATCCACAATAGTGTCTGGGTTTGGTGGTTGTATATGGGATGGATCCCCAGGTGAGACAGTCTCTGGATGGTCATTCCTTCAGTCTGTGCTTCACACTTTGTCTCTGTAACTCCTTCCATGGGTATTTTGTTCCCCCTTCTAAGACAGATCGAAGTATCCACACTTTTGTCTTCCTTCTTGAGTTTCATGTGTTTTGCGAATTGTATCTTGGGTATTTTGAGCTTCTGGGCTAATTTCCACCTATCGGTGAGTGCATATCATGTGTGTTATCATATCATGATTGGGTTACCTCACTCAGAATGATATCCTCCAGATTCATTCATTTGTCAAAGATTTTCATAAATTCATTGTTTTTAATAGTTGCATAGTACTCCATTGTGTAAATGTACCACACTTTCTGTATCCATTCCTCTGTTGAGGGACATCTGGGTTCTTTGCAGTTTCTGGCTATTATAAATAAGGCTGCTATGAACATAGTGGAGCATGTGTCCTTATTACATGTTGGAGAATCTTCTGGGTATATGCCCAGGAGTGGTATTGCTGGATCCTCTGGTAGTATTATGTCCAACTTTCTAAGGAACTGCCAAACTGATTTCCAGAGTAGTGGTACACTGAAAGTTCTAGAGGAAAACGTATGGAAGAGCCTTGAACATATGGGTACAGGGGAAAAATTCCTGAACAGAACACCAATGGCTTGTGCTGTAAGATCAAGAATTAACAAAAGTGACCTCATAAAATTGCAAAGCTTCTGTAAGGCAAAAAGACACTGTCAATAAGACAAAAAGGCAACCAAATGATTGGGAAAAGATCTTTACCAATCCTATATCTGATAGAGGGCTAATATCCAATATATACAAAGAACTCAATAAGTTAGACTCTAGAGAACCAAATAACCCTATTTAAAAAAATGGGATACAGAGCTAAATAAAGAATTCTCAACTGAGGAATACCGAACAGCTGAGAAGCACCTAAAAAATGTTCAGCAGCCCTAGTCATCAGGGAAATGCAAATAAAAACAACCCTGACATTCTACCTCATACCAGTCAGAATGGCTAAGATCAAAACCTCAGGTGACAGCAGATGCTGGCAAAGATGGGGAGAAAGTAGAACACTCCTCCATCATTGGTGATGAATTTATTGCAAGCTGTTACTTGTTTCTTATAATCATGATATTTCTGCATTAGTATAAAAATATGATTATTTTTATATAACTGATAATTCCAAAGAAGTTGCATTCATTTTCACTTCCATCAGCAATGCATCTTGGTGCTCAGATCTTCACAGTCATTCCTATACTATGGACAATGTGGTAAATCACCAGTTGGATTTGTATTTTTATAATTATAGTAAATATGAAGTTTGTTTAATATAAAAGACACATAGCTGATTATATTCATTACTGAGTTTTTTGTTAGATTCCATCACTTAAAAAATGCTACATTATATGTAAAAAATGACCCAGTTGCAAATATCTATAAGTGAAATTGTCTCCTTATATAAGTGTATTCTTGAACGAGCCTTTGTTTAATCAAATCTAGACAAATGTCTCAATATTCTGACTCAGGAAAATTAATCATGTTTCCTGGAAATATTTTATGTTGTCAATATGAGAGACTCAAGCTTGCACATTAAAAATGAGAGAATTTATTTGCATATACCTTGTATAAAATAAATCCTTTTCATTGCACTTATTCTGTTTGGGAGTATTAAGAATGGATAATATCAAATGGTCAGAAAGAAACTGAAGAAAACCTCCAGTGATCAGTAAGTTACTTGACATAAATCAAGCCTAAAGTCTGGACATTATCTATGCAAATTCCCTAAATTGTCTAAGTGTAGGAAATGTTAGGTTTTAATGCCTTATCTTTCCACAGAGTGATCAAGCCTTAAGGAAATATTAACTATTAACTAATGTGCTGCTTATCTCTTTCTGTCCTTCCACCCTTCATTAACCATTCATCCTCTGAATCCAAAAGACTAGAAAGAATTATGGAATAGACACATTACTGAAAAATCAGTTAAGGAAAACTGACTCTCTTGCAGCTTCTCTCCTAGAAGTGTGAGGGATCAGTGAGGTGGCTCAGTGGATAAAGCTACTCACAGCCAAGTCTGCCATCATGAGCTTGAAGCCACAACCTACATCATGGAAGAATAGAACTGACTCCTCTGTCCTGCTCTGGATTCATACTAGGCATATCCACAAAAAATAATCCATATAATGAATTAAGTAGTAAATGTAGGGTCTCATTAAAAAATGAGTGTATTAAAACATCTTTTATTGACTGTTGACCTATTTAAAATTAAACAGTTTGGGGAAATTTTTGCAGAAAAGATGATTATGTGTAAATGTCAACAGCTTAAGGGAAATGGCATGAGCTAATTAATATACAGGTATTTCAGTACATATTTTCCCGAATAAATAGATGCTAAATGTTTAGAAGACAGTAATCAATAAGGCCATAGTTTGACTGCTACATAACAGAGTTAAAAGTACAAGATGTTTTGATGTGTATACATAGTACTTATATGGTTTAAGAAAAACTAACAATAACAAGAGAATTATTTGAGAATTGCCTCCCTCCCCCTCTTTTCATTCCTCCTTCTCTCCTCTCCTCTCCTCTCCTCTCCTCTCCTCTCCTCTCCTCCCCTCCCCTCCCCTCTCCTCCTCTTCCCTCCCCTCCCCT
>NC_034590.1:64969857-64986551 GCF_900095145.1 Mus pahari
CCCCCCTCTCCTCTCATACAAACATACTGACTGCAGTTTCCCCTCATTCCACTCCTCCCAGTCTCCTCCACTGCCCCTCTCCCCCAGATCCCTTCCTCCTCCATTTTCCTTCAGAAAACAGCAGACCTCCCAGAGATATCAACTGAAGAGTGTATAGCAAGTTATAAAAAGACTAGGCAGAAACCTTCATATCAAGCAAGATGAGACAACCCAGTAAGAAGACAAGAATTCCAAGATTAGGCAAAACTCAGAGACACCCCCCTTCAAACACTGTGTAGTTTGGTGTCCCACAAGAACACCTAACTACACAGCCATAACATATGGCCTATCATAAACATCAGCAGACACTGTGCATATCACCTTAGTCTTTGGGAAGCCCTGAGTCCTGCTTCATTGATCCGTGGCCTGTGTTCTGGTATCATCAACAACTCTGTCTCTTAAAATCATTTTTCCCCACCTGATCTTTGGTTGTGTGTCTCTGCATCTGCTCCAGAGGGTTATTAATGAACAATCTCTGATAACGATTGTGGGGCGTAGAACCATGCCAGGAAGTTTGGTAAGGTTGAACAGATCAGGACCAAGAGATTCAGTGGGCACACACCTGAGGCTTAGGCGACTCTCAGTTCCCTTTCAGATTCCTGACTTGGAACATGTGCCATGCTTCTCAAATAAAAGAAACGTGTTCTGTGGTCACATAGGCTCAAGAAAGTGTTCTCCATGTCATGAGGAACCTAGAGGCTTAGCCAATAGGTTTCCCTTTCCAGACCTTCCTCATTGAAAAAAGTGTTTAATCTCAGGCCCACCTTGAGAAGTGGGGTATGGTTTTAAGCATCCATTTTCTGCCGAGACAGTAAAATGTTTAGAACCATGGACTGTCTCTTTTTATCAAGATCCTTCATGAGGAGCCACGAGGAAGGCCTTCCCCTATAGAGCCACAGACTAATCTCCCATAGAAGACTTCGTGTCACAATTCAGCCAGTCAGTCAAGCTAAGGACTATCATCCCTGTGGAATAAGCCAGAGTTCACCTCCCCACACCTCTGACGAGGCCCCAGAATAGGCGCTGCCTCCTGCCTGTGGGCCCCCAACTCTCTTCTCTGCTTTTCAGTGACTCCCAGTGGCACCTGGATGTCTAAAAGTCTGGGAAACCCATGGCACCCTGCCTTGTCGAAGACCTGTGGACCCCCGTACCAGCTCTGGCTTCCCCATGTCTCAGACTGTGCTTTCTCATCCCTGGAGCAGGGTCTTGGGCATTTTCCTACAGTCCAGCACCCACCTCAGTGATCTGTAGTCTCCCCTCCCCGAGTGACTGTGCCCAGTGTCAGATCAGAGGTGGACCAACAAATCTACAAGGGGGCTAGGCACCAATCTGTAAGTATAGTAGAATATCATTTGGAATAATTTTATTGATTATTTTCCAGTCATGAATGATTATGTTCTAGGTCTCTGGGCTAGCCACTCTCAGGTTCCTGGCATTCAGGCAGTGTTGGACATCAGACATAAGTTCCTTCTAATGGTGTGGGTCTCAAGTTAGACCAGTCATTGCTTGGCCACTCCCCCAAGTTCTTTGCTACCATTCACAAGCAGGTCTTACAGGAATGACGAATTGTAGATGAATGGTCTTATGGCTGGATTTGTGACCCAGACCCACTACTGTAAGCCTTTCTTGGTTATAGGAGATAGCCAGTTAAAGTTCTATATTCAGAGAGCTTCTACTTCACTAGAGATCCAGATTGTCCCCAAACTTTCCCCCAATTCTAGTTGTCTCTCGGTATTCTCTCTTCCTCCATCCATCTCCAGCACATCCTGACCCCTCCAGTTCCCATTGTACCTGGCTGTAGGCTACCTAGTTATTCTCTCTCCCCTTCCCAGAGGAATTCACGAATCCTCTCTTCAACTCTCCTTGTTCCTTTCTAAGGTTGTGGATTGTAGGACAATTATCCTTTATTTAATAGGTATTGTCCACTTATAAGTGAATACATACCAAGTTGTCCTTCTGAATCTGGGTTACCTCAATCAGGATCTTTTTGTTCTAGTTCCATCCATTTGCCTGCAAGATTCATGTTTCAGTTGAGGGACTTCTAGGTTGTTCCATATAATATATATATATATATATATATATATATATATATATATATATATATATATGAAATAAAGAGGACTTCCAACTTACAATGGTTTAGCCTGATATTTCTCTTCACAATGATGTGTAAGCCAAGTATATTTAGTATAAAATTAATTTTGAATTATGAGATGTACTACCCAGAACATATTGCAAAGTTATCAAGCACACTGGTGGCCATTTCAGTCTGCCAGAAAACCATGAGGATAAATAATTACTATTGCTTCAGGTACTGTGTTATCAGCACTTTTGGATATTTAAATTGTATTTTCATATCCTGTTTGTATATAGCATTTCCTTACTGTGTCTCTTGTACCCATGGAACTACTTCAGTTTCATGTTCAGTAGGAAATGGGACATTCAACTGTTTCCTATAGAATAAGAATGTATGACATAATTTGGCTCACTTGAAAGCTAATAGAAGTGTTCTCAGAACATTTGAAGCAGGTGAGGCTCAGATATAGTTTGTGTAGGGTTAGATTTATTTAATGGTCTTCAAAGTCAGGATGTTTACAAGGAACAATTGTTGATTTAGATGTAGTCCTGTCATAGCTCATGTAGCATCCATATGTAAAAGTAAAGACTGAAAGAATGGTCTTGTCTGACATCAATGGGAGGGGAGGCCCTTAGTCATTTGGAGGTTTATTTTTTAACTCTTTATTTTTAAATTATTTTATTAGATATTTTCTTCATTTACATTTCAAATGCTATTTCAAAAGTCCACTGTAACCTCCCCCCACCCTGCTCCCCTACCCACTCACTCCCACTTCTTGGCCCTGGCATTCCCCTGTATGGAACATATGAAGTTTGCAAGACCAAGGCGCCTCTCTCCCCAATGATGGCCGACTTGGCCATCTTCTGCTACATATGCAGCTAGAGACATGAGCTCTGAGGGTACTGATTAGTTCATATTGTTGTTCCACCTACAGGGTTGTAGACCCCTTTAGCTACTTGGGTAATTTCTCTAACTCCTCCATTGGGGGCCCTGTGTTCCATCCTATAGATGACTGTGAGTATCCACTTCTTTATTTGCCAGGCACTGAAATAGCTTCACAGGGGACAGCTATCTCAAGGGAGGCTTGATGCCCTAGTATAGGGGAATGCTGAAGGGATGGGGAACGGAGGGTGGGTGGAGGAGGCAAAGAGGAGGGCAGAGGGTGTGGTTGTGGAATAGGGTGATGTGGAAGGGTAACTGGGAAGTGGGATATCATTTGGGAAGTAAGTGAATGGTGTGATTAATTTAAAAAAAATCAGAAAAAAACAATAGAATGGCACAGCTAAATTAGTAAGGTTTAGAAAAGAAGTTAAGGTTGATTAGGTATTACCAAACACATTACTGTTATTAGTATCAAACACGTGTTTTCTGAATGAAAACACATTATTAAAATAGGAGTACGTTCATTATTTTAAACTCAGTTAAATGTATAGATACACATCTGTATGAATATTCAAAATTATAAGAGCATTACATATTAGAAACACATTCCCTAAGTAAACATGATTTAAGTTACTATAAAGTGTATTTTGTTTAAATTTTTATACCATATATTTTGATCATATTCTCTGCCTTCGCCCAACTTCTCTCAGATGCTTGTCACATTCCTATGTACATAACCTCTCTTGCAAAAAAGTAAATAAAACAAAAATCAAAACAACTAAAAAGCAAAAAACAAAGAAATGTACTGAACCAAATATAAACTCAGTTTATTTTGTGTTGACCAACTGTTCCAAAGCCCTCCCCTTGTGGTTCAGTGATCCTCACATAAGAAAAAAAAAAGACTGTAAAAGCAAGATACAGTGGTTAACCCCAAGGAAACAGCATCTTCTAGGAGGGAAAGCACAGTTATAGACATGAAACCACAGAGACCATAAAACCATGTGCAAGAACTGCACAAGTCAAACTTGGACATAGTCCTACCACTGAGAATGGGAAGTAGACAGAAAGTTCTGCCCTTTAACTGAAAAACTATTTTTGCAATTGATAGCTGCTGAGAACTGTGATTAATTTCCTCCGTTTGCATGATGCTGAGTATAACAAATGTGATTTTTTTTTTTTTTTTTTTTTTTTTTGGTTTTTTGAGACAGGGTTTCTCTGCATAGCCCTGGCTGTCCTGGAACTCACTTTGTAGACCAGGCTGGTCTTGAACTAGGAAATNCGCCTGCCTCTGCCTCCCCAGTGCTGGGATTAAAGGCGTGCACCACCATGCCCGGCTACAAATGTGAGTTTTTAATCATTCTTGAAGACTTTATTGCAGGGGCTGACCAGATGTTTCAGTCAGTAAAGTCCTTTCTATACAAGCATGGGGATTTTGAGTTCTGTCCTTCGAACCTAAGTACCAACGGGCTGTTGTGGTGCCATGTGCTTGGGATCTCAGTACTGGGAGAGAGCAGCAGTCTGATCCCAAGGGTATGCTTGTCCGGGTGGCTAGCCAAATGAGTGAGCTTAGATCAATGAGAGAATGTGCTTCTGAAACATGAAGCGAATAGTATCCTGAGGATGTGTCTTTCATATGTTCACACACACACACACACACACACACACACACACACACACACGGGAAAAATTATTCTGTTTCACTTTTATTTGAATCCAACAAAATTGAATTAGAACAAAAACATTACAAACACCAAGTTATTTTGTCATGTAGAATACGGTGATGTATGTACATATGAATGAGAATTTTGAGGGAGGGAATAAACTGTTTCAGGCAAGGACAAGTGGTTTGGCTAAACATTGAGGAAAACCTCAGATTCAGTGCTAAATTTTCACTATTCCTGGTACCAGCATTCTTTACAGAAAAGGAAGGTAAAACATGGAGACATAAGTGGTCATTTTAAATTCCATGTGATTACAAATAGATCACAATGAACATGTTTTCACAGGTCTGCTGTTTTAAAATTACATTTACATGGTATTTGTCCAGCTTTCTTTTTTGTTTATCAGTTTGTTTTGAAGCAGGTATCACTCTTCAGCCAAGACTCAGTATCCAGCCCAGTCCAGCATCTATGGTGACTGTCTCTCTCTCTCTCATTCTCTCATTCTCTCTCTCTCTCTCTCTATATATATATATATATATATATATATATATATATATATACACACATATATTCCTATATACATATATATTCATATATATATATATATATATGTGTGTGTATATTCATATATATATATTCCTAAATATACCTATGTAATTTGCTCAATAAGGTAGCTATATGTGTATATGATTGTAGAGATCCCCTCCTTACTCTGCTTCTATGAGGGAGCTCCTCTACTCACCTACCCTTTTGTGCCTCACTGCTAGTTTCCTCTACACAAGGGCATCAAGCCTTCATAGGACAAGGGCCTCCTATCCCATCTTGATTCAGAAACTCAGGTGCTAAGATTACAGCCATGTGCTACTGTGTACAGCTTTGCTGACTCTTCTTTTATTATTATTGAGGTTTCTCAATAATGTTGACAGTCAAAAGCTTTTTTAAAAAAATTACTTCATATATTTTTCAGAATAGTCTTCTATCATAAATTAAAACTGTTTTTTCTGATCCTTTTTCTTTCCTGTTTTTCATATCTATGTAGAACAGAAATTTTAAATTTTGAAAAAATTCAAGATAGGAAAATGGATTCTTTGAAAGGTCTCCTGGTGAGCATTTCCCCACAGACACAACACACTGGACAGCGACTCACAAACAAAACTACCTTCTTAAGAGCTGGGGAAAGGAGAGATACTACATTGCTTGCCTCCTGTATAAGAAAACAAAACACATACTGAGAAATGTAATTCTCTTCCAAACTGTAGTCAGACTTTTTAAAATTCTGCTGTATGATGGTGAAAAAAAATTATTTGTGAGTTATATAAAATCAGAGGAATAAATATATTCCTGTTATCTAGTAAGTATATAGTATGTTCATTATGATTGAGTATACATTATGCAAGACAAATAAATGAGATTCAAAGGACTGAAATATGGACAAACAATATTTAGGAATACAGATAATAAAGTAGATACAAAAGAACAAAATTTACACCAAAGATTCTAAGATTATCTCACATGTATGTGAAGGAACTAATTCAAGTAATAGAGCAGAAGTAAAAAAAATGATTCAGAAGCTTCTGAAACATAATAGAATTAGTACCTCAAAATGAGAAAAATAAGGCAAACTGTAGTAAGATCATAACAGCAATTAACTTTCTAGATCATGATTTTGCTAAAAGGATACTACATAGAGATTGCTATTTCTTCAGTCCTGTACTAAATTGATCCATTGGTATTTTCTAATCTCTAATAGTAAACATTCAAGAGCCTTCAGTCAGTATATTGAGCATTATTAATGTGATGCACACATACACACATGCATGTAAATTCCGTTCCACAGAGTACAGGGTTCAGCATGAAAAAAAATGCTTTTCTTAGTGAGCTTATTGTGCCATGATTCTTCTTGCATTTTGCAGAGTGATAGATACAAAAGTCCAGTAAACAGGAAGAATCTTCAAAGAAATTCAATAAAATAAGCACAAATCTAAATGTAGAAGAATGGATAACTGTCTCTTTGTTTCTTTTAATATAATCAGCTTACTATATTCAGCACCCACAATGTGACATACATTTAGTCATTGCTTATAATTCAAAGATGAGTAAACCTATATTTGAAAATAATGCCTGGCCCAATATTAGTGAGGAAAACAACCTGAATCAGACATGAAATGCTATCCATAAAATCCATAAACAAACTTTAGTGTTCTTGCATACATTCTGGCTGGACTCATATGCTTCATTGGGTATTGGAATGACAATACTTGGTAGTATATATAACATATTTTTATTGTTATTTTCATATTCATGAAAATTCCGCAGCTCCAGTGGGATAGCATGAGTTCATAACAAAAAGTGGTTTCTTCTGTAGTGTATAAGCTTTGGATAAAATTATATTGATCATGTATTAGTAGGTTAAGTAGTCAAGTTTATTTATTTGTTTCAGCACAATTGTAGCCCATATTGATTACTGGAGAAAAGATAGTTTTAGGAAGTTTCCATTAAGAGAAAGTGGGAAAGAGCCTTAAACTCATTGATATAGTGTGTGTGTGTGTGTGTGTGTGTGTGTGTGTGTGTGTGTGTGTGTCGGAGGGGGGGCTACTAAACAGAACTCCAGTGGCTCAGGCTTTAAGATAAAGAATTGATAAATAGGACCTCATAAAATTGAACAGCTTCTTATGACAAAGGACATAGTCAATAGGACACAAGAGCAACATACAGATTGGGGAAAAATCTTCACTAACCACACATACTATAGAGGGCTAATACCCAAAATATATAAAGAACGAAGTTAATCAGCAAAAAAACAAACAACCCAATCAAAAAATTGGGTAGAGAACTAAATTGAGAATTCACAACAGGTGAATCTCGAATGTCTGAGAAGCACTTAAAGAGATGTTCAAAGTCCTTAGTGATTGGGGCAATGCAAATCAAAACAACTATGAGATTCCACCTTACACTAATCAGAATGGCTAAGATCAAAAACCCAGGTGACAGCACATGTTGGCAAGGATGTGGAGAAAGAGGAACTTCACTGCTGGTGATTGCAAACTGGTACAGGCATGTTGGAAATGATTCTGGAGGTTCCTCAGAAAATTGGAAATAGATATACCTGGAGACCCAGCTATACCACTCTTGGACATATACCAAAAGATGCTGCACCATGCCACAGAGGCATGTGTTCCATCATGTTCATAGCAGCCTTATTTGTGATAGCGATAAGCTGGAAACAACCCACATCCCACAACAGAAGAATGGATACAAAAAGTATGGTTCATTTACACAGTGGAATTCTACTCAGCTATTAAGAATGAGGACATCATGAGTTTTCCAAGCAAATGGATGGAACTAGAAAATATCATCCTGAGTGAGATAACTCAGACTCAAAGGACATGCATAGTATGTACTCACTAGTAAGTGAATATTAGACAAAAAATTTACGGAACATTCAGGATATAATCCACAGAAATCATGAAGTTTAATAAGCCAAAGAACCCAAGTGGGGATGCCTCAATCCCACTTGGGAGGGAGAAGAAACCAATCATGGGGCATGGAGTACAGAGAGATTAAGGGACCTGGGTGGGAGAGGGAACAGGATGGTGAAAAGGGGAAGATGATCAGGTTTGAGTGGGAAACAGGTCTGAAACCCTGAAGGCCAGCAGAAAGAATGAAAACTGGGAACCTTGAGACTTAGGAGGAGGGTGGACCCTCTAGAATATTCCAGAAACCTGAGAGATGAGAAACTCTCAGGACCCAAAGGGAGGGACCTTAGATGAAATACCCTACAGTGGGGAGAGGGAAGTTGTAGATTCCATCACCAGTAGAAAAACAGGACATTAAGTGGAGGGATGGGGTTGTCATCCCACAGTCCATAACTCTGACCCAGAATTGTTCCTGTCTAAAAGAATTTAAGGGACAAAGATGGAGAAGAGCCTGAGGGAAAGGAGAGCCAGTGACAGGCCAAAATTGGGATCCAGCTCAAGGGGAGGCTCAGGGCCCTGACACTGTTATTGATGCTGTGTCATGCTTGCAGACAGTAGCCCAACAAGCAGCTGAAAGAGTCAGATGTAGATATCTGTACCCCACCGAACAGGAAAGAAGCTGTTGACTCCTTTGGTTGAATTAGGGAAAAGCTGGAAGCAGCTGAGGAGGAGGGTGACCCTATAGAAGGACCAGCAGTCTCAATCAATGTGGACGTTTGAGATCTCTCAGACACTGAGCCCCCAACCCGGCAGCATAAACCGGCTGATCTGAGCCTCCTGACAAATGAACAACAGATAAATGCCTGTCTATGTCCTGTCCGAGAAGATGCACCTAACCCTCAAGAGAAAGAGGTTCCCAGGGAGTTTAGAGGTCTGGTGGTTGTGGGGTGTGATGTGGTGTTGGCATCCTCCTGGACAGAGGGGTGTAGAAAGAAGGTATAGAATTGGGAACAGCCAGAGGGTGGACCAGGAGGGCGATAAAATCTGGAGTGTGAGCTAGAAAAATGAGGGAATTATGTAGTATGTGTATAAATAAATAAATAAATAAATAAATAAATAAATACCATTGTCAAAAGACTCAGGCATTAATTACTTCTGGGTAGGTGGGAAAGGATTATGGTCTGAGACATAACTAAATGCTATATGTAATAATCCAGGTAGTGAGCTGGAAATATATCTTTTACTCTATATGTATATACTCTATATAGAGATACAAATAATAAAGAAACTTGAAATTTATAGTGAATATATATATATATATATATATATCTCGACCAAATTTAATTCAATGTTTGTAGTTGACAGAATTTTCCTTCTAGAGATGCTTTGACTTTTCCTTATCTTCCTTTCTTTTATACATACTCTTCAAGACTGCTAAATCACATTTTTGCCCTTTTCTCCTTTCATAATTTAAAATAATTTTATCATTTAAGTCTCCCAAAGAAAGGAATGACCATTGGAATTACCATGAATATAATTTATAGTTCATAATAGCTTCTATTTTAACAACTATTAACAGTTTTTTTTTCCTGAAGACATTGCATGCATAGTCCTCTTACTGGAAATGCTTAATGACACTTATCATATTGAGAATAATAACATTGTTTCATAAAAAGAGCAGAAGGCAGGGATCATTTGTTATTGTTAAGTCATTTGGACTTTTCATAGGAGAAGAAATAACTTTAATGCTCTTAAATGTCAATCATGTTTTGGAAAATGAAGCAAGTTTATGTTGATAATCTTTTAATACAGAGAGAGTGGGGGGAAGAATTGAAGGAGGGAGTAAGGAACAGAAGGCGGAGGAAGGAAAGAATGGAGAAAGAGGGAGAAAAATGGAGGAAGAGGGAGAGCAGGGATTAAGTTGTTTCTAAAAATGTTGCAGTTAATCATAATGTATCAACAGAGAAAATAGATCCAAATTTACTAGAATAAATCTCAACATGTGCTAACTTTAATGAGCAAAATAATTTCAGTACTGACATTCAAACTTGATGTAAGTTTCTTCACAGCCAACACAAAATAGTACATAATTCAGGGGGCAATATTTCCATTAGTCACAGAAATAACACGTTTTCCATAACTGAATTCTAATAGATTCTTTATGTGTGTTATTGTTACTAAATAGCACCTTTATGTTGCTCATTCAGGTAGTGACTTTCAATAAAAGCCAAGGTAAAATGGAGCTTGGTGACAGTAAACTGCCTTAGCTTAAACTTAAAACAATTTGAAAAACCATGATAGTCGAAAGTAAAATTCCTGGGAAAATCACTGTATATGTTTTTCCTTAAATATTTTTATTTAATTAGCATCTCCAACAGTATTAAAAAATTCAGGCTCATTGTAAAGATGTTCATTTAATATAAGTCATTGAGTGAGAAGAGATATATATATGGCCCAGATTGAGATGGAAACTGGAATAGAGTCACAGTCAATCAGATAATAAATGCATCAAGGAATATATAAATCCAGGATTTGGAAGATGGCTCTTTGATGAATCTGTTTATTGCCTAAAAATGGGTACCTCTGTTTGAATTTCCAGATCATATATGTGCTCCAGGTTTAGCAGTGCTTGCATGTAACTAAAATAGTGGTTAACACAGACTGAAAGATTTCCAGAAGTGGCTGGCAAGCCGTCCTTGCCAGCATGTGAGTTCTGGGTTCACAGTGAGAGTCTGTATCAAAAACATTAGATGAAGGTCCTTGATCCAATTGTAGTTGAGTTTTGTGAAACGTCATAAGTATGTGTAATGGTTTGTATATTCTTGGACCAGGGAGTGGCACCATCTGGAGGTGTGGGCTGGTTGGAATAGGTGTGGCCTGGTTGGAATAGGTGTGTCACTGTGGGCTTAAGACTCTCACCCCAGTTGCCTGAAGTCAGTCTTCCAGTAACAGCCTTTGGATGAAGACGTAGAACTCTCAGCTCCTCCTGCACCATGCCTGCCTGGATACTGCCATGCTCCTGCCTTGATGATAATGGACTGAACCTCTGAGCCTGTAAGCCAGCCCCAATTAAATGTTCTTTTTATAAGACTTGCCTTGGTCATGGTGTCTGTTCACAGCAGTAAAACCCTAACTAATACAGTATGGTTTTCTTTACTTTTTATTGGTTATTTTATTTATTTACATTTCAAATATTACCCCCCTTCCCAGTTTCTCCTCCACAAACCTCCTATCCCATTCCCCTTCCCACTGCTTCTACAAGGGTGCTCTTCCACCCACCCTCTCCTACCTCAGCACCCTAGCATTCCCCTACACTCTGTCATTGAGCCTCCACATGACCAAGGGGCTCCCCTGCCATTGATGACTGATAAGGCAATCCTCTGATATATATGCAGGTGGAGCCATATGGGTACCCCCTGTGTACTCTTTGGTCGATGGTTTAATCCCAGGGAGATCTGTGGGATCTGTTTGGTTGATGTTCTTCCTATGGCATTGCAAACCCCTTCATTCTACATATAGACATCCAGCACCATTTGTTGAAGATGTTTTCAGTTTTTCCATTGTATGATCTTGGCTTCTTTATCAGAATCAAGTGGCCATAGGTGTGTGGGTTTATTTCTGGGTCTTCAATTTGATTCCATTGATCAATGTGTCTGTTTCTGTACCAATACTATGCAGTTTTTATCACTATTGCATTGCAGTACAGCTTGAGGTCAGGGATGGTGATTCCTTTCAAAATTCTTTTATTGTTCAGGATTGTTTTGGCTATTCTTAGGATTTTTTTCCATATAAAGTTAAAAATTGCTCTTTCAGTCAGGCAGTGGTGGTGCATGCCTTTAATCCCAGCACTTGGGAGACAGAGGCAGGTGGATTTCTGAGTTCGAGGCCAGCCTGATCTACAGAGCAAGTTTCAGGAGAGCCAGGGCTATATAGAGAAACCCTGTCTCGAAAAACGAAAGGAAAAAATTGCTCTTTCAAGGTCTATAAAAAAAATGTGCTGGATTTTTTTATTGGAATTGCACTGAATCTATAGATTACTTTTCATAAGATGGGAATTTTCACTGGTAGTCCTACCTATCCATGGGAGATCTTTCAATCATCTCATAATTTCTTCAATTTCTTTCTTCAGGAACTTGAACATCTATTTGACAATACAGATCTCTCACTTGCTTGGTTAGAGTGATACCAAGATATTTTGTATTTTTCTTAGTTATTGTAAAGGGTGTTGTTTCCCTAATTTTTTTTCTCAGACCATTTATCATTTGTATGAAGGAGGGCTACTTTCTTTAAGACACTGTCCAACAGCTGACTCAGACAGATACAGACCCCCACAGCCAAACAATGGGTGGAACTTGGAAACTTTTATGGAAGAATAGGAGGAAGTATTATGGGCCCTGGATTGAATAGGAACCCCACAGGAAGACCAACAGAATCAACTATGGGCTCTTAGGGCTCTTAAAGGCTGAACCACCAA
Source organism: Mus pahari (assembly GCF_900095145.1). NCBI lineage: Eukaryota > Metazoa > Chordata > Mammalia > Rodentia > Muridae > Mus > Mus pahari. The sequence continues at coordinate 64,982,407 of NC_034590.1, forward strand.
CCAAAGGTACATACGTAGCAGATGTGCAGCTTGGCCTTCAAGTGGGTTCTGAACAACTGAAGCATGGCTATTCTGAAAACTGTTGCCCGTATGTGGGATATGTTCTACTAGCTGGGCTGCCTTGTCTGGGCTCAGTGGGAGAGGAAGCACCCAACCTTACAGAAACTTGAAGTGTCAGGGAGAGGGATATCTGGGATGGGCACCAACTCAGAGGAGAAGGGGATGGGCTATGGAGGAAGGATTGTAGGAGTGGGTGACCAGGAGGTGACCAAAGAGTGGTATGTAAAGTCATTAAGTAAAAAAATGAATTAAATTAAAAAGAAACAAAATTAGATGGAAAAGAGACAGCTAAGAAGGATCTCTGGCCCTCTTAATCATACACATGGGTTTAGTGCTCCACTCACACAAATCCTAATCCCCTCCCTCACCAACACACAAGTCTTTGTTTATATAAAAACCAGGAATCTGGAGATTGTCCATCTTTGAGAAAAGCAGACAAATACATATTTCATGTTTTAAAAAATAAAATAGTTTCAATAATATATGTGTATCTTAGTTTACTACTGTGGACAGACACTATGACCAAGGCAACTCTTTTTAAGGACATCATTTAATTGTGGCTGGCTTACAGGTTCAGAGGTTCAGTCCATTATCATTAAGGCAGGAACATGACAGTATCCAGCCAGGCATGGAACAGGAGGAGCTGAGAGTTCTACATCTTCATCTCAAGGCTTCTAGCAGAATATTGGCTTCCAGGCATCTAGGAAGAGGGTCTTAAAGCCCTCATCCTCAGTGACACACCTATTCCAACAAGGCCACACCTAGTCCAACAGAGTAGCACCTTCTAATAGTGTTACTCCCTGCGCTGAGCATATATAAACCATCATAACATGTTTCATTAAAAAATGGAGGTAAGAATTAGCTTATGGTTGACCAGTGATTGGTCCAACTTGGGATCCATCCCATGGGCAGGAACTAAACGATGATACTATTACTGAATCTATGTTGTAATTGCAGACAGGAGCATGGCTGTCTTCTGAGAGGCTCTACCAGCAGCTGGCTGAGACAGATGCAGATACCCCTAGCCAAGTGTTGGAAAGCTGTTGGGGACCCCAATGGGAGATGTAAGGATATCATTTGATATTTTCTTTGTGATATTCATTTAATAGGTCAGTGGTTTAACTTTGTGATATCCAATATCACTTGAGCCTGCTGTACTATAATTCATAAGTATTACATTATTGAAACTTGTTTAGGTTACCCATTTGTTTGTTATTTTTGTTTGTTTTTTAACTGAAAGTTTGAGAAAGTCACTCATGAGTTTTTATTTATATCATTTACCCCCCTTCTCTCTTCCAATTCCTCCTATACCTTTCTCAAATTTACGTACCTCTTTTATTAAAGTTGCGACTGTATTTCTATCTATATTCGCTTAGGTCTAACCACTTGGGCTTAAATAATTTATATTAAAACATACACTACCAATATTATATAACCATACAAATTTTCTCCCAACTTATGTCACATATATTTTAATGAAGTAAATTTGTATATTTTATACCCATCAATAATGAGGTTTGCTTGGAGTTTATATTTACTCATATGCATGTTAACAATGGTTGTCTTTTAATTTTAATATTTGTTCAACTTATGCTGAATATTGTTACTGATCCTTTTTTATTTTACATAGTTTTTGTACCTTTTTGCCCCTTTATTTTGTGTATTGTCTAATTTTGTGTTTTTATTCATCACTTCTTTGTCTTAAATTCCTATTTCTAGTTCACTTAAAACATTCTACTGTTCCTTAAAAGGTTAATCATGTATTTTATAATTATGTGTGTGAGTTGATATTGCTATGGGGAATTAGTACAATTTATCTTGAAATGTGGACTGTACCACTTTCCCAGTCCTGTAAATGTGATGTAACTCCTTAGAAACATGTAACACTTCCAGTGCTTAGCTATTGTCTCAAATTCTCCGAAATTTAAATAAATATTTATATTCATGAACATTTCAAATTCATGAGTTTTTTAAAGTACAATCTCTGTTCACTGCCATGTACCTTGTAGTCTGAGTGACCAATATTTAGCTTTCTTATTTTATTATATAATATGCTATCTATTTTTTCTTGAACACGACTTCAGTGTACAGCTTTGGAGTTGGTGAGGATTTCATCCTTTCTCATTTTAGTCTGAGAATTCTATTATCTTGGGGCAACTCTCAGTTCTGCCCTCTCACTAAGAAACTTTGTTTTCTTGGACCCCTATGAAGATTTCTGCTTTGTTTCCTAGCAATTATTTTACTATGCTCTACTTAGGTCTATTTATTTGTCCTCTTTTAACCACTTTGTGTTTCTGTGTGTTGTATCAGCTGTCAAAAATTACAATTTCTGAGTTCCATTAGATATGAGGAGGAGTCAACTCTCATATATTTAAGATCACATGTCGGGAGCAATCATGCACGGTAATAATTTGGTACTGACTGTATCAACCAAAGGAAGTTATGTAGGAGAAGCCACCTGTGTGCTGCAAACACTATGTATTGTACTAAAGTATATGGCTTCTGAGGAGAATCTTCTTGCATGTAGTATAAGAACCTGATTTTGATTTCCATGACCTCCGTCCTAATGCCAGGCTCTGTGGAATACAATTCTAATTCTAGTCTTGGGGAGTCAAGGAGTAGAAGATTCCTTGGGTTCACCAGCCAAATAGTCTAAGGAAACCAGCAAATTCCAGGTACAGTGAGAGACTGTCTAAAACAATAATATGGAGAACCACTGAGGAATATGCCTGACCTCAACTTGTGGATACCAAATGCATAGACTCACATTTGCACACCAACCCACATACACATGTCACCATGAACATAGAAAAAGCCAAACAAGCAGAAAAACCATCATGCACTTTCATTTTCTTCTGCATATCAGATGTCATATATGTTAGACTGTTTACTAATTTTCCATACATGCTTCTTGTGCTTTGCTTCTTTTCATTTCATATTTGACATGGGCTTCATTTTGGAAGATTTCTCATAATGCATAATAAATTAATTAATATGATCTTGGAACTTTTTTTCAATGAGTGCTTGACAGTTTTGCAACTATGTATTATGAATTGGCTTGCATATATAAGCTTTAATATTCCTCATTTTATGAAGTTTACTATATGACCCTTCACTTGTAAAACTTTTACATCCTAAAATAGTTTTCTAATACATATTATATATCAACATATGTACAATACATAATAATACATATATATTATATGTATGTAGATGTACATATAAATATATAAACACTCATAAATGTCTATGTGTTTATGTATATTTGTATGTATTTAGTATGTATATATCATTAACCCTATCCTTTGTTTTGCTCCAGTTTATTTTTTCCTCTAAAGTTGACCCTTTTTCTTTACAATGCAGCCTGTGTTCTGGAGATTGCATGCATGATATTTTACATGATAAGAATATGAATGTTGTTGATGGTGGTGAGTTTTTCATCAGAAAGGGATATGTTTTTGCTTTCAGTCAGCCCAAGCAGCTATTACTGCAAAGGCTTTTTCTTACAGCACACTGCCTTGCAATTTCATGAAATGTCATCATGGCTTTTATTTCTCAGGTGTGGAAGTCCTGAACTTCTCTTATGAGACTAGCTGCTTTTGTTTTCTCAGGTCTGAGACACTTAGGAAGTTTCAGATATGTCCTTTCAAATTTTTAATGTTGAAAGCTTTAGATATTCTTTATAGATTGAGAATATGGTTGTTTAATTTCTAAAACAATTATCCATACACTTTCCACCTTTTTATTACAGCATTGCTCCTTTTCTTCCATCCCAATCCTCCCATGTACACTTCCCTGCTTTCTGCCAAATTCAAACCCTATCCTTTCATTAAAGGCACCTTGGCTATTATCTGAGAGCAGTGATATTATTCTCACTGTGTTTCAACCTCCTAACACCAGACCCTTTAGCAGATTTCACCATATCTACAGACAGTTTCTTCAGGGCTCAGGGAATTTGCAGAAGAGGAAGGAAAAAAAAAAAAACCTTAAGATCTGGGGGAGAGTGAGAAAAGCAAGGAAAACAAGGCCTTTTATTTTTTTTATTTTTTTTTTTTTATTATTTTCTTTATTTACATTTCAAATGC
>NC_034590.1:64987075-65054512 GCF_900095145.1 Mus pahari
ATGGAAATGTAAGCTGAATAAACCCTTTCCTCCCCAACTTGCTTCTTGGTCATGATGTTTGTGCAGGAATAGAAACCCTGACTAAGACAGTATTCAATAAAAGAAAAAAAATCCCAGGCTACCCATAAAGTAAGTATATGAGTTAGCATTCCTTTTAGACTCCACCACAGTTACCTGGCAACAGCCTGACTCACTATAAAAAGGCTGTTTGCCCCCTCCTCTCTCTCTTATCCTCTTATTGTCATACTCTCTTACTCCCTGTGTCTTCTCCTTCTCTCCAGAAAGACAATTGATATGAACAAACTGATCTGAGGTCAGATCACTGGACAGATTGTGAAAAAAGAAATCATGTGATATTTTCAACTTAGGGGCGGGGTGAGAGGAAACACTTGAAGGTCATGCTTGAGAAGCTCAGTTAGATTGATATAAATAGGGTAATTAGATTATACATGGATATATAAACACACGTGTGTATACATATATGGGTGTGCATGTGCCTGTACTCTCAAATGTGAACAGTGGCATTGTTATTCCATTTTGAAGTCTTAGCTTTCTTTCTCACTGTAAAAAATTAATTTCTACCAAGCAAAAAGAGTGTTCAAAATAGAAAAGTGAGCACATTGCTATTGTTTACACTTTATTGAGTACTTGTCACTTCATTTAGTAACTTAAATTTCACCCTGATACTCATGGATCTGTACCTGAGCCTTACTCTCTAACTTCCAACAAGAGAATCTTTTCATTTCCACAAGATTTGGGGGTGCTTGCACTGCTTCCTTGGACTTTTCTCCTGTAGAGCTTCTCCTACCTGACTCCCTTTGATTAATGTGATCTGTACCAAATGATCACTGTGGACGATTGCTCCTGACATGTGATCTAAATACAGGAGTGTTGACTGCTTCTAATATCTAACTGAACTGAAATTGTGTTTTCTGACACTTTAGTGATTAATGTCTGTCTTGATATAAGATACAATAAAGTTTTATTACAGTGCAAGTGGGTAGGCTTTTTATTTTTTTTCATATAAAAAGGACATTCCATTCTCTGGTCAATATTATTACACTGTACTGTTTGGATGTTTTCATAACCTTTAATAATATAAAGCATTTTTCTTCTGGCTTTATTTTTATTTCATTTTTTCCTACACAGTGACTTGCAAAGTGTCTGCCTGGGATAAAGTTAATGCTTAATATTTTTGAAAGAATACAAATTAAAACTTATTTTTATCTGTGTAGATAATACATTCAAATGTCACAACTCCTGATCTAGCAAATTAATTTGCCATTTCACTAGTGAAGTTAACAAATATTCTTATCCTAGCATTTTCCTTAAAACATCATGCCCTTCTTAAGTTACAAAAAAAAAGATCTTTTGTATCATGATAAAATTCCACTAAAATGTGTCACAAAACACTATGATTGACTTCAGTTAGATGTGTAGAAGATTTAGTATTCATTTTATCATAATATAAAGTGTGCTAGATAAAAAGATGTGGAAAATTGATTTGTTATGGAAATAATGTCTATATAAGACATTCTGTGAAACAGAAAAAATGTTATTTGTATGTAAGTAATAGAAATATAATTTTATTCTTTTTTGTATAATGTGATGGAGTATAGGCAAAAACACTTGTTTCTAAAGACCACTAGGAAAATTTGAATATCGTACGAAGAAAACCAAAAATATTGTTAGTCTGTTTTCTTAACCTGTGAGCATCTTATTAGTAAAACAAGTGGAACCTGTTTCAAATTTTAACATCTTATTTTCATAAAAGAATTCTGCTACTATCACCTTATACTCTGAGAATCTCCACTTTCTTGACTTTAGACTGGGAATGGAAATATTTCCAACTACATAAAATATACTTGTTTCTCTGATGACAATTTCCAGGATTTCTGTTTGTTTTTTTGTTTGTTTGCTTGTTTGTTTGGGTCCTCTGCTGGTAGTATACACACACACACACACACACACACAGAGAGAGAGAGAGAGAGAGAGATGCCAGCATTCCTGATAGCTCTGCTGTCATCCTCAGGCCTCCTAGAAGATGTGCTGACATGAGAAGGGAGAATTGCCCTGGAACAGATGGAGTAGCACTCACCTCCTAAAGGAACAATCTATCCCATAAGTCTCTTGTGTCCTAAGTCCTTATTCTTCATTATTAGTTTTAGCTTTAGAGTGCTAGGTCCTATTAAAATCTTGTCAGTGATTATTATTGAAATTCAATCAAATCTATTGGATCATATAGGAAGAGATTTCAAATGAACAATATTTAGCAACTTAGCCTATGGTCACTTTATTTCAACCCTTTATCTTAGACCTAATGCAAAGTGTGATTATTTTGCCCATTACTTAAAATTTATTTAATTGTGTATTTTCATTGTAAACCTCTCTCTTTACTTGAAATTTAAATATATATGGCTGATAGTTTCTTTTTTTCTTATTAAGTTGTAAATGTGTTGTAAATCTTTTGTGATCTTCTATGCCATCATTATGTTATTAATGACACTTAACACACGCTGTCTCAAACTTCACACCTTTTATATATTTTGCTGTGTCTTTTACTTCCATGTAATGTTAAAGAGATTCAGTAGGTTGAGTACCCTTACAGCATTTATAGTGGACAAGTATTAATTTTCCCAGCACCCTTATGGCCGATCACAATGTTCTAACTCCAGTTTCAGAAGATTCAGTGCCTTTTATTCTCAGATTCAGGAAGCACACGGCACACATATGTGTTTGAGGGCAAATGCTCATTCACCTAAAAGAAAAGTTAATACATTTAAACTTTAAACTTTTTCCAGAATATACAAAATTAAACATATGACTTACTTTAAATAGTTCAGGTGTCACAATGCTATCCAGTCTTGAAAGTGACGTGCACATATGTACAAAAACACTATATGGAGAGAGAACAATGAGACTTTCCAATATTCAGCCTTAAACAAAACATTAGCTAACACATTCTAGTGTCACAGTAGAAAATTATTCATTCTAAATAGTACAAGGACAGGTGCAATAGTTTTGAATTAAATGCAAACTGAACTTATGGATGGCATGACAGTATACATGAAATCCATTGAGAATAAATAATAAAGCTATATTAAAAATAAGAATTCAATAATATCACAGGGTATAGCATTATTATCTAAAACTGTGCAGGGATAAGTATCAGTTAGGTAATAAAATTGATTAAATAATAACAATAGTAATAAAGTTGTAGGGAATAAAGTTAGTAAAAATGTCTTAAATAAAGAATATAAGACATTCATGAAAGCCAAAAAAGTGGTTTGAAGAAACAAAAATAAATTCCTTCTTCTTAATTAAAACTTACCTCATATTTTAAGTGTATGTATCCTTTCGTTTATTCATAAACAGAATGTGGTTTAATTAAAAAAATCTAACAAACTTTTGTGTTACTCTAGTAATCATAAATATCATATAAAATAAATATATAGGGACTTATTGATGTATTGGAGAGAAAGGCTATGGAAAAAAATCATTATGTTCTAAGATGGTAATGCCCATTTCAATGCAATTGAAATGAAAATAAGGATATACTTGAGTAGACTAATTAATAGGCTAAAACAGTAAGCCTCAGAAATGGCCCCATTTTATTTAGAAACCATATATCAAGCAGTTGATTTGAGTCACCACTGTAGTCTCAGCACTTGGTAAACAAGGGCAGGATGATTATAATTGGAGGTCTGCAAAGGTCCAGCCTTGGCTTGGAAAGGGGTTCTGAGGAAGGGTTTGGGTTGGCAAAAGAGTGATTCAATGTTAATTGTGGGGTACAAGCTGACTCCTTGTGTTCTGCTTGAGACTCTAGAGATCTCCAAACACCTCAGCTCTTGCACACCAAAGCTCAGTCTTTTATTTGCATTATCCCACAAATCAGCATTTTATGACTTTAGCTCCTTGATTCTTAGAAAGGACAGCAAATACATTTTCTTTTCTTTTGTTTTTTCTTTTGTTTTCTTTCTTTTCTCTTTCTTTCTTTCTTTCTTTCTTTCTTTCTTTCTTTCTTTCTTTCTTTCTTTCTTTCTTTCTTTTTATGCAGCAATGAATTTAGAGATTTGGCTGCCTTTGTAAGCACAAACAATAAGCTAGATGGGTGAGATCCAGGTCTGAGATCACCATTCCCACTCTGCCTGAGCCTAAACTAGCTGTCTCAAGCTGACCTTGATCTCAGAAATTGGCCTGCCTTTGTAAACACTAACAAACTTAGCGGTGTGGAATCTTACCTTGTGATCACAACTTCCCAAATCTCTTTATCTTAATATCTTTCAGATAAGCTGGCTCATAGTGGAGCTTGCCCTGTTACTTTAGGTCTGTGAAGCCCCTCAAATAATTCATGTAGTGTCCTTATATTTTTGAGAGGCCTGTTTATATATTTTAGAACTCATGCTTTCAGAGTTGTTTTTCACAGCCTTGAGGCCTGTCCAGAAGGTTACAGCATTTGCCATTTTGGTAAGGACATTAGACACACCCTCACCTCCCAGACTCTAATTATCATGTAGTCATTAGCCTTGGCAGGGAAAACATTTCCCCAATAATTTTGGCAGGGAGAATGATTCCTGAAGAAAGAGCATAAAGTAAATTATGCACATTATTATACAAACAAGCCTCATACCTAGCAACCATCAACCATTTGTGGAGGCCCATGTCCTGTTGGCATTGCTCCAGTGGTTAGAACTGTGTCATGCCGTGCCTTCTAGAGCAGTCATACAGGCAGAGGCCACCTTGGGCTACATGGTAGAATGTACCCTGGATAGGAGAAAAGGAAGAGGAAGATTACATGAAGAAGAAAGAAGAAGAAGAGAAAAGGAAGAAGTTTTGATGGTGAATCTATTTTGAAATATGGAACTGGACTAGCTACTTTATGTCAACTTATACAAGCTAGAGTCATTGAAGAGAAGTCTCAATTAAGAAAATACCTTTATAAGGAACTATAGGCAATCCTATGGAGACATTTTCTTAATTTGTGGTTGACTCAGGGAAGCCTAACACACCTTTGTTGGTACCAACCCTGGTTGGAGGTACTTTTTTTTGTTTTGTTTTGTTTTGTTTTTTTAATAAGAAAACATGCTGAATAATAAAAACATGCTGTGGAAAGCAAGCCAGCAAGTTGGATTCCCCCATGGCTTGTTCATCAGTTTCTGCCTCCAAGTTCCAGCCCTGATCTGACTCCCTTCAATGATGGACAGCAATTTTAAGTACAGACCAAAAATGCCCTTTCTTCCCCAAGTAGCTTTGGTCATAGTTTTATTAAAGCAATAGAAACCTAACTGGGACTTATATTACTATCAGAATTGCTTGGTATTGATATGACCACCCTGAACATGTGTTTTTGGGAGAATTGGGGAAGGACTTTGAATCTTTAGGTTTGAAAAGCCATTATATGTTGCCTAGCTATTCTTTGGGAGCTTAGAAGATAAAAATGTTGACAGCAATACAAAAGCTGGAGGCATGGCTTGTGAAGTTTCAGAGGGAAGCAAAGAATCTCTCAGGCATTTTGTGTGGACAATAAGCAGTGTTTAGTCAGATGTAACTGAATAAATAGCTATAATTAACCAAAGACCTCAACCACTAAAGTAAAACCTTAGTTTTAATAGGACAATGGATGCTTGATCAGATACTGCTGAAAAATCAGCTTGGTTAAGAAGAGACCAGTATCATTGAGGTGAAGTTGTCTAGAAAGTATGTTCTCAGAATTAGCAGAGATATGCTGTGGTCCAGAAGTGGCCAAGGTTGTATCTTAAGGTGAACTTGGAAATATGTAAGAATATCTCAAATGATACTGGTTTTGAAGATATAAAGGTGTCATAGATAGCAGATGAATCTTGCCACTGTGTGGCAGACCTATAAGTCATGAAGAGAGCCCAGGAGAGGCTATTGGTAAAAGTGCAGTCTAGTTGAAACAGAAGACCCCAGCATTTTGGAGATCTCAGTACTATGGGATGATCACCAAAGCCACCAGTGCCTACAGAGTAGAGCAGGCTAGAGCCTCAAAGGGAAATTGTATGTTATGCAGAGGGCAGAGCCCAAGAAATGGCTGAAGCCCTTTGGGGAGCCAAGATCAAAGTGGAAGTGGATCTCAGACATTGGGGATTGAGTCATTTACACAGCTGGAGTTTGGTTTGACTTTGTTCAGATTTGTCTTGTTCCTGGGGCCTCTCCTGGCAGGTCTTCTTTCTTGGTTCTTCATGAGGCAGCAGAGGGGAAAGAACATCAGCAGAGGGTAAGACTTTGTCTTAGAGATATTTAGGATTGCTGTATAATAATAAAACGTTTACTTATCTAAGTCTAAGTTACTATGCTACTGTAGCTGACCTGCCTTCTGTGTTTCTCTGAGGTCAGAAACTGCAGTCTCTGGCACTTAGTACCTCATCCTAAACAGCAGGAGATTAAGTAAAGAATTAATTGCTTGACCCTTTACTCTATTGTCCTAGTTTGTCAGGCTATGGGGAAGTTTGAAGCAATAAACATCTATTGAACCAGGAGAAGAGAATAATGCCCTCAGAAGGAAAAACTTCTTCTTTTTTTTTTGGGGGGGGGGGTTGTTCGAGACAGGGTTTCTCTGTGTAGCCCTGGCTGTCCTGGAACTCACTTTGTAGACCAGGATGGCCTCAAACTCAGAAATCCACCTGCCTCTGCCTCCCAAGTGCTGGGATTAAAGGCGTGTGCCACCACGCCCGGCGGAAAACCTTTTACATAAGCAAATATTTATAAACTCACATAAGTTTGTATACAGAGTCATGCATTTATACCTGAATTATACATTTCCATTCAAATCAGTTGGGCCCAGCTTACATACATTCTCACAATTACATACATACATACATACATACATACATACACACACACACACATGCATTCTCACAATTACATACTTACACACACACACACACACACACACACACACACACACACACACATCCATACTTACATATGCATTTGGAGCAAAAGACCAAACACCAGTGCAGAAAGAACTCATGCATTGTGTAGGAAAAATGAACTGCAATCTTTATTGCACAGAGAAAGATGACGTTTCTACTTTTAATGCTACATGAATTAAACCCAAGTTTGTAAGAAGAAAGCTTTCTTCCTTCAGTGAGACTAAACCTGCCTTGTTTTTAAGAAAAGACCTCTTCTGTCCCGTAGTAGTAAGGAGAAGCCTGCCTGCTCCTGTTCTCCTTGCAGCTTCTCTATTCCTGGTTCCATCTGCAATATGCACATTGCTCTCCTTGTTTTTTGTTACCTATAGTTTCTAAGTTATTCCGCTCTCATGTTCCTTTAATCTTGCTCTCTCCTCCTGCTCCGATATCACAATAGTGCACTTACTCTCAATGCCTTTTCTCCCAATGCAAATACTTCTAAGTTCTTCTGGAGTTCAGTTCTGTCTAGAAGTTTTCTGTCTAACAACTTCTCCTCAGCTCAGTTCTCTTGACCATTCTATTTGTCAGAGTACATGATCATGTGGTAAAATGTTCATCACAAGTTCACATATAAAATTCAAATTATAAATTGAAATAAAAGTTTACAACAGAGAATGTTAACATGCATATTCATTAGGAATAAACATTCATCACCTGTCATAGCTCCACAGGTTCACAGAGAGTTAAAAGCCATAACTAAGTTATTAGTGACGTTTATATATATAAACCCAGTCCATATTGTATCTTCTGTCCTAGCACCTATAATAAATTGTTAGCTCCCTCCTTATGAGCTTTGGTTAATTATTTTACAAACTCTTAGAATGTGCTCTGAGTAGTAGAAAGTCTGGTTACTATCTAAGAGCAATTAACTGGAGACATATCAGAGACTGACAGAGTTCTCATTGCAGTTTTGACAATCAGAAAAATACCTAATAGCAGTCCCACTGTAAAAGAGCTTAATAAGTACTGATATAATTTTAGTAATTCTTATTGGATCATTAAGAATTAAGAACCCATCCGTTTGTCTATTAGCATCACTACAAGACAGAACATCTTCGTAGATCTGCAGAGATTTGCTCAAAAGGGGTAGGCTAATACCTAGTGATTGTTATATATGTTTAATAATAACAGGAAAAGCATATTAATAACAGGAATCTTTCCTAAAATGAATTTCTCTGGGCCTTGCCTATGGGAGTTTCATCTTAGGCATAACTTAAAGTGAAGTCATCTCAGGAAGAGCACCTGCTAGTTATTAACTTGTCTTATGATGGCTCCTGACCGACTTGTTCCCTGGTTCTTCCCTCTTGAAGTAAGAAAATGTTTTACCTTGCCTTGCCTTGCCTTGCCTTGCCTTGCCTTTCTTTCTTTTTTTTTCTTTTTTTTTCTTCTCTTCTCTTCTCTTCTCTTCTCTTCTCTTCTCTTTTCTTTTCTTTTCTTTCCTTTTTTATTTTATAGGAAGCCACATTTGCAGACTTTGAATTTCAAAAGAGACTTTTGATTTTCAAAAGTAGACTTCGGAAAAACTTTCTTGAAGAGACTGAATTTTAAAGTGTTTGAATTTGTAAAGATTGTGAGACTTTTCTATGTTTTTTTTAAATGTTCTAGACTGTTGTATTTATATTAATGAGTGATCTTGGTGATGAACAAGAAAGAAAGGGTTGTGGATTAAGAAAGATGTATTTACATGTCAAGCTGACAAAGGTCAGTTGTCAGCTGGCTAGTTTTATCTCAACTTGATACAAAATCGAGTCACTGGAGAGAAGTAAGCTTCAATTGAGTAAATGCCTCCTTCAGACTGAACTGTAGGCAACTCTGTAGTATATTTTCTTTTTCATCTATTTATTTATTTATTTATTTATTTATTTATTTATTTATTTGGTTTTTCAAGACAGGGTTTCTCTGTATATCCTTGGCTGTCCTGGAACTCACTTTGTAGACCAGGCTGGCCTCGAAATCAGAAATTCGTCTGCCTCTGCCTCCCGAGTGCTGGGATTAAAGGCGTGTGCTGCCATACCCGGCTTATATTTTCTTAATTAGTTATTGATGGGGAGGGACTAGTTCATTGTGTATATGAATACTCATGAACTAGAGACTCCTGGGTTCTATAAGAAAGCAGGCTAAGCAAGACATGCTGAGCAAGTCAATAAGCAGCACCCCTCAATGGCCTTTACCTCAGCTCCAGGTTCATGCCATTTGATTTTCTGTCCTTAGTTTCTTCAGAGATGAACAGTGATGTGGAAATTCAGGCAAAATAAACATTTTCTCCTCATATTGTTTGTTTGTTTGTTTGTTTTCATGGTATTTCATCACAACGATAAAGACCCAAACTAGTACTTGGGCAAGAATTAAATTTTATCACATATGGTTAGAAGAAACAGAGGTTTCTTTAGAAAAAATCCTCACATTATACATAACTATGTTCACTTTTTTATAAAAATGCATCATGATACAGTCCTGATACAGTTTGTTCTTTTTCTAATTTTTAAATATTACAGCAAGATATATATTTGCTTTTTCCATTATTGACTCTCCTGATTCTGTCAGCTATAAATATCTATGTACTGATTTTCATGTTAAGACGAGTTTTTCTCCTTTGGATAGATGTGCTGAATTTCATTTGCCATGCTAGATGAGAACTGCACGAATGATTTGTTTTTGTTTTTTTTAAAAAAATGCAAAATCTTATAACCCTACTAGCAATATAAATGACCCAATTTCTCTGGATCTTAACCCATATTTGTTGATCCCTTTTTTATACTTAGTCACTTTGAAAACCCTGATTTAAATTTTTCTTTCATAAAGGCATGATGCTTTTACATGAAATTATATGGTATTTTTAGATACCTGAATGCTAACTCTGAGTATTTCTTGCTATTTTTTTCTTATCCTTAAATTGTGCTATTTGGTAACTATTGAGTTTTATTAGTTCTGTCTATGCTTTGCATTATTGATATTGCTGAATTTTAAGATATATATATATATATATATATATATACTTACATGATGGAGTTTGCTGCACTGTCTTAACAGAGCCGATGTTCTAATGACACGTAGAGGAGATTCTGCCGATTATTTTTCCTCTTTTCTCCTCTCTTGTCCTGCCATGCTTTTGTTGTCAGGCTGTGAAGCTGATGCCTCCCTCAAGTCCCAAAAATTTACATTTTTGTATGAGTTTTTACAGACTAAATTTAGAAAATAATTTAATTTTAGTTGGTTTTCCCACAACTATACCATTTCATTCAATATTCATTTTTTTCTCGTACTTTTACTTGTAGCACCATTTTTTATAGAAGCCTTTTCATCTACTGAATATATTTTCTCTCTCCAATCCTCAAATAAATAAGTAAGTAAATAAATAAATAAATATCTGATGAGACAAGGAGAGTATACAATTAACTAATACTGTCTCAGAATGCCAGGACACCCTGCCCCATTTCTCACTTTACAAGGAAGTGCAGTAGAGGCTGGATAGAATGAAGATTTCATTAAGGAAAGTACCAAACCTTCCAATATTAGGACTCCACATGCTAGGAAATGCTTCTATGTCCTTCTGAGGATAGTCACAAGGATCCGGGAGAGGAGGTTTGCACAAAGATGCCTTTTGCCCTCCTTTCCATCCTTCTCATTATACTTACAGAGTCTTCTGGCCCTCTCCATAGGCTGCAAAGTTTGGAAACTTCAGAGTTTTACTCTCAAATCAGGTACTAACATTGCTGATACAGCAGCTTGTGGGATCTTGTGGTTCTGCGATGCACAATAGCCTTAAGCAGCAATTACAGTAGCAGAAGATGGCCTAGTCGGGCATCAGTCGGAGGAGAGGCTTGCGAAGATTCTATGCCTCAGTATAGGGGAACAATGCCAGGGCCAGGAAGTGGGAGTGGGTGGGTTGGGGATCTGGGGGAGGGTATAGGGATTTTTGGAGAGGAAACTAGGAAAGGGGTTAGCATTTGAAATGTAAATGAAGAAAACATCTAATAATAATAAAAAAATAACTGTAACATCTAGGTCTTTGTATTAGAACCACAGTTACTCTAGTCTTTCATAGACTTTATCTTTCTTCAAGATCCTCATGAAGGACAGATTACTCCTTTCCTACTATGTTTGGATGCCATTAGGATGGTCAGCCTCAGGAAATTGCTGAATTGACAGGGATCTGTGATTGATATTTCCTGAAGACTCATCTATAATCCAGAGGCAATTAATACAATACTTGGCTCTCTGTGATTGCACAGGTGGTTTAATTGTTGGATAGTTGTTTATCAGTGGTTATCCACTGACAATAAGAAGGTATTGATATATATTAACCCATCTACTTACTGTCTGTCATAAATTATTCCTTTGTATATTTCCATACCTCCTCATCTGTGTGAACTTCTATATTCATCTGGGAACCAAGAATAGCTACACATGTACATATTCATATGAGTCTGCTTCATAATTTTCCATTCTATTTCATTGATCTTCTCTCTCTCTCTTTTTCTCTCTCTCTTTCTCTAAGTAAGTCTGTGTGTGTGTGCTTGTGTGTGTGTGTGTGTGTGTGTGTGTGTGAGAGAGAGAGGGGGGGAGAGAGACTGTTTCTCATAGTATGGTGTACTGCAGCTATATGATACCTTAAAATGAATTGTTTCCTCTCAAGATGGTATTTCTTAAAATTGCTTGATCTGTCTCTGTTCCTTTTCCATATCATATAAAATATCAAATAATCTTAGATATTTATAGGAAAACAAAATGTTTTGGAAGAAAAACTGCATAACAGTTTGGGAACAATTTGTAATGTTTTTGTGTAGACCCTCTACTGTGTAACTATTACATATATCAAGTTATTACAGCTGTGATTTGCCAAATGTAAATTGTGTGTATAATTAGTTAATGATACACCTATTGCTTTGCTTTCTGTTGTGTTAAGTTTAGGTTCTCACATCTTCATTGCTACTGTATAAAAGAATGTTGGATTTTGTTTATTCACAGTATATGTTGACATCTTGCTAAACTCATATACAAAACTTCCACTTTATTTGTTTTGTGGATTTCTCAGGATTTGTTATGGAGACAATTATGTGCTTTCTTTCTCTCTAAATATATTCCCTTTATTTCTTCTCCTTTTCTAGCATGGTTTAGGAGATATACTGAGCAAATGTGATGAAAGCTGACATCTTAGCTTTATTTCTGATCCAGTAGGAAATAGTACATGTTATCCCAGGCAAGTATAACACAAGTCAGACTGTGTTAGTTCACTCTATAGAGTTTAAGAACTTTCCTTTTATTTCTATTTTACTCAAAGCCTTAAAAGATGCTTGTTAATTCTTTTGATATTTCGTATATGAGCACACTGTATATAAATATTGTTTCTACATCCTGCATCTTCCCCTCCAATTCTTCCCATGCCTTATCTGACATATTTACCTTAAATTCACACCATCTTCTATATTTAGTGTTGTGTGAGTGATATATATATATATAGATAGATAGATAGAGAGAGAGAGACAGACAGACAGACAGACAGACAGACAGAGACAGAAGTGAGAGAGAGAGATATGATATATTATAAATAATAGAAAGATGAGATAGATGATAGATATAGATACAGTGTATCAATGTATATGAGAGAGAGATGAACATATATGGCTATTTAATGTTAGTTATTATGGTAGATAACGGTTTGTTTATACATCAAGTTAGACTACAGTTCTCCATGCACACAAAACCCTTTAACTGATGAAAATAAATATTTGTGGAGACAGTATAAGTAAATAGAACACCTGTCCCTATGCTAGATAAAATCCTATATAGGGAAATACATTATTTCATCAAGTAGCAAACTGAAAGGTAGAGTAGTTAATGATATTATAACATTATTGCTAAATTTATTGAGATTTATTAAGATGTCAATATATGTAAACTGTTGAGATTCGACTCCTAGCAGAAAGCAGCTACCATCTCTGCAGCCATCTCGGCTACTTACTTACAGGTGGTACTTTTCCACCCTGACGAGAGACTTGTTTTCCTAGCATGATGTTTTTGTAAGATACCCTCCACAGCTGAACACACTCTGATAACATCTTGTTTTTCTTCCATATGCCATGGACTTGTGGCTAAGTGTCTCTATCTGCACTCCCAGCTTGTGCTTATCTACCCATAATTGCCTTCCAATAAACAAGACTTGAGACTTGAGACTTGATAATTGATCCTTGATCAGATAGCCTGTCTTGTCTCCATTCTTCGAGTCTCTTGCCCCTGTGTCCCCACTCTCTGTCTTGCAGACCCTGTTGGCTGACCCACAGACCAGGTCAGTAGACATAGCTGCATATTTATAAAATATATACTCAAAGAAGTAATAGAGACATAGTGTATGTTTCTTAGCCTCAAAATGCTCTAGTATTCCTCTATCTCTCTTTGTCTGTCTGTTGCTCTTTCTCCCAGACAAAACTGTAGTATAGGCAGTATAGTAAATGTTAATAAATAAGTGCACAACATGAAAATGTTTTCACATTATCTTCAACATATTTGTATTTGAAGCTATCTCCAGCTAAAAAGTAGAGGTGTTTCTGTTTGTTTTTCTCTTTGTTAGTTGTATTTATTTTTCTTAAGCTAACTCAGTGGTTCTTAACCTTCCTGATCCTGTGACCCTCTAATATAATTCTTCATGTTGTGGTGGCCCCAACCATAAGATTAATTTTGCTACTACTTCATACCTGTAATTTTGCTACTGTTATGAATCATAATGTTAGTATCTGTGTTTTTTTTTCAATATGCTTAGGGAAGCCCTTTGAAAGTCATTGAACCCTAAAGAGATCATGACCTGCTAAGCTTAGATCTGATAAGCTATATTTACAGAAATTTATATAAAACAGTGGCCCCTTGGAAGATTGTTAGCCACTGATCTTCCTCTAATCTGCTCTAAGGTCTAAAACTCACATAAAAATGTGCACCCAGTGCTTCTGTACTATAATATCAGCATGTGGAATATGCTCCCAGTAGTGCCTCTGCCACATAGTAACACCTCAGAAGTGCTGCTTTCCAGTGTGGGCTGCAAAACTTTCCATGGTGACCGTTATCACCATCATCATTACAGAGAAAGCTCCAGGAGCCAGGCACTCCATGACTAACTCTATCAACCTACTGATCTCTCTTTTTCTTTCCTTGTACTGCATTGCTCTTGGCTGGCCGTTATATTATTAATGACAAACACTAATTTGAAAGTGAAATTGTTTCCTTGACTTTGATTTCTATTTTCTAAGGGAGAAAAACATGCATAGTGGGTCCCTTTTTCCAGATCAATTTATCTGGGTATTAAGATAGATGAGCACCAGACTGAAATACCAGCAAGGTTAGAGAGAACAGTGGAGAAACTTTCTAATGTCACTCAGCATATAAACTTTGAAAGGTTTGTGTTTCATAGTTGGCAGAGTTAGGTGAATTTTTCACCTTGAAAGACATGGGAAGAGGCATTCTCAGCTGATGAACTGTCTCCTTTAGATTGACCTATGGGCAAGTCTGTGAGTCACTTTCTTGATTGCTATTTGAAGGAGGAGGGAACAGTCTACTAGGGTGGTGTCATCTCTGTTCAGAGGCCCTAGGCTGTGTAAGAAATGTAACTGAGCAAGTCAGGAACAAGTGAGCTACTAAGCAACATCCCTCCACAGTTCTGTTACTACGTTCCTGCTTTGGCTTCCCTGATGGTTGAAACAGGTCCTGTGTGTGGAAATGAACCATTCCTTCCCCAGGTTGTTTTATCACAGTACAAAGAACTGAACTAATGTAGTAGGGCTTTGAACATTACTTGTGGACATTCATTATTATTATCATTTTAATCTGTAACTTAGTAGTTAACCCTTCCATTTTTCACCAGTGCCTTACATAGGTGCCTCATTATAGACACCCCACTCTTAGGCTTCATATATTCCTATGAAGCTTCTTAGGCTTAGGGGAGTTGCTTATAGTTACATAATATTACTGGTAAAATGTCTTAGTAGACATTCTTCTAATTAATACAGAGATGAACAGTTATTTCTCTTAATTTTTATTTAATTAGTGTTTGTTTTGTTTTGGTTTGTTTAAAAAGAAAGCTATATTTGCACTTAGATTCTGCTCCTATTCTCAAATTTCCTCACTGTGACTTAAACTCTAGTTTAAGAAGTTAGTTCAACCACCACAATTTGCTTGTAGCTACTCAATCCCGATGTGCTGATCTCTGTGCATTGAGTGGTTTGAATTGGTTTCTAGATAAGAACCCGAGTTGCCTCTGCAAACAACACAGAAAGTTGAAACTTTGGCACTCATCAATTAGACTTGGTGCTCATGACAGGAAATTAAAGGAAAAAAAAATCAATTCAGGTGTAAAATGTTGAACAGAGATTTTCTTCTTTTTTTAATTTGGTGCTTCCAGAGTGAGTACTTTCTCTATCTTAGACTGATCCAATCTCCTTTATTTGATTGATTGTTGAATCTATTGAAGAGAGCCATTCACTTCAGCCTGAATTCCCAGCAGCAAGGTCAGTGAGGATGAATCCTCCCCTAAAAGGCTGGGGGTCTTTATGGAAAAGCCGCCACCCAGCATGAGCTTTTTGAGTATGCAGAACACATCGGCTCAGCCTAAAGCTGGCAGTTAGTGCACACACACACACACACACACACACACACACACACCATCGCTTTCCCCTCGAGTGAAGCGGCACGGGCATGAGCAATCGCAGTATCTCCTGTTTCCGAGCTGAGACCAGCAGCCTCTGCCTGACTTATTGGAGGAGCAAGAGGATCCCAGTTTCCCCGCTAACACGCAGCTGTCACATCTAGTTGCAGACAGCCACTTCTTCCCAGCTGTTTTCCTGCTCGGGCAAGAAGGCACCCTATTCCAAAAGCGAGTCGGCTGGAGGAGGAGTCTACGTGGTGCTTGCTGCAGGTAAAACCAGTTTTTAGTTCTCTTTTCTAACCAGCCAACCACCTTACCTACTTACAGGTAGGTGCTTGTAGTTCCTTCTTATGGAAAATCTTTGTTGCAATATTCCTTTAAACTGAGAAAGTCTTTTTCACTGTGAGAGATGCAGCCGAGAGGGACTTCGGAGTTCAGCAGTGAATCCTTCTGATTAAAGTTTTAGTGCAGATGGCAATTCCAGGTCTCCCTCCAGTCTTTCAAAGTAGACAGCAAATTTGAGACTCATCCTCATTTTGTGATTCGCAGGCAATTTCACAGTTAGCCTAAGTGTGTGAGTCTGACCTTTGAGTTAGCTGACAATTGTAATGCAACCCTGCACAGGTAGTTTAAAGAGCTTTACATATTTTTCCCTACTGCTGGGATAAATATGTATCAGCCTTCTGAAAGAAAAGCCAATGGGTGGAAACTTACAGATTCAAACTCTTCAGTATTTAAAGTGGGGTTATTGAAGCAGGAGGAAAAGTTGCTGAATCACAGCTTAATATTCATGCAAATTGCTGTATGTCTCAGACTCGAGTGTCAAATGTCTTTTCCTCTTTAAAAAAAAAACACTATTAAATAGGTCTGAAAGCTTTGAAGAAAAGAAGTTTGTTGTTGTTATAAACAAGTTTGTCTTGGTGTAGTGACTATCTTGATAACATGACACTGTAAAGATTTAACCAAAGGATGCATTTTTCTCCACCAGAATGAACTAGAATCTAGGATTACATTTAGAGAGCTTTTGTTTTTATTTCTCTAAATAAAGCCATAGTTGTTTTTTTTTTTAATCAGAGCTTCTATGCTTCAGTGATAATGCTAGTGTGTGTAACTTCTCATGTATAACATAACTTTAACATGTGTTTCTATTACCAGCAATTTTAATTAAAGAAAAACTTTAGAAATGTTTGCATGCCTGCCTGTCAGCATTTTTTGTCCTTTTGTGGATAAGTTTGTTGAGAGATTAACCATTGGAGTTAGCCATTAGCCAGATGGTTTGAAATGACCATAAAGAAAATATTCACAAGCTCACAGTCCTGTATTCAAGTCAGGTCCTTGATGTTTCTCAGTGAGTGATGAGTTGAGGAGAGAGGCTTTAATGGAGTTGTGGTAAGCACACAACTGGGAAACAAAAGTTCCCGTGACTATGTGACGGCTCTAGCAATGTCACTTCACATATGTGCTTGATGTTAGACAGTTTCTGTTTGTTATCCTTAGGGGAAAATGCTTCCACGTAATTCTCTGGCACCTGTCTTAATATAGATTCTGGGGTTCTTATGGAAGATACCAGCATAGGACTTCTCATTGATCTTGAAAGTCAAGAAACCTCTTTAGTATCACTCTGTGGCTCACTCTGGAACCAGAGGGTGATAGGTGGGAATCTGCCAGCAAGCTGACTCCTTGGAGGGCAGAAAAGTCCCAGAGTTGCCTCCTTTACTTGTCCTTAGAGTGCAGTTCTGCTAGTATTTTTACAGAACTTCATGGAAAGTTTTCATCCATAATAGAAATTTAACATTTATGCTTGCTTCTACCTTTGACTTTCATTACATCTCTATCTTCTATGTGAGACATTCACAGCCTTGTTTAAGTAGACCCTATAGAGTCCTGTGAAAAGGAACACCCAGAAAGCACCACCTTATAATTCTAACTGCACCCTTTGGTTCATACTTAAGTGTGGGATAAACGTGCATATATTTCTCTCTCCCTAGTATTTTATCATATATCAAACCTGGCACTAAGGGTATGGCAAGGCGGGTAGAGGGCAGAATGGGCTGGAGGTGGAATCTTAGAGAGGGGCAAAGGACTCTCTCTGTTTTTATCTTGCCAAAGTCTTCCAACTCAGCCTATAATCTAAGAGATCCAAAGCCATGATTTCAACACATCCAACTCTAGAAGTGAAGGGCAATTTAATTCAGTTGTTGATCTGGGCTTTCTAATATTCAAGCTGTCTCACATCCACTTAGGGGAGGCTCCTGGAGTTTCCTGCAAGGTCTCAGTCACTCTTCCTTCTCCCTAGAGCTGACTTGTGAAGCAGGTTGCAGAGTTAGCCAGTTGCTTACACATTGTGGATTGCCATTCAGAGCTGCCTTTGCTGAAAGGCAATCAATTTCATTTTGTTTGGAGCTAGAAGTGATGAGTCCTCTGTCACTGTTGGAGCTTCAAGTTACTGGGTTTGAAAACACTTCTTAGAGAGCATTGCACATTTGTGTTGGGGGGGTATCATTTAATAAGGCAACAAAATGATTAATATAAAGTTAAGAAAACAAGGCATTAATGAATACCAATATCTTGTGCTGTTCTGTCTCATATGCTTCAGTCCTTAACAATCAGTGGGGTAGAGTGCAGCATATAGAGTATATATATATATATATATATATATATATATATATATATATATATACATATATTCACATTTTGACTTTAAGATATTTGCTTGAATAAGCAAAAGAACAAGAAGGAAAGGTACCAGAAATCTCTATCTGCTTATATAAAATGCAAACAGGTGCCGGATACTGAGAAAACCTTGTAGTTATGCTCACAAGCCGATTTTTCCCCCCAAATTGCCTTGAATTATGATGTAGATCTCACAATGGTACATTGTACGGACTCCTCAGGCCCACGCTGAGTGAGAGCTGTAAATTGGGAGAAAAGAAATGCTTTGCAGTCTCAGAAATGAAGAGGGTTAAGATCCAGATGGTCAAGCTTTTTATAGCAACACATTGGAGGGTGTTACAAGCTTCCACGGCCACTATCCTATTATGTTCTCTCTAGTAAATGCAGAGTGGTAGGAGTTCTGATGACTAAAAGACATCTCCACAGCCAGGAAGCAATCTTCATCACTTTAAACTCCCCATCTTGCTAAGCTGCTCTTCATCCTTATACTCCTTAATTATTGCATTTGAATGCCAGAGAAATCAAAATTAGACTTACTCTTTTAATTTTAAATCACGTTATTTTCTGCTCATGACTTTGTTTCCCTCCCTCGGTATGTATCACAGTTTGGGAATACATTCAGGAAGAATGTGAAATGCTCACATTGAGACACAAGCGGTCCATATACAGGTCTCCATCTGTCTTTCTTAGTGTCTCCTGTGTAAAAGCAACTTTACTAATTCATCTGACTCTTAGGACAACCGTTCCTGAGAGCCTCTGATTAGCACAGCTATGTATCTCAGATTCAGCCTCACTTCAGCTTCCAGAATTTCCTCTAAAAGGATCTTCATTTTATTTGATTTTATGTTACTTTATTTTATTTCCCTCCTTCCTTTCTATAACCTGCAGGGTGATTGCTTTCTTTTTGCTGGGTCACAGTGTCATCCTGCTCTAGCAATGGTGTAGAAGGTGGAGCCACCTAGTGGTAGAGAAGAGTGATTTTTTTTTTCACATTTGTTCAGCCAAGTTGAAGGGCTAAAAAGGACACTGCTTATTTTCTGTTATATTTTAAAGATGAGTTAGCTTTGGCATTTCAGTGAAAATTGGAGCTGCACACACACAATTATTCATCCTGCTTTATTTTCCTACCCGATACGACCTGTCCCTTTCATCTGTACCTTTTTAAAAAAAAAGTATGTACACATTTAAAATCCAATTATGTCATTTGTCATGCATTACATGACACATATGTTACCCACTTTCAAACATCACACATGCTGGAGAAGAAAGTGACCTTTCATGCACTCCATGGGAAATTTATACTGTATTTTGAATAGTTTCAAACAGTTTAATAGATGCAAACAGTCTAATAGAGTACCATGTCTATACCTAATTGAATGTATATATAATCTATACTAGTACAGTTAGGAGGATGATAAAATAAACCTTCACACTTACATGTATATAAGCTTTTATTTAAAAATGTAGATAGAGCAAGCCCATTTAGCAGTTGGACACCCCCCCCCTCTCTCTCTGTGTGTGTGTGTGTGTGTGTGTGTTTTCTCTGTGAATCAGGATGTAAGTTTTCATTTATTACTATAGCACCATGCTTGCCTGTTCACTATCTGTTGTTGAGGTCACACTTTGGGAACTGGAATTCTCCCAAATGTGAAGGGCACCATGAAGATAAATGACAAATCAATCAATTTCAATCTCTCTCTCTCTCTCTCTCTCTCTCTCTCTCTGTGTGTGTGTGTGTGTGTGTGTGTGTGTCTCTCCTCTCTTCCAATATGGAATAATTGAGTGCAGGTGAAAGATATCACATTAATCAAATTTGAGGTTATTTAAATTTTAAATGGATCAAAAAGAAAACTAATTTGGTGCTACATGGAAGGTAATTGGCTTAATTCCTTAATTTTCTGTTTAATAAAGGTGGCATTCTGAGACCATACTGGTTAGGACCATGTGTTGCAATTTGCATCTTGTGCTTTGAATCATCTCTTTCTCTAGGTGAACCCATTTCATCCATACAGTTTTTCTAATAACAATTATTTAGGACAATCAAATTGTGTAAATTAATGATTCTTCCTTCTTAGTAATAACGACAGAATGTCACTGTATAACACCTTGTTTTTCTCTATTAGCTTTTTAGACTGCAATGTGTGAAAACACGTAGAAGTTTATAGTTTTTAACTTAGTCTCAGCAACAAATGTTCTATTTGTGTGAGACCTACAAATCAAAGCTCAACTGCTTTGTCCATTTGAGGTCTTAATGTAAAATCTGTCTTTCTTGTATTCCTAGGGTGCTGATTCTCATGTCTCTATGAGGAAAGATTAGAAAAAGAGTAAAAATATTTAAGCATTCTTAGTATTCAAATATTAAATATTAGATGTACCAAAAATATCTATAAATGCTCAATTGATATTTTATATATGTGTCAGCAATTGGGAGAATATTTTTGACTGAGAATTGTTTAATTTTCACAAACTTCTCATACTATAAGTTAGACCTTGATTAGATGCATCTGTAATTGTGTTAGTGTTTTCAAGTTGCTGTCCTATAAAATAATAAAACATTCACCAATAAAATATGAGGGACTAAAAGAAATAGAGTCTGTTCCATGTTTAAGCTCAGCCCATTGGATGGAGAAATAAAGAAGGAAGGAAGGAAGGAAGGGAAGGGAAGGAAAGGAAAGGAAGGGAGAATGGAAGCAAGCAAGCAAGCAAGCAAGGAAGGAAGGAAGGAAGGAAGGAGAGGTGAAAAGAAAAGAAATCAAAGGAAAGTCCATGAGTGCTCCTAGATATGGCAGAGGACAAAGTTTATTATACATAATTGGGAGAATGTAGGTAGAGGCAGGGGCATCTGGGGGAGTCCACAGTAGACAAGACCAGACTGAGCTGGGCCAGTTAGGAGAGGAGGAACGGACAGGAGAGGTGAGAAAGGAGAACCAGGTGCAGCAGCCAAGAGGCCAAAGGTGTAAAGGAGTAAGTAACCAAAATTTCTGGGTTATATAGGGAAGAACAGCCAGGAAAGGCAGTCCAACCCTTTGGTTGGAGAGTTCACCATGGCTGGATTGCCAGCCATACCCTGTAACAGAGGTAATGGAATGAGGATTGCTGGGAGAACCTAGAGCCCTGAGAGTTTGTTGATATGTTAAATAGGCACCTCAGCCTTGTTCTGGGCTTCAGCTGGAATGTGTACAAAAGACTTTTGTTCTCTGCGCCCCCTTTCCCCACTCCTTCTCCCTCCTCCACATCCCTATCTAGTATCTTCTTTTTAAACCATCTTATTTAAACTCTCAATTTTTTGTTTAAGGTTCGGGAATCTACAGTCAACTTTCACTTCGTATTGTGATACATGTAGCTAATTCTAACCAATATTCTTTAATTGTATGCAAATTAAACTTTTGATGAACCTGAATATTTTACAGATTCTCTACAAAAATCACTCTGGGATAAAAAGAAAAAAAAAAAGAATCATCTTCGTTAAGGAGCTGGGTATTTGAGTCCTTGAGAAATTGAGAACATTTTGCAGTTACTGTCTATGGTTATCTGGCCAATGTGCACATTCTTCAGGAAAGCATATTCCCCAAGTTATTTCTTGCTTCCAAAGGACTTATTGCCTATCTGCTATACATTAGTGGACTCTGTCAATGGACATCATGACACATGAAATCTCTTATTGTCTAGATTACAAAACGAAATATATGTTTCATCACTATAACTTAATAGAAGAAATGATTTAAAATCTATGCTACTTTTATGTAAAAATGCATAATATAGAATTCTTTTTTTCTTAAATTTTATTTTATTTTTAATTCACTTTTTACATTCTATATTCCATTCCCTGCCCACCCCCCATCCACCTTCTGACTGCTCCACATCCTGCAACTCCTCCCCACCCCACCCTGCCTCCATTTGAATAGGATGACCCCATGCCCCACCCCACATGACCTCTAAACTTCCTGGATCAGCAGATAAGAGCACTGATTGCTCTCCCAAAGGTCCTGAGTTCAAGTCCCAGCAAACACAAGGTGGCTTGCAAACACCCATAATGAGATCTGACACCATCTTCTGGTGTGTCAGGAGACACCCTTCTTAAATTAATGATAAATTGTCTCACTTATGTCATTAGCTAATAATGACCAGTATTCTGAATGCACATACAACTTTTAACAGTTCACAAGTATTTTTTTTTTCTTTTCACTTGCATACTATAAAAAGAAAGAAGTCACACTGCTTTGTTAAAATATTCATAGAAAATTTTACAATGTACAGGTTATACCCTCATTGATTTCCTTAATTTTAGGTTGATAATTTGCAATCCTCTAGTGGTTTGTCACAATGACTGCAGCTTAGCTTTATGGTGTTAGTGACTTGTTTTCAAACGTGTACAGTTTTCCTTAAATGCAGCAACACACACACGTGTGTGTGTGCACGCACGTGCATGCATGTATATAAATGTTTGTGTTTGTGTGTGTAAAACTAGACATGTTTTCTCTATGAATACATATTTATAGTCATGTCAGTGATTTCACATTGATGATGGTCTATACAATAATGCAACATAAAAGAATAAAAATGAAGAAATAGGGCTGGACAGATGGTTCAGCAGTTAAGAACACCAACTGCTCTTCCAGAGGACCCAGGATCGACTCCTAGCACCCACATGGCAGCTCACAGCTGTACAACTCCAAGAACTGACACCCTTCCACAGACACACAT
Organism: Mus pahari; assembly: GCF_900095145.1. NCBI lineage: Eukaryota > Metazoa > Chordata > Mammalia > Rodentia > Muridae > Mus > Mus pahari. The sequence goes on from NC_034590.1 coordinate 65,010,017, forward strand.
GCAGGCAAACCACCAATGCACATTAAATAAAAATAAATTTTAAAAATGAGGAAATAAAGGAAATGGAGTCCTTTACATACTTTTAGGCTGTAATTTTTAACCAAAGCCTATTGTTCTGTAGCTCTCCAGGTATATATGGAAAGAAAACATTATATATATAATTTAATAGTAAATTTTGATTTGCTGGGATTTTGTGTTATCAGATTTCCTGGCTCAAGCAAGCCTTCCTGCCTAGTAATAAACTTGATTTTCTCTTAGGTTCAAGGAATCTGATGTAAGGTAACAGAGCAAGCTTGGAGTTGTAGAGCAAGCTCAGGATTTGTAGAAAACATGGACACAGAAAATGCATTACATGAGAACAATGAAATACCAATCAAGCCTTTATTTCATATACCTACAGCATAGGTATTTTGAATACTCCTCTTAAGACTGAAGAAGACAGTCACATTGAATACAGAAACAGAAAGAGGAAACCCACCACTGTTCTTCCTGAATTCACTGAACCACCCGTTGTCTAAGCTTTCCAACAGCTCCCTCAATTGCAGCAAATTGTCACTAATGGGTCCCCAGCCTCTTGTACTCTTCTTAGTTTTAGTTCTGTTCACTGAACTTTCTCTGTCCTCCATCTGTATCCATAGTGAAACAATAACTCTGAGAAGACCATTATACACACTGTACATAGAGTCATGTCTAAATAGATGAATAAATTAGCTACTACTCTTATAAAGGTGTGAGAACAAAATCAAAGTCATTAAGTAGCTATAGCAACTGCTCATGTTAAAACTTTTAAATGAAATATTTCAGTATTTAAATTTGTCATTTATTTTATGGCTTATAATGAGGCATTTACTTTTATAAGTTCTTTTGTACATATTTTGTTTGTTATGTCATGCTTGAATCAGCAGTGATCAATTTAATTTATTTATCATCTCTTAACATAGATTGCTCTTATCAAAATACTCATAATCTTAAAAATTAAAGACTAGTTTTTATTTTACTATTACTGCTATCTGTTCAAAACCCCCAAGAAAATTACACTGATTTAAGATTTCTGAATGGAGTTAAAAAGATGGTATTTTTAGCTTGTGATATTTTAGTCAAAATCACTACTCCCCCGAGTTAGAGCACTGTGTTATCCACTGTGGCTTGTCCAGAATAGGTATTTTCTTTTGTCCAGATTAAATAAATTCTCACTTACTATACCCTGCAATCTGCAAGGCTGTGATCTCATCCAATTCTCGTAGGCGCTCTACAAATGTATCATTAATAATTTTAACAAACCAGTGTCTCCTATGTTGTCTGAATTTGACTTTGTGGAGGATAGAGTCCAATATCCTACCAAAAGTTCCCCATTGACTTAATTTACCTTAACTGTCCCCAAGGACATGACTGCATCAGTGATTCAGACTGCTTCCATCCAATTGATAATGAGTTCAAGACTCTGTAAAATCTTTATTGAAATATCTGTACCCTAAATAAGTCATTAAAAGGGGGGATCAAAATTTGAGAGAAAATCATGTCATTGAGGTCACTTCCTATAAGTTCATCAGGCTGCAAATAATAAAAAATTTAGTTTGCTACAGTCTATGCAAATTCTAATCTTAGTGATTCATTCTAGAAATTTGCAATTCACTGAGTGACAAACTTTGAAATCATCTGACATGAAATCATACATTTTCCTATATTCTTATAATAATTACCAAGAATAGATTTACTGCCACAGCTGACTAACATGAGTATTGGCTCATGTATGTTTCCTGATTTTCTTACCTTTGCATTTTCATATGCATAAATAAATCTCATTGTTCTGTGGGAGAAAACTCTGGTTTGTAAGTTGGTTTACATCTGGCTTTATTGAAAATCAAACCATCAAACAAAGACAGTGAGCCCATCCCTTCTGAATTTTGGGTATATTTGTTTAATATGGGACTTTGTTTTGAAGTATAATACAAAGATACCATTTTAAATTTATTTAAATGTTATTTTTGCTCTCTCACATTCATGAATATCATAAAATCAGATTTTCATCATAATTTCATAAAACTTTTCATTTAGCATTCAGTTAAAACCACAGAATAAAAAGCTTCTGGGTAGTGTTACTATTAACAATATAGCTGACAAGGTTGATAAATATAGTATTATGTGACGCTGAGAATAGTCTAATCCTGTAGAATAATGAGTTTGAAAGTTCATCTTAATTCCCTCTGTTGTTTGTTTTTGAAAAATATTTATTGAGACATCATAAACCATAAAAAGAATTAGTCGGGATAAGAAAAACAGAGCAAGCACTAGATAATGAAATGGTTATCATTCCCCAAAGAATAAAGGTCACAGCAGTTTGCCAATGGGTAAAGGTAATTCTTTCTCAAGTTTACACAGTAAAACATCAGCTGAGTGAGAGGTAGCAAATATTGCAATTTCCTCCTTATAAGCAAGCTAGAAACACTAAAGTTACAAATTACAGGATTTTAGAAAGATAAAGATTACATACAACAAATGAATATTAAAGTCAATACCAGCATATTGGCTTGTTTTGAAAATGTATTATATTGCTGCTTTTCTCCCTGGGGCTGTTCCCTGGAGAAGAGTGAGGAGATCTTTTTAAGCTGATGAATATTTGATTTCACTTCAATTGTATTTTCAATTTGCTGTAGGGAGAAAAGATGCAGAGTGTGAGCTAGGAGAGTATCTGGGGAGTTTGAGCAAGGATAACATAATGGTAAAGATTGACTAGTATATGAATGTGTAACAATAAATCCTTTTTCCTTACTCTGTCCCTTAACATAAGTCTTTTCCTCTTTGAAAATGCCAATTAAATGGTACTGTAAAGCTATATATTCAACGTTCTCTCATACATAGGCTGTGGTTAGAATGTGTTAAATTTGTTTCACATTAAGCATGATCTTTAGCAGATATCAAATAGCTCCAAATATCTACAATTTCATAATCTCAGTCACGTTTGTAAGAAAACCTAAAATGAGAGGCTGTAGTATATGGAAAGATAAAACATGTTGCCAGTTTCCAGCAGGGAGCCTTTCCTAGAGACAGAGGGTGAGCACACTTGGGAAAGATCTCACAATCTTTTGCTTTCTGTTTTGAGGCTGCACATTATTTAAGTCTCTTGCTTGGTTAAACTTTTGTAGAAGAAAATCTCCAATCAAATGGACAAGAGTTTGGAAAAGAATCAACAGCAGCAGTCTAGCAAGTGTTGGGAAATGAATGTAAGGCAGCAATGTTTGCAAACTTGGTACTTGAAGTGTCTCTGCATGGAAACAAGGAGTTAAGGCCAGAGCCAGAATGGAGATGGATTGTGGATGGTCAGCAATGAGTGTTCATACAGGAGGTGACCTGGAACACTAATTTGGTTAATGGATGACAGCCCCAGTAACTTCAGTAGAAAGAACGGGCAAGTTATCCATACGACTGCATGCACATATCATGGCTGCCATGTGAAGTCCTGGGCTGTGAAATGTGGCAAAATTGACAGCTCTCAGCACAGTGAGGGAAGTTCCAGCTTATGTTGTGAGCTTTAATCATGTATGAACTAGGTACATTTTAACGATTTTTAAATTATCTAATGAATTACATGAAATTGTATTTTCTGTTGATGTTCCTTCCTGAGACAAGAAAATTGGGGCCCTAGAATGTTAAAACAGCAATCAAAAGTCAAATATACTTATGATGGTTTAACTACTTATTTGTGGGTGAAACTGGGACTAAAATATAAATCTTTACCCTTTAATGTAACTACAGGATATATATAACTCCTTAGTTATTGTACTACAGCTCACACTTCAGGTTAACTCTGGGTAAAGTCACATATCTGTGAAATGTTTAAATGTTGCTATTTGGCACCTATCATGTTTTATGCTCTACCTGGGTGAGTTATGGGCATGTTTTGTTACTTGGGGTACATGCCCCACTGACATGAACTTGTAAAGTCTGCATGTGAGGCTAGCAAGTGCTTCAGGGACAATAACAATGGAATCCCTCAGGGCCTTGGATAGTGACAAAATAATTGGAAAAAAGTGTATGTCAGGCACTATAATGAAACAATAAATACAAGACAGTTGATCATAACAAACCTACCTAAAAGGGGGTGCTTTACAATGCTTAACCTGTGTGTTACTGGAGAAATCCCCAAGGTCAGTAGAATGTGTTAGAGGAATCCCAGGAATCTTTTTTTTTTTAACTTATTTTATTAGATATTTTCTTCATTTACATTTCAAATGCTATCCTGAAGGTCCCCTATACCCTTGCCCCACCCTGCTCCTCTGCCCACCCACTCCCACTTCTTGGACCTGGCGTTCCCCTGTATGGGGGCATATAAAGTTTGTAAGACCAAGGGATATCTCTTCCCAACGATGGCTGACTAGGCCAACTTCTGCTATATATGCAGCTAGAGACACGAGTTCTGGGGTTACTGATTAGTTCATATTGTTGTTTCACCTATAGGGTTGCAGACCCTTACAGTTCCTTGCGTAATTTCTCTAGCTCCTCCATTAGGGTCTCTGTGTTCTATCTATAGATGAATGTGGGCATCTACTTCTATATTTGCCAGACATTGGCATAGCCTCACAGAGATAGCTATATCAGTGTCCTTTCAGCAAGATCTTGCTNGCATATGCAATAGTGTCTGCGTTTGGTGGCTGATTATGGGATGGACCCCTGGGTGGGGCAGTCTCTGGATGGTCCATCCTTTCGTCTTAGCTCCAAACTTTGTCTCTGCCACTTCTTTCATGGGTATTTTATTCCCTATTTTAGGGAGAAATGAAGTATCCACATGTTGGTCTTCCTTATTCTTGATTTTCTTGTGTTTGGGAGATTGTATCTTGAATATTCTAGGTTTCTGGCCTAATATCCACTTATCAGTGAGTGTATATCAAGTGAGTTCTTTTGTGATTGGGTTACCTCACTCAGGATGATATCCTCCAGATACATCCATTTTCTTAAGAATTTCATAAATTCATTGTTTTTAATAGCTGAGTAGTATTCCATTGTGTAAATGTACCATAGTTTCCGTATCCATTCCTCTGTTGAGGAACATCTGGAATCCCAGGAATCTTGGTGCCATTTGCAGAGACATGGGCCAAGAACCCAAATGCTTTTCTACTTCACACTCCCACATTTTTTATGTTTTCACTTTTTTATGCTATATAAGATTAATTTAGAATAGAATAAAGAATGAGTATACAACATTGCAAAACATAGACAATATTTAAACTGTCCAGAACTTTCTATTCCATATTTAGTCAATGAATTTTTCAGGTAGGAAGGGACTTCATGCCCAATGCTAGCTCATATCAATAATGTACTGTGGCAGCATTAATTATAAGAATGGCAAATAAAAAATTTCCAAAAATATATCATCCTTTTATGATAAAAAGAATAATTGTATTTCTTCTCATTGGAAAGAGTAAAGTGCTGATCGTGGTGGCACATGCCTTTAATCCCAGCACTAGGAGGCAGAGGCAGGTGGATTTCTGAGTTCGAAGCCGGCCTGGTCTACAAAGTAAGTTTCAGGACAGCCAGGGCTAGCTAAACAGAGAAACCCTGTCTCAAAAAACAAAAAAAAAGGAAAGAGTAAAGAGCTATCATTCCTTTTAATGATGGTTTAAGTACAGGGCTCTGTGTCCACTCCTGGGGTTCACTGACAGGGAACAGGAGAGTAAGGAAAGAATTCTAAGAGATAAAGAATGAGGCACCTCCCAGGAGGTGTAACCAATTCATCATTAAGGTTTTACAGAGCCAGCCTTAATGGTAGCATTCCAATGTTCAGTTCCTAAAAAGTGGTTGTGTCTGGAGGTAGACACAGTTTTTTTTCCCCTTTTACTATCTGAGGTCAAAATCCAAAAGACTAAAGAAATAATGCAAAAGAATAAAAGATATTCCATTATTTAGATTAGTGTATTCCTGTTTGTTTTTTGTTTGTTTGTTTGTTTGTTTGTTTTAAAGGAGTATACCTCCCTCTGGCTGCACATGCTTCTGCTTCTGTTCTATCCAGGTCTCTGAGTCATTCCATCTTTTCCCATTGGTTGCCCACCTGGCATAAAAACTCTGTTGAGAATAAAAATAATTGAGTAATATGGTATAATTCTCAAAAATATTCAAACAATTTACCAGGAAGACCTATGATATACTAATATATGTTTTGTTAGAAAGTCTGAATTAAAATAAATTGAATATTAAATATTTAAAGATTATATAAAGGTAATTTTAAGAAACATATCAAATTTGGTTTTCCTGACATCTTGGATGATGAACTTCTTAGATATGTGTCTTCTCACATCCATTTTCACATCTTTTGTTAAAGTACATCAACCAGCCACATCACAAGCTCAGAGGATATTTTACAAGTTATGGAAAAATTGACATTCACTCAAAGAAACTCAGGTTTTACCAAATCATACAACATATGATTTATCTGATACAATGATTGTACATTGAATAGATGGGCTTTTTTTTAGATTGTTTTACCAAAGTGAGGCAACATATTTACTTTATGTTTTTCAATAAAAATTTTATTAGTAATCCAATGGAATTTCAGAAGAAAATTAAAAAAAAACCTTTGTTTTGTTTTGTTTTGTTTTCAGACAGGTAATCAACTCTAATAAAGATCGGTAAGGTTGCATTCTGCATAGAGATCTGAGGATGACTTTCTGATGTAGGGAATAATTAAAATTCATGATGTGATAAATGGATATGATATGAGTCATTCCAGATGATTTTAAGTTGCAACAGTCCTTGAACATCCAAAAACATCTTCAGATGGTGTACTGGATAGTTTTGTGTCAACTTGACACAACTGGAGTTATCACAGAGAAAGGAGCTTTAGATGGGGAAATGCCTCCATGAGATCCAACTGTGGGGCATTTTCTCAAGGGGGAGAGGTCCCTTGTGGGTGGGACCATCTCTGGGCTGGTAGTCTTGGATTCTATAAGAGAGCAGGCTGAGCAAGCCAGGGGAGGCAAGCCAGTAAAGAACATCCCTCTATGGCCTCTGCATCAGCTCCTGCTTTCTGACCTGCTTGAGTTCCAGTCCTGCATCCTTTGGTGATCAACAGCAGTATGGAAACATAAGCCTAATAAACCCTTTCCTCCCCAACTTCTTGGTCATGATGTTTGTGCAGGAATGGAAACACTGACTAAGACAGATGGTGACATAGTAAATGAATCTCAGCATAAATATTTCAAAGCTATGCCCAAATTGTCCATTAATTGTGCAGTTATATACCTATATAGACAGTATATTATTCTTACCTTTAGTTAATTTTTTAATTCATACCAATTAATAGGTATTTTTATATCATCTATGAAAATTTATAGTCATGTACAATCATATGCTTTTATTTTCTCATAATTCTCTTTTTGGAAACAGTTTCTTTGACACCAATGTTTATGTCTATTTAAGATATTTTTAATGAACAAAATGAGATAATTTAAATAAATGTTAAAAAAATCTTTCTCATTTCTAAATCCCAATATAAAAAAGCAAAGTTCTAATTTTTTAAATAATTTTTTCTTTACCTAATTATTTTTCACACTTATCTGTTTTGTGCATCATAAGTTTTTTGTTTTGTACCTTTTAATCTTAGCAATCTCCTTAAAATTTCTTAACATCTAGTTCCTAATTTTACATGTTTTATTCTGGTTTTCTTTTTGTTTACTATTTTTTTCTTTCTTTTTTCTTTGTTTTTCATTCTTTTTTAGAGTGTATATTTCTCTTTATTTTTTTTTTGCTGTAATTTGACATGTTAATTTGAAAAATTTGAAAATTCTTGAACTTACATGATTCCCTTAGTAGTACAATTAACTTTAAAAGTATAAGGACAAAACATTTGAAAACATTTTTATACCACATAGTCTAATTGTTGGGAGATTTTAGCACATCAGATAGGCAGTGTGGGTTTAAAGTAATTAGTACATACATCCCAAAGTTTGGTTCAGTAGGTCTGAATAGAACCTGATACTTTCATGGTTAATAATTTCTTGTTGATGAAAACGGTGTGTCTATGCAGCTCTGGAGACTACATTTTAAAGCTAATTTTTCATTAGTATAGAAGGGTCATGGCTACCTACATTTATAAAACAAGTTAATACTAAGCAGAGGCCAACATTCTTTATTCTTACATAATGCCTAGACTATGATTTTTCTACTATGTCAGTTTTTACTGAATGTATGCTATATGGTACATATCTTAGAGAGTATGTACTCAAAAACGATCACTAAAAATGAGTTTGTTTGCCATTCCATTTCCTCAGATGTACATTTATTCATTTCTAAATATTATAACTCAAGGAGATGCTACAAACTCTTTAACTTTTTACTTTAAAAAATAATTTTAGTTGATATCTTTTAATTTTTGATACTTCACATTAAATCAAACTGATATTCCTAGCAATTGGCTTTAATAAGAATTACTCTTCCTGAGTTGTTCTCGTTTATATTAAGGGTTTAGTCATGAGTTATATATGCCAGTTTGTTGATAAGAATTTACAGTTTTCAACTGATACTCTCTACGTATAAATTTGCCTCAAGAGTCAAATTCATGAAGTCTGGTTAATGAAGTTACTGTGCACATGAAAGCCATCTTCTGCTACATATGCAGCTAGAGACATGAGCTTAGGGGGTACTGGTTAGTTCATATTGCTGTTCCTCCTATAAGGTTACAGATCCCTTCAGCTCCTTTCAGTACCTTTCAGGTACTTTCTGTAGCTCCTCCATTGGGGGCCCTGTGTTCCATCCAATGGATGACTGTGAGCATCCACTTCTGTATTTGCCAGGCACTGGCATAGCCTCACAAGAGACAGCTATATCAGGGTCCCTTCAGCAAAATCTTGCTGGCATGTGCAATAGTGTCTGGGTTTGGTGGTTGTATATGGGATGGATGCCCGGGTGGGGCAGTCTCTGGATGGTCCTTTTGTTACTGGGTTACCTTACTCAGGATGATACCCTCCAGATCCCACCCCAATACAGGGGAATGCCAGGTTCAGGAAGCAGGAGTGGGTGGGTTGGGAAGCAGGGTGGGGGGAGGGTATAGGGGACTTTTAGGATAGCATCTGAATTATAAATGAAGAAAATAATCTAATAAAAAATCATTTAAATAAAAGAACAGGAAAGTATGCCCTGAAATATGAATAACAATTTGAGTTTTAGAAACATGTCTTACAACTTATTTTAATCTTTGTTGACCAATGCCTTTTTAAAAACAAAGAAAATGGTAGTGTTGATCTGATAGGATTTGTGAGAACATTAAAGAGCTCACATGGGTTTTGTGCTAATAACATGGTTTGCTATAGAGTAGCACCAATAACTATTTGACCTAATAAAAGTAACATCCTTGAGACAAGTGAAGGGCATGCAATAAATAAATAAATAAATACATACATACATACATAGTATGATTCATTGAGAAAAGCAACTGTTAGAATATGCACTTTTTTATTGTTGAAGAGGCAACCAGCCTAAATTTCTCTGGACAGAGAAACCAAGCATCCAGGAATAACCAGAGAAGGAATAAAATGTCCTGGAGTGTAAAACAGAGAAGGTTAAATTTTGTTGGACAGACAGGGCAAAGGTGTGGTGGGTGGTTTGAATAATAATGGCCTCATAGAGTAATGAATTTGATAGTTTAATTAACATGGAGTAGAACTGTATGAAAGGATTAGAAGGATTAGAAGGTGAAGTCTTGTTGAAGGAAGTACATCTTTTGTGGTGAGTTTTGAAGTTTCAAATTCCCATGAGAGGCCCAGGCTTCTCCCTCACCCCCCTGCTTCTTAATCAGGATGTAGCTCCAGCACCATGCCTCCCTGCTACCATGCTCCCTGATCACATGATAATGGACTAAGACTCTAAAACTGTAAGCAAGCCCCCAATTAATTGCTTTTCTTTATAAGAGTTGTCTTGGTCATGGTGTCCCTTCATAGAAATAGAACAGTGACTAAGACAAACTAAGAGTCTTTCCAAATGTATTTGGCTATAATCTGGGCAAAATTGTCTAATTACTTGCAATAACAATTTTCTGTAGCTTAAAGGACATCATAGCATGGGCAGTGCAACTTTGTAGTGAGGATAGCTCTACTGAACTCTAAAGGATTTCATGGCTTTTATACTCTGTGGTGCCCCAAATTACTCAAAGCTGATATCATAGGTGAGTGACAGTAACTGTTAGCTTCATATATATATATATATATATATATATATCTCCAGAGTCTAGTGAGACAATCTTACATCAGAAATGTTAATGAAATGACTTTTGGGTGTATGTGTATAATTTTGGGTTATGTAAACAAATGTTTATTTTTCTCATGTGACTAGGTGTTGTGTCAGTTGCTGTGTTGATTCTTTGGCATATTCAATAATCAGTTAATATCAACAGAATTTATATGTTCTTACTTATTCTTTCTTATTACTGGAAGATTCTCTTAGAGTTTTATATCATTCTTGGGCTCTATAAAGTTTTCAAAATCTATAGTTTAGTTCCCATTGCCTTTGGCTTTTTAAAAATTATGTCTCTCTTTTGTGTTCTTCTGTTCTTTTTTTTTTTAATGTATACTGGATGATGAATGAAATAAAATGATAGTGATGGGTTTAGAGGAACAAAGATTTCTTACAGACCCCATTCTCCTTTTATAAAGGTTGCAGTCTTAGAGGTGTTCCTCCAGCCATCCCTTCGATGTCTAAGGAATGTCTATGTGATTGCTTCCCTCCAGCTGTGTTGGAAACTGACTCATTACATTCATATGTACTTCCTTTAAAGAAGTACTTCTGCACTGACTTAGATGGTACTGTATCTTTATGTTTTAAAATAATTCATGTTTAAAAAATTGCAGGAAGAAGATAAAAGAATAGTGTTATATTATGAGAAAAGCAGAATAACAAAATTCTTTGAGTGAATTTTGAATACAAGGCTCTGGCAGTGTAGAGTCAGTAAAATTTCTGAGATTGTAAACTGGTAAAGTGATTTTTAAAATTAAAACTTCCAGTAACATTCCATCACATTCAGGAGGAAGGCTAGGTTTTTTGAAGTTAACCAAGTCTCCTCTGATACGGACTGTAGTGTTGGTTAGGTTTGCTTGCACCAGGTTTCTGATGCACACCTGCAATGAGGAACTTCCCAGGATTCTCTCCTTTGAATATAAGTCTTGTTTTTTTGGCAAGACTTAGAGTCTTGTCTTTTAGAAAATTTCCATGGTCACAGTGACCTAGACTGGTAATTATACCTTTCTTTGTTATTTCACATTCTTCAGTGTTGCACTGTCTTTTTAGTATTGATACATTATTTCTTTTGAACAGTAAGTGGACTCCAAAGTTCATTCAATTCCAAATACTCAGAACCTTTCGCCACATCCCGGAGAGTACGTGCCAAGGAAATATGGAGAGTGAATGTTGTTGTCAATTCATCATAAATGGTATTTATTTTAAAGTTTCACTAATGAGTTCTAAAAATTTGTTATTATATTTTTACTCACCTTTATATTATTACCACAAACTACAAATCACAGTCAATAGTAACAAATGAAATACTGAAAAAGGGAGTAGTGTTTATATCCAAGTTTGTTAATAGGTGTTAGTGAACAAGCATGCCAGAAATTGTTTAGTCATATATAATTGCATTAATATCTGTTATAATAAATTGACTACAAAAGAAATTATTATTGGCAGACATTTTACACATATAACACTGGATTATATTAGGTTAATTTTATTACTATGTATGACACTGATGCTAATTTACAAGGTTAAACTATTTTATTTGTTCACCCGAAGTGCCTTTTTGAAGCTATTTAGTAAGTCAGTATAAAACACATTCAGAGAATTTGTAAACAGCAAATAAAGTAACATGTATAACAAAATACTGAGCAGTCGCTGACATATAATAGATATTTTATAAGCTCTACAATGATTTATGTCCAATTTATTTCTAATTTACTCTGAGAATTAGTGTTTTAAGTCTGATATATAAAAAGAAAGGCTTTTATTTATTCTTCAATATGTACTCTGCATTGCTCTAAATGCATGACCAAGATAATATAGTAAACACAGTAAGTTATAGGCACCATGTTTTACCATGAATGATATTACACACACACAAACCATCACCCCCACTACCACCACCATTATATTATGTTACTCTTAAAGTCTTTTTAAATCAGAGATGATTGATTCTTATTAATCCTGAGTAATAGAAAAAGAAGCAAAAATATACAGTGAAAAACACCACCCTTCTTCTTCATGAAGTCTAGTTTATTGCCCTGATTCTGTGAGGCTTGATTAAAATTGTAATGCATTTGAATATATATTTTAAATAATGAGCTTTAAAACAGGTAAGATGTTGGATTATCTTAACTTTTAAAAACTAGTATTTTATTTAAATCATATGAATTATCATATAATATATGGTACATAATTTAATCCATTTGTTTTATTGTTTTTAGATTAAATAAACACTTTCTTACCTCTAAATTCTTTATGAACCTCCTTTTAATGGCCTCAGACTACTGTTGTTTATCTAATCCTTGCTTGTATACGCTGAAATAAATTTCACAAGAGAGTCTGCTATGTGTTAACTTAGTGTCACTTTTGTGACTTTAAGAAACAGTGTTCAATTTTGCCATCAGACGTTTGAAATACCTATTATAATTTATTCTGCTTGTGCCATGGTTTTGGAGGAGACAGTCAGGGAGAAGGGAGATGGGGATAAGAAGTACACTGATGGCCTAAAAGCTAAGGTAGTAAACATAGCTGGGTACATGAATGATCTAATCAAATAAGAGAAATTGTTATGAATTAGTTCAGAAAAAAGTACATTGAAATTATGTGAATGAATGATTTTATTCTTATATGTTCATCACCATGCAGTAAAACTTTGCTCAAGTTAGAATAATTAATTTATGGAGAATAAACCCTCAAATGTCTCAAAGCTATTACATTACAGAGAATAATTGAAATCTACCATATGGAGTAACACATCAACTGGTAGGGGGATGAGCCCTTCCTTTGTGCAAACCATCTGCACAGCTTTCCACAGTGGAGATAATTACGGCTACTTCACCTTCATTTTAAACATACTTATTCCCTGAATTCTTGCCTCACCTACACTCTCAGTTTTACAGAAATAATTAAAAACCCCAATAAGTTCCTTTATAGTCTACATGATTTGCTTATATTTGTCCATATACACAGGGCAGCTGGATTCTAGTCTTTTTATCCTACAGTTATTTGTTTGGCCTTAGCTGATCACTAACCATTACAGACTCATTGGTTCAGTTGGAGATAAAGGTCTGTTCAAATCCTAAAATGTGAGTTAATACATTACCATTTATCTCTTTTTCTCCCATCTCTCTTTCCCCATTCTTTCTGGATTTCCTCCATGTTTATCTCTGACTGAGACCCCCTGCCTCACTATCTTTTTCACATTCCATTCTCTCTCACTAATCTACTCATAGCCTCAGATATTTTTCTTTCCACTTTATTTATAAAATCTAGACTATTCTTCTGACTCAGGGACTGGATCTCTCTGGATTCTGTAAGTTAAACACCATGATCTAACCATCATGTGTTAGCTGAATGACCAGTGTTTAAGGTTTCAGCATGAAGCACATAGATCTGAGCTCAGACGCGTGTGGCTTCAAATTATGACTAGTATTTACTTATTCATGGGACAGTGTCAACTATCTTTCCATTTCAACAATGCACTCTTCTTCACACATAACATGTCACTTATATAGATTCTCATTTCCTTTCCTTATTCTAAAACACCAACTTTCCATTTTGCTCCCATTTTCTTCTACTAGAGATCCATTCAGTTTTGTTTTTTTTTTTAAATGCACACATATATTTCATGTCAGAGCCTTTTCCTTACTGTTATTGTGCCCTTCTCATCAATGACAGAGGAAAAGTTTCTTATATATAAGAGTCCAAGTTAGAATAGATTTTCTCCTGGGATTCTTGAAACAGCTCAGCAGGTAAAGGTACCTGCTGCTAAGTCTGACAGATTAACTTAAAAAAACTCTGGGAGCCACAGAGTGGATGCAAAGAACAAGTTATGGTTGTATCTCCACATCTGCATACAATTACACATGTGCGTGTCTACACACAAACACACACATTCACACCCAAGTACATAACAAAAAGAATCCACCTTTTTCTGCCCACCTTATGTTGATACAACAAAAATTTTCCTTGCCAAAATCCAACTCTTTTTTTTCTCTAATAGCTATCTTGTATTTTTGAAGTGGTGAGAACCATAGTCCCAAAGTGGGATCCAGCTCAATGGAAGGCTCCAAGGCCTGACACTATTACTGACATTATGGGGCACTCACAAAAAGGGACCTATCATGACACCCCTCCGAAAGACCCAACAAGCAGCTGAAAGAGTTAGATGCAGATATTTGCACCCACCTAATGAACAGAAGCTGATGGCCTCTGTAGTTGAATTAGGGAAAAGCTGGAAGAAGCTGAGGAGGATGGCGACCCTATAGGAGGACCAGCAGTCTCAATTAACCTGGACCCCCAAGATCTCTCAAACAGTGGACTATCAACCAGGCAGTATACAGCAACGCATATGAGGCCCCCAACACACACAACAGAGGACTACTGGGTCTGAGTTCAGTCAGAGAAGATGCACTTAACTGTCAAGAGATTGGAGGCCCCAGGGAGTTTAGAGGTCTGGTGGGTGGAGGTGGGGTGGGGACATGCTCATGGAGATAGGGGGTCAGGGAGGAGGTTTGGGATGTTGAACAATTGGAGGGTAGACCGGGGGGGATAAAATCTGGAGTGTAAAAAACAAACAAGCAAACAAACAAATAAATAAAAAACACCCACATCATCAACTATAGAACCTTCTTAACTCAAGCCTCCAGACTGAACCCCTGAATCAGTGTGGTTCAGTGTTTAGTGTTCAGATGAGATCCCGGTTTGAGGTCCAACCATATGCACAGCAAACAACTACACCTGGCACAGAAGTAAACCTTCACTTCTCTGGTTAAATGCTCATGTTTTCTTTTTCTTTAACTTGACTCATAATTATGAGCGAAGAGTATCTCCTTCTGAAACTGTGTGTTGTTATGACAAAATTTTAATATTTCACTTTTGCAGAGTTCTTGAGATATGTCTGACACATACTGTTAATATGATCCCAGGATTCTTTTTAGCCACACAAAATTTCAATTCCATATCTACTTTATGGTAGGGAAAGAAAAATTAGTTGTTGGTATATTAATTTGGAAACAGTGACTTTTTTAGTTGTGTATTTAGTTAACAGGTATTCTTAACCCAGAGTATTCATGATTTTTGTTATTGTCATTGTTGTTGTTGCTTTGTCTTCTCAAGAATCCTCCTGGGAACATGGAACATCATACGTTCTAAAATTAAAGAAGCACATGCACATGGTTCTGATAAATGCAAATAAAATCTTACTGGAGAAATAAGATATGCATGCTGCACTAGAGTCAGTTTCCAGGATGGAGCTAGTTGGAGCTGAATAAGATGACTGAGAATACAAATGTAAGATCTCACCTTGTACTTGGTCAGATGGGAATTTCTGCACTTGAGCCACCAGCAAGGTTGATTTTTTTTCCTTCATTTTTTTTCTCTGTCTTTCTTTTTAAAAATCCATTTCTTTCCACTCTTTGACACAGAATATGATCTTGACAGAGTGACACATGAACTAGGATTTGCCCATTGCTGAACTATTATGCACACTGTAGCCTACTTTTTAACTGTAACTCTTTTGAGGATTGGGTAATTAATGTTTGTAAATTAGATAATTAGTATTACATGATTTTTTCCCCTCAAATGCTCTATAAAATTGTAAGTAGTTTCTGGGGGAAAATACATTAGACACAGTTAGTTCAGTTTGAGAGATCTCCCCCAAGAATTTAAACTTGCATTGGGGCAGAAACTCTTTGTAGCTAATCAAGACATAGCACCAATGTTACAGTTCTTAGGATGTAGGTTAAAAGAAAGAATAATGATCTCAGAAAATAATGTCTTTCTTTCTTTTCTTTTCTTTTCTTTCCTTTCCTTTCCTTTCCTTTCCTTTCCTTTCCTTTCCTTTCCTTTCCTTTCCTTTCCTTTTCTTTTCTTTTCTTTTCTTTTCTTTTCTTTTCTTTTCTTTCTTTCTTTCTTTCTTTCTTTCTTCTCTTTCTAAACGAAAATGTGTTCTTCATGACTATTTATACCTAGATGTTAGAAAAGAGGGTCTTTAATGGATGGACTTTAATAGAAACTTGAAGAGTTTTGATTACCAATTGCTGAAAATAACTCTGAGGAGTGTACTTGCAACTCTGTCACTAATTTTAAAGATAGCCCTATTAGTGTTCTGAGAGCTGGAGTCTGTTTGTGCTATGAAAGGTACAGAATACACAAGGAAGTGAGTATGCCAGCTAAAACATCACATACACACACAGTCTCTATAAACCACCCCTTTCTTATTAGTATCACCTTGAACAGATGTCTCACTTTCAAGCTGAAAACTGGCCTTTTGCATTTACAAACTGAGCCCTAATGCCTCTGTTTGAGAAACAACACTAACATTGTTGTCTTTAGATGATTTTTGTAAGGACTAAGTGAGTGAAAGTTTAGATTATCTGCAACACAGACACTTCTCAGTGTGCTCCAGTTTACATAGGTTCATGTTCCCTCCAACTAGTGCGAGAGATATCCAGAAATAGCAGTGACTTCAGGATTAGTCTGTCCAGGGCACAGTTAAATTGAAAGAGGACAATAATCGTCTCAAAAATACACAATACTATATTTGATTCCAGTTTTGGAAAAGAATTTGTATTGCTTGCTCGAGTTTGGTGCTAGAAAGGTGATTTTTGAAAAGATGATTTGGAAGGGAAGGTATTAGAATTCACCTCCAAAACACAAGGCCAAAATAAATTTATTACGATTTGCAAAATGGCACTTGCAAATCATTTAACTTCAAGCAACACCTTTCTAGGCATGCAACCCCTGTGACTGTTTGGATTGCATATTCATGAGACTAATCCTAGCTAGTGTGCTGTGAACACAAAATAAGAGGTAGGGCAAGTGTTACATATAGCTGAGAGTGAGCTTTCTTACTTGAATTTCATCACTGTAAAACAAACAAAAACAAAACAACAACAAAACAAAAAGAAACCCAACAATACCACCAAAAAAAAAAAAAATCCTGCTAAGCCTATAATGGTACTTATCCTCAAATCATTAAGTTTAAACTTTTGAAACTGGAACTGCAGAGTTGTTCTAGTTTCAAATGTGTAAACCTAACCATTTAGGGGTAAGTGCTCTTAAAGACTGAGGAGGTTCTATAATGTATAAAACCTGAAGCAACACAGCTAGGATAAAATATAGATAGTTACCATATAGGATACATGTGTAGGGACAGACTCTAAGTAGAAATTAATTGGCCCAATAATTAAGGGAACATTGGATAAACGGGACTTTGTAAATCACAAAAGCTTCTGCACAGCTAAAGAACTAACCAGAAAGTAAAGAGGAAGCCCACAGAAAGGAGGAGAATTTTTGCCAGCTATGTATCTGATAGAAAAAATATAATCTAGAGTATATAAAGAACTCAGAAAATAATATAAAATTAAAAACAAAAATCCTGATGTTTTTTAAATGAGTTGTAGATCTGGAAAGGGTGTTGCCAAAAGATAAAAAGAATGGATAAGAAATACCTTTAAAAATCTCTAGCACGGATATTTTGTTCCCCCTTCTAAGAAGGACTGAAGTACTCCCACTTTGGTCTCCCTTCTTCTTGAGCTTCATGTGCTCTGTGAATTCAAAATACCCATGGGTGGAGATATAGAGACAAAGTGTGGAGCAGAGACTGAAGGAAAGGTCATCCAGAGACTACCTCACCTGGGAAATCATCCCATATACTGTCACCAAACCCAGACACTATTGTGAATGCCAAGAAGTGCTTGCTGACAGGAGCCTGATGTAGTTGTCTCCTGAGAGACTCTACCAGTGCCTGACAGATTGAGGTGGATGCTCACAGACAACCATTGGACTGAGCACTGGGTTCCCAATGGAGGAGCTCGAGAAAGGACTGAAGGAGCTGAAGGGATTTGCAGCCCCATAGGAGGAACAACAATATGAACCAACCAGTACCCCCAGAGCTCCTTGGGACGAAACCACTAACCAAAGAGTACCCATGGAGGGACCCATGGCTCCAGCACCATATGTAGCAAAGTGTGAAGCTGAGACACACGGAAGGACCATCCAGAGACTGCCCCACCCAGGGATCCATCCCATATACAACCACCAAACCCAGACACTATTGCATATGCCAGCAAGATTTTGCTGACAGGACCCTGATATAGCTCTCTCTTGTGAGGCTATGACAATGCCTGACAAATACAAAAGTGGATGCTGACGGTCATCTATTGGATGGAACACAGGGCCCCTAATGAAGGAGCTAGAGAAAGTACCCAAGGAGCTAAAGGGGTCTGCAACCCTATAGGAGGAACAATAATGTGAACTAACCAATAAACCCCAGAGCTGTGTCTCTACTTGCATATGTAGCAGAGGATGGCCTAGTTGGCCATCAATGAGGGAGAGGTCCTTGGTCTTGTGAAGATCATATGCCCCATTACAGGTGAATGCCAGGGCCAGGAAGCTGGAGTGGGTAGGTTGGGAGTAGGGCAGTGGGAGGTTATAGGGGACTTTGGGGATAGCATTTGAAATGTAAATGAAGAAAATATCTAATAAAAATATGGGAAGAGAGGCCCTTGGTCCTGTGAAGGTTCAATGCCCCAGTGTACAGGAATGCCAGGACCAGGAAGCTGGAGTGGGTGAGTTAGTGAGCAGGGAGAAAGGGGAGAGGATAGGGAGTTTTCGGAGGGGAAACAAGGAAAGGAGATAACATTGGAAATGTAAATAAAGAAAATATCTAATTAAAAAAATCTCTAGCAATAAGGGAAGTGAACCTCAAAGCATATCTGAGATTTTTCCATCTTATTCCAGTCAGAATATCTGCTTAGGATGTCAGGGAAAACAGAGCACCGATTCGCTGCTGAAACAGTGCAAACTGGTGCAGCCACACTGAAAGAAAGTTGGGAGATTCCTCAGTAAGTTGCAAATAGATCTTCCACAGTATCTGTGCCACTCCAGATGCAAGGTCAGGCTAATATATATTGAGTACCAACCAGGGATCCACAAAAAGGCCTGTGTCACCAAAGGGGGAAAAAATAGTGTGGATACAGAGTGATAGAGATATAGACTATATATGTAGACGATAGGTAGACATATATATTTTATATATTCATACATACTATTCAGTGAATTCCTGAAATAGATGGTAGACATTTTCTTTTTCTTTTCTTTTCTTTATTTTATTATTATTTTTTTTTTTTTGGTAGAAATTTTCAAAAGGGACAAAAACAACTAACAGAAAAATGTTAAGCATTTAGTGCATTTAACATGGAGTCAAAACAAAAGGCTTGGTCTTGGCTTCCATCCATAATTTATGACACTACCTGCATACATTGGATGAAGCCACTTTCCTTTTTCTGTCCGTTTCCACTCTTCAAAAGAGGAATATAAGCTTTAATTTATCCAATGATAATGATATTTTATTTAATTTGATAACAAAAGATATGAAATTATTTTGTAAAAATCATTATCCTCAGGAAACAGGATGGTTATTACAAAACTTTTATAAGCTTGAACATTTGATTTCATTTAGTTCCCAGAAAACTACAGGAAATAGTGGTATTATCTCATTTAGAATCTGTTAGGAAAAGAGACTCAGAGTTTAAAACACATCCTGATTTTTACAAATATATTTGTTGAAGTCAATCAAGCCTGGGAATACCATTTGGAGTGTAATTCTGAGTCCTAATCTCACCTATACTCCACACAATGTGAAATTACTCTGAGCCTACACAGGAACCAGCATCCTGTGATGAAAGCGTGGTAAAAACCATGAGGTGATTAGAGAACCCGGAAGAACAGTCAGGTAAGAACTGGATAGCTGAAGCTTAAGTACACCAGGATAAGTTTGCTGGATAGACAGAAGGAAGGCTTCTGACAAGAATTTGCAGGAGGAACAGAGTGAGAGGAATGAGAAGGGAGGCAAAGTTACCTTAGGCCAAGTGAAGTCTAGAGCAGGAGGCAACAGCAGGAACTTCAAGGACAGATAGCATCCTGCAAGAGAAGGTGCAGCTACACTCAGTAGAGAAAACCCAACCAAAACCACAACCAAAGCAAAGCAAACCAAACTAAACCAAAAGATAATCACGGTGTTTAAGATGGGGAGAACTTTGATAATCACATTAAAGAAGCAGAAATGGAATTTTCTGTACGAAGTTTTGTTCTGTATAGGGTTTTTTTTCTCTGAAGGCCTCTGGCCTATGGGAAGCAAGAAAACATATATATGAAAACTAGGCTTGTAGGTCATATTTTATTTTTCTTTGGCAGCTCTCAAACTAGTTCTTGGGGATAAATTGAAAGAGAAAAAAACAAAAGAATTTTAATAATGGGGAATGGCAGGGAAATAACATGATAACGGAGTAATAATAGCATCATTTACATTAAAGCATTAAAGATTTGAAGTGAGTTATTTGGGGCAGGTATTGTTTAGTCTGAGGTAGAAAAATCATACCAGGTCTAGGCTGTAATTGTAGTCTCTGCCACCCCCCTCTTTGTGTTACAGGTACTAAGGTATAAGAAGTTGTCACTTTCTGTAATAAATCTTTTGTTCTCACATATTTGACAAAAAGATAGAAGTTGATAATACTTGGAAATGTTCAACTCATAAAGCAAGTAGTGGAGTGGGGAAATGAATAACTCACAGGATCAGAAAAGCAGTTATAAATAAATATCACGGTCATCAGTGACATACTGACTTAAGAATGTCCATGATGTGTACGCCCACAGGTACTACTTAGGTAAAAACCATAAACAAAACAAAACTAAAATTCAAGAGAGGGGGATGAAGACTTGGTGGGAAGAGGTTACTTTGGGGCAGAATGGGGATGAACAAGGCTGGAGGGAGGAATGTGTGATGATAGTTGGCATACATGTGTGAAACTGTCAAAGGAGAAAAATAATGTAGCCCTTGTCATACTCATATAGTCCAGGCGACAAGGTTTACATTGTATATTTTCAAATTATATATTTAAATTTAAACTAAGATTGAAGCTGCATAAGTCCACATGACTGTATGCACACTGAGCATTTAGTAGCTTTTGGAGGCCAGAAGAGGGCATTGAATTTCCTGAAACTGGCATGAGAGGCATTTGCTAATTGTTTGATGTGGGTGTTGCAAAACTGGAACACAAAAGAAGCAACTATTCTTAATGACAAAGTCATCTCTCTAGCCCATATGTTTTGCACTTTTCTAAAAAAAAAAAAAAAAAAACAACTATGTACTATTACATACTTGAGTTTAAATCAATGTTTTACGACTGTCCAACTTTGAGAAAATGAAGCATTAGCCACACTTTAGCTCCTTCAAACCTCTATCCCTGATAGCAATACTATTCTGGATTTTTTAATGATTATTTTACTCCTTTTTTCATCAAGAACAGATTCTTCTCTAATAGAATATATCCTAATTGTAGTTTTGCCTCCCTCTGCCCCCTTTAGATCCTTCATCTTTAGCTCTTTATCCATATTCTCACTGTTTCTGTTTCTCATCAGAAAAAATAAACAAACTTCCAAGAGACAACAACCAAACATTACAAAATAAAATATAGTAAGAAAAATAAAGCCGATCAAATTGATGTTTGAGAAAGCAAAGCAACAGAAGGAAAATATTCCGACAGAAGGTAAAATATTCCGAGACATATTTGTTAATATACTCAGAAGTGTAATAAAATACTTTACTGAAAGCTATTATATATGGATATGATGTATATATGTGTGTAGGTGTATATGTATGTGTATGTACATGTAAACATGCAGAGGATATGATGAAGAATTGTGCAGACCCTGTGCTTGTTGCTTTGTTTTATGTGAGTTCATATGAGCTTAGCTCAGCTGATTTAGAAGGCCTTGTTTTCAAGTTCTCCATCCTCTCTGGTTTTTATGCTTTTTCTGCCTCATCTTCTGTGGTGCCCCCTAAACCTTGAGGGGAGGAGTTTACCAGAGACATAGGAGACATTCCTATTAGAGATGTTGGAATGTCACTGTCTCTTCATAGTGGGTACTTGTGGGTTTCTGAATTTGTTCCTTTCTCCTGCAGAAGGAAGCTTCTCTGATGATTGCTGGGTAAGACACTGATATATAACAGTATATCATTAGTAATAATTTTATCATTACTTTTTTAAAAAAGAGCAGTAGTAGTATATGGTCTACTCAAGCTCTCTTGGCTGTCTAGTTTCTGGCTCTGTCTCCCAAGCAGTGTTGGGGATAGGCTCGATTTCATGGAGTGGGCCTTATGCAAACCAGACATTGGGGGCTTATTCCCACAAGCTTGTGCTACCAACTCAATTATATATAACCCAGTCCTGGTACTAGAAGCATAGTTTGGTGTCAAGAGGAGGCCAGTTAAGACTGCATTGCTGTAGTATTTGGAGATTTTATTAGAATCATCATATATTTTAGGAAGTTTCCACTGCACTAGGCTTTCATTTCACCCATCAACTGTCCCTGTATTCTATCTGTATCTCCTCACAATCCCTCTCTCAACACCTAACCCCCCCACACACATAATATATAATACTTGTGAGAAAATGTTCTGAACAAAATATTATCAGCCTACCACTAAGAAGAAGAACTAATAAATGGGACTTCATGAAACTGAAAGGCTTCTGTAAGTCAAAGAACGCCATCATTCAGTAAAACATCAGCCTACAGGAAGTGAAAAGATGTTAACTCTACATCCAATAGTGTTATATCTGGACACTAAATATAAAAAAAAAGTCAAATAATCAAATTAAAAATGGGTTACATATCAAACCAAAGAATTCTAAATAGAGGAAGGTCAAATGACTGAGAAATGTTTAGCATCCTTGACCAATTGGAAAATGCCAATCAAACTACTTTGAGGTATCATCTTACACCTACTTAATGACCAAGATCAATAACAGAAGTCACAACTCATGCTATTGAAGGTGTGGAGTAAGAGAATAATCATCTATTGTGGATTTGATTGCAAACTTCTACAGCCTCCATAGAAATCAATGTGGCATTTTCACAGAAAGATGGGTTTGATCTACATTGAGATCCAGCTATGCCATTCTTGGGTATATAATCTAAGGATGTTTGGTCCTTCTACAAAGACACTTATTTGCTCATCTTTATTCATAGTAGCAGACAATTGAAAACAACCTAGATACCCCTCAACAGAAGATTACGATAATTTTACTGAAGATTTATTTTAAACATCTTTAACATAATTTTACATTTGTAGTTTTAAATAAAAATGTTTAAAATCTTCTGAATCCTATTCATAGATATAATTGCTAACTATATTAACTTTAGTTATATAGCTTTTAAAGTTGATTTACTTTTAACATGCATAATCCACTTATGCTCCAATCAGAGTAATATGATAAATATACTCAAGGTATATTATACACATGGATAAAGATATGACCCATGATAACCATTACTTTGAACATTAAGAATATATATATTTAACATTACTTTGAACATTAAGTATATACATATATATATACTTATATATACACATACATTTTATGAGAAATAATAATTATATAAAAATTATATATGAATTCTTTTACTCATCAAGCTTTGTATTAATATTCCAAAGTTATTTCTTCTAAAACCTTTCTTGATATTCCAGTAAGAAATTATTCTCAAAATCTATTTTCATGCATAAAATTAGCAATAGACTATGAGTACTTCAAAGAAACAGATGATGTCATTTAATCAATTGTGTGTGTTTTGTTTTGTGTGTGTGTGTGTGTGTGTGTGTGTGTGTGTGTGTGTGTGTGTGTGTGTTTGTGTGGAGACCAGTTTACTAGGGAACCACCGAATAGGATGTAAGCTTGTAAATAGTGAGGCCCTGTACCTGAATTTATTACTGAAAAATTGGGCATTACTAAGCACTGCATTTAATTAAGTAAGGATATAAAAAGTTATGATATTAAGTTAAAATATAATAAATAAAAGTAAGTTCTTAAAGTCTTAAATGCCTATCACTAAAATAATATTCCACACGTTTGGTAGAAACATCTTGTTTCAATAACACTGCAGAAATAGAGATTAGTAATAGTCACAAGTGAGGTCTTCTTCATGTGTTCAACCTTTAGATCAGTCAGTGGCAGATGTTGCTGTGTGGTTATGAGAATTTATTGATGTTATATGAGTTTTTCAAATTTTCTTTTAATCCTTTAAGCTTGAGTGCACATGGGCTCCCAGAGAATCTGCATCTTCATTGCTTTTACTCATTAAAATATCTCTGAAAATGCTGTTTTCATTTTCTTACAAAGGGACAAAAGGACTCAGGAATTCATGAACCTTCATAGAGTGAACCGCATCGTGAAAGCAAATTCAACAAAAGAAACTTTCATTTGTTATGGAATATTGCTGTGTATGTTTCACATTTTAGCATCTAGTGGTGATATAGTGTTTGGATTCTTATTAACTCAAATATTAACGACATGTAATTGAAAATTTTCCTACTTAATAAGCCACAACATGAAGCAATGAAGAAATTACATTGATAATTTTCTTCCCACTGATAGCAAGTTTGATTTTTAAAAATATTGCAATGTTGTCTTTGTACGAACAATGAAGGAACAAACCTTTCTATGTTACTTGAAGTGATGTATAATAGTTTTGTTAAGTTGTGTTATCTATCTTGAAATAATATGCAGAAAAATTGAAAGAAAAAAATTCTACAAACATGCCATCTTAACAAAACAATATCCATTAATTGTATAAAACTGGTCAACAGATGCCATAGTTAACACAGTAATATTTACACTGTAAGAAAAAATTACTGAACTTGAGAAATATAAAATAAATTATAGAAAACTTAATATCTAATGTTTTTTAAAAATAAATTTTGCCACTGGATTTTTCTCAAGAGAAAATTGGTACTTATTCTAAGTTTCTCCAAAGTCGATCATACATCTCAATATGCAAGTTTAGTTGACATATAGTAAAGATTTAATTGGGTGTATTCTTATCTTTTAAAGGGCAATTCTGTGCATAATATTCAGGTGCTCTGGATTTGCTATGGCACTGACCTTTAGAGATTCTTAGAAATAATTCTTGAGGTTTCATTCTACTTGTTTTTTTTTCTTTCTTTTAGATTGAAAATATCTTACTAAATTGTTTCCTCTGAGACAATGTTGTCACTGTTGCTGAGGTAGATATAAGCACATTGAGGGTTGGCTTATCCTGTCCAAAGTATGGATCAAAAATACTGAGTTTCATTCAAAGTGTTTGGTTTATTTATTTTTGCTGTGATTTTGCATTTCATTGTGATGCTTTTCCCTCCTTTTCCACAATGATGAGAGCTGACTAAATGCCATGGAAACATTTAATTGGTAAGCTGCATAAAATAGTGACTGCAAAATTAAATAATTTAAGCTGTATGAAATAGTGATTGAAGAAGGAATGGACTGGTGTGGCAAGTAGAAAGGAGCTCGGGGAATACAAAAGTGATGCTTGTTTGAAGCCTACTCAGTTCAACATGTTTATCTTATTCTTAATTTAATAGTTATTCACTATTAGAAGAAAATTCAGTCATGTTAAAATACTCAAGTTATAAATCTTTTGTATTTGATTCTGCTTAAATTGATTGTCATATTATCTGATAAAAGTGTTTACCATCTTTCTCTTCTTATTAATGGACCTGCCTCATAAGCATTGCTACTACAATCACTATTAATTATTCATATCAATTATGCAATTAGAGTGTTGTATGATCTCAAGTGATCCTATACTGGTAAACTTCAAGCAAAAACTGTTACGTGTAATCTTTCTATAAATAGTCTAACCTACAAAGTGCCAGTATATATCCACTCAGAATTATTCCAAATGCTAAAAGAATGTTTAGAGATCTCTGACTTGTGCAAATTATGGTGCATTTACAGGCAAAATACAATGCTGACAAGGAGATTAGAAAAGAGGCTTCATAGCTTGTTGAAGTGTTCTCAAAGTGCATTCTTACATTTCTATTTGTTTTAAACTAGTTAATAATTTCACTCTTATTTTCACATTTATAAATTGAAAATAATAACATTGTACAGTGATTGTTTCATGCTAATATCTATTCAGCTTTACCAGAGTATAGAATATGATAATTACAAAAAGATCACAAATTTTATGAGGCAGCATTTTACTTTAAAAACAGAAATAAAAGTATATTAGGGAAAATAAAGCTGTGGTCTATATAACTAGGAAAATCCAGGGCTATGCTTGCTTTTGATGTAAAGATCCAGGAGCTCAGATCTTAGGATCAGAACTCAGTTTCTATTTTTTTTCTAGTTCTGTGGACTTCTGCATGCTATTCCTTTCTCAAAGTTCTCTGAATTTAGCAATGACATTCCAGTTCACATTTCTATAAAAAAAATATTCAAAGGCAAATATAAAAAGTATTTAGTTGCTCATGCCTATGTTACCCACTGGGTTATGATAACCCAGTGATAACTACCTGGAGAAAGGATGCTCTGGCTAGCCAGACTTACACTTTTCCACCATCCACATGCTTTAATTCGGTGCTAATAAAGGAACCTTACCAGAAAAGAAGAAAATATGCCAGGGATGCAGACATAAAGAACTGCTGTGAACAGTTGCCTCTTCTACTATAATTTGTTTTTCTATAAGTGAATATACTCTGAAGTTAATTTTCCCTAGGTTGGAGTAATTTTAATACAAAGCTTTATTTATTTAATACTTGCTTATATAGAAAACAAGTACAAAACTGTTCTTTCCATGAGAAAATATTCATCTAGTATGAAAATATTACTGTAATGTATATCTTAGTTTAATATAGAATGTTTCTTGTAGAAAAATACAAGTAAATTAATATTATTAAGTAAATTTTATGTGAAGGTTTCATTTTTAATATTGTAATGAAATGCTATACAATATAATTTCATCATATTCTTCCTCCTCTCTCAACTCCTTCCAGGAACATCCTGAGAACTTTTTGTTCTCTCTCTTTCTCCTCAAACAAAACATAAATAAAAGAACACAGAATCCAAATTGTATTGGTCAACTGCTACTGAGCATGGCTCCTTCTATGGAATGTGGTTGATTTACCCAGTGCTACTCCATTCAGGGAAACTATTTCTCTCCCAGCAGCTGGCAATTATCAATACTTTCTTGGCTTCTGGTAGGATTTAATGCTTTTGTTCCACCCCTATGCTGAGATTTTTCTGGCTTGAGTTTGTGCAGGTTTTATTCATGATATCACTATGAATTATATGTTTTGATGTGTGCATCTGTATTGGTTTTTCTGAAAAACATGGTTCCCTTGAAATCTTCCACCACGTCTGTTTTGCCCCATCTTCCACAAAGCTCTCTGAACCCTTACAGGAGGGGAATAGTATACCATTTGAGTTGAACATTCCGAAGTTCTTTAATATTTTTATATGATGAAAAGTTCTGAGTTTCTGTGTTAATTAGCATGACTGCAAGAAGTAGGGTATTTCATCCTTTCAGAGGAGAAAGGGGGGGAACTGCCTGAGGGGGCATAAGGGGAGGGTGAGCAGCAATGTGGATGTAAAGGAAATTAGTAAATTAATTAATATAAAAAAGTTATGAAAGGGAAGTGTGTTAGTTGAGGTTCTTGGGAAAGAAAAACAGCAAGAGATAGATCAGTGATATTTTCATTGATCAATGACAGACAAGAAGTAATTATTAAAACTGAATCATGAGATTCTGGAGGTTGAGAAGTTGTACCATTCGCTATCTCTAGTCTTGGAACTCAAGGAAGTTGGTGGGATAACTCATTTTTCTCTGGAAGTCTTTGAACTCAGAAAAGGTTGGGCAACTATGGAGTCTGAAGAGAAACCATTGAAAATATGAAAGACTCCATCAGGATAACCTGTAGTGCGGTTTTTCAGGTGAAAGAATAGAATACCTCATTCTATGAGATTATGACATCCATTGAACACTATTTAGTCTGCTAGCTACTTAAGGCATGCCAATACACTCTGTTGGCAGTTCTACCTTACTATGCTGAATCACATGTCTATTGCTTCTGGAAAGGCCCACAGGCACCTCTAGATATAAGGCACTGCCAATCAACAGAAATATACTTAATCCAGTCCAAATGACACATATTAATCATCATAATATGCATAGTATCAGAAATAAAGTTGTTATTATTTTATTATATATCCCATAAAGTACTAGAAAGAAAATATGAAAGATATTGAAAATGTTCTTAATTTTACTGATGATAAAAGTGTTAGTAGAATGTGTTTGCATAGAAACATCTTCTCACTTACTCCCAAAAGTATCACAAAAATATCTACAAATAAAACTACACAAAAACATAGATTTCAATTTTAATGAAAATGTTCCCCGTAAAGCTCATGTGTTGAAGACTTGACCTCTAAGGAAGTATTGAGTGGTAGAGCGTGAGGGGGTGGAATGGCTACAATGGCTTTACCGAAACAGTCCCAATTTGAGAACATGAGTGGAAAAACAGTAGAAACCAAGAGGTAAGGCCTTATCATAAGTTAAGTCACCAGGCACTTTATAGCTAGATAAGTTCACTGGTGTCTGGGTCCACCTGTATCCTCTCTGCTTCCTGACATCCATTAAGTAAAGAGATTCCCTTCACCACAACGTTTCTTTATGGCCTAAGGCCCAAATCAAGTATAGCTAGTAAATAGTATACTAAAACGTGAACCCAGCAGCCTAAATAAATCTATCAGTTTTAAAAGTTATTTATATTAGGCATTCTTTGACAGTGACAAGTAAATGACAGACAAAATGAGAGGGAGACAAACATGGCAGAAATAGTAAAGGAAGAGACCAAATTATTCCTGTTTGTATAATAATAATTGTGTGCATATATATATATATGTGTGTGTGTGTGTGTGTGTGTGTGTGTGTGTCTGTGCAATTTTTGTGTGTATAGATCTTCCTAAATGTCCATGTTGTAGTGAAATATATTATTTATAAAT
Source organism: Mus pahari (assembly GCF_900095145.1). Taxonomy (NCBI): domain Eukaryota; kingdom Metazoa; phylum Chordata; class Mammalia; order Rodentia; family Muridae; genus Mus; species Mus pahari. The sequence continues at coordinate 65,039,077 of NC_034590.1, forward strand.
AAAAATATGAATTATTTGATTCGAGGCACATGTCTTCACAGATGATTTTGTATCAGAAATTCTATTTCTTGATTGCTTTTGCGTGCTTTTAGAAAGACTGTGAATATCACATTAAGACCTTCCCAACCACCTCCCACCATACCCTCTGGTGTACCATTTATTTTACTTTTAATGAATCATCACTGTCCTGTTATCAATGGATAACACCTACAAGTGCTAAATGGCATAACCTCCCTTTTCCCAATTTTAGGAAAAATTAGGAGACTGTGCTTTTTTCCATTTCTACTCTCACTTCATTATTTCTCTTACCCCCAGACAAGTGTTTTCCCCAAGTATCAAGCAAACTGCAGTTGATTTCTTAGAAATGTCCCTGAGAGAAGTTTGAACTCACAGTTATCCATGGGCCAACATGTGTGTACTTTTGTTCCCTCCATTCAAAGCCCGAGTGACCTAGTTTAAGAGTTTCTTTACAGTTAAGACTGGGCCTTATTGGAGAACCATATTCTCTATTTTAATTTGTAATAGATATGAGGATGGGGTGGGGATGATAACTGATGTTTGCATTTAACAGAGGACTGAATACTATGGCAGATGTTAATCTATGGCTGCTTTATTCAGAGTACAGCGAACAGGTTCCAGTGGTCCACATAGTTCTTTCTCTCAGGCCTGTAACATCTTTGATTTGGGTTCAATCTTCAATGCTTTTAAAAGAAAGGGAATATGTTTTATTAGACATTTTGTGCCCTGAAATATGGTAAGTCAATATCTAAACCTATTTTGATAAAGTATTTTGATATGTCATCAATTACTTAAACTTTTATGACTGTGAAATAGCATCTGTATTGATTTTTACTCTATACATTTCTTGCTAATGCTAACACTAACTGCCTATAACATAACTTTTATTTTGATAGATGCTTCTAATCCTTAGGTGTAGATGAGAATTTTTCATTCTAAATGAATTATAATAATTAATAAATTATAAAATCTGGTAGGAAGTCATTTATGTCCAAATATTGGAAAAACACTCTTATAAAATCCCTTTGACTAACTGTCTCTATGAAATCTGAGTAGAAATGTTTCAAATGTAAATAGTGTTAATTCTGTCTTCATTGTAATACTTGTAATTGGGGGGCAGAGACCACATATTATATTATTTTATTGCTGTGATGATATCATAACTACTTTCTTTTGAACTAAATATTTCTAACTCCAAATATTCTTAAAACAAGCATAAGTATAAAACCCTTATATTTATTACATTTTACCCTCATAAACTGCTATAGAATAATAGTTGCAATGATTTTATTGCTTTTCTAGTATTCATTTGGTGAGATTTCCAAACCAAATTTAAATGATTGCTGTAGAATTAATAACCCCCCAAAAGTCAAGAAAATTATTTCACATTTCTCATATTCTACTGACTATCCAAAGTAATATCTTTGAAAACACTTTGACAATTGTATTTGCCTTTTCATTCAAATATATGCTTTTCAATGTGACAACTAAATTTTTCTCGTAATACTTAGCGCCTCATAAAAAGAAAAAATATAAAATAATACAGATCATACTTTTACTTGATAAATGAATAGAAAAACTGAAAAAAATGAGTCATTGCCTCCAAAATGTCATGCAAAATCTGTATGCTCCTGGAGATCATGCATTGAGTGAACCTCATATTCTCATCTCTAGACCATAAAATACCCATTTTGGCTATATTAATGGGAAATTTTAGCATTGCTAAAGACACAATGCCTGAATCTTGGACATCCATTTGAATATAAACACCTTCCAAAAGAGAAACCATTTATAAACTCATATCCTAATTTGAGAAAAAAAATCTAAATTTTATAAATCTAAAATTTTAATAAAAAATTTATTTTATATGTAAAATGTTTCAAAATAGTAGTTAAAATAATGGATTTTCTCATTATTCAATAAATAGATGCAATGACACCTGCCTTAGTACTATAACTTGGGAAGCTAAGGTGAAAATAAGCTAAGTACCTTAATACAAAGGCCAACCATTCTGGAAGAGGCAGTGGTGGACTTAAATGCTCCTCCTTAGAATAAGGAACAAAATACCCATAAAAGGATATAGGGACAGAGACAAAATTTAGAGCTAAGATGAAAGGATGGACTATCCAGAGACTACCCCATCCGGGGATCCATCCCATCATCAGCCACCAAACCCAGATACTAATGCTCATGCCAGCAAGATTCTGCTGAAGGGACCCTGATATTGCGGCCTCTTGTGAGGCTATGCCAGTGCCTGGCAAACACAGAAGTGGATGCTCACAGTCAGCTATTNGATGGAACACAGGGNCCCCAATGGAGGAGCTAGAGAAAGTACCCAAGGAGCTGAAGGGGGCTGCAATCCTGTAGATGGAACAGCAATATAAACCAGTACCCCCTGAGCTCGTGTCTCTAGCTGCATATTTAGTAGAAGATGGCCTAATCGGCCATCATTGGGAAGAGAAGCCCCTTGGTCTTGCAAACTTTATATGACCCAGCAAATGGGGATGCCAGGGCCAAGAAGTGGGAGTGGGTGGGTAAGGGAGCAGGGGCGGGGGAGGGTATAGGAACTTTTGGGATAGCATTTGAAGTGTAAATAAAGAAAATATCTAATAAAAGTCTCAATAAAAAATTAGATAAAATCATTGTATGAAATATGGATTGCATCAATAAAATTATGTCATTCACATAAAAAAAATGCTCTTATCAGAAAGGAGACCCTTGTTATTTACAGTGAGATACAAAACAATGTCTACTCTGGAGGATTATGTATTCCTCAAAGGAAAACAGTCATACTGAACTTCATTTTATTCTTGATATAAATATAAAATATTTATCTTTTGAACATTCTTTTATACATTTTATATTATGTAGGAAAATTTTGATTCCATTTAAAAAAATTCCGAAAATAGTAAAGATCACAATACAAACAAAGATGCAAGAACTCTCCCAGTCTGTGGGAGGGATATGAGTTATAGACTACAGAGAGAAATTCTACAAAATATAAAAATAAAATTATCATATGACCCAGTAATTATTTTAAATCTGGGAATTAAATCAGGATGGTTAACACAGAACCCCCGTTACTCAATTATTTTTAGTTAAAATTTACTTGTAAATAAATAAATTACTGCTGGAAAGAAGTGTCTGTGGTCCACAGTTCATTTTGTCAATCACTGTTCATAACAGTCATACAAAAGAAAGGACTTTTAGTCTATAGATTAATGATTGGATAGAGATGCTGTATAAATAAAAATGAGAACACTAAAGTCATATTCTATCACTTGGAACAATTGGGAAGACTAGAGATTACTATGATGAATATACTATATCACATGAAAACAGACAAATAATGCACAAACTCACTCAAGTGCAACTTAATAAACTGAAACTCATGGACATTGAGTGAAATAACCCTTGTAGTCATCAGGGGCTGGCGAGTGTGCAGAGTTTGGAAGGAGCAAGTTTGGGGAAACTAGCTCAATGTGGTTTATTATAGTTGGGTGAGAACAAATTGTAGTTTGCTATTGCACAAGAGGATGATGATGTATAGGAATAATGTATTATATGCTATTTAAAAAACCAAAAAAGGCAAAAAAATATATATCAAAAACAAACTAAACAAATAAAACTCACTGAGACTATGGTAGCATGCACAGGGATTCTACAAGTTCAAGCCAGAGAGTGTTCCAGTCTTGAGAAGGTAGAGGTGGACATCTCCCATCCCTAAGCAAGAAACTAATTTCATTTGACATCTACTTGCAAGGGAAAATTAGTTTTCTCATACAGAATCTCACTGGAAATATTAACTGAACTTAAGGGTAGGCTCCATGCTTAGCAATAGATGGCTAACACAAAATTAACTCAGTATTATTTCTGTAGAGATTTTCCTTTTTTAATCTCATATTGCTTTATATGGTGGTTTTTTGCTGATTGGTCCTTTATTTGTATATCATGTTTTCTAGTTTTCTGTTTGTGTGTGTGTGTGTGTGTGTGTGTGCGCGCGCGTGTCTTATAGTTCTCTCTTTTTCTCTTCTTTTCTTACGTATTCTTTTCTTTTCTTCTGTTTTATGATTAAGTCTCAAACCGGAGACAGATAGTTAACTGCATTGTCTACCCTGGCTAGTTCTCCCAACAGTACTCAGTTCCTATGATTCCCCCAGCATTTCTCACCCTACCTCCTACCCTTAAACTTCTTCTTCCCAGGGCCTGGGCTTTGGTTTTATAACCCTAGCTTATGATCCCACATAACATCTATAGTTTTGGACACTGGGTCTCTTGACCTCTTCGCCACTTGATTCATAGCCCATCTCTCCCACCACATTCTCTTCCTCTCTCCCACCCCTCCTCTGCTTTCATGGCCTGGGTCAGTTTGGACACTTTTGGGTGCCTCAGGCTATACTCTCCCTAATATCTACCTACAATAAACATCATACCTAAGAGTGTTATGTCCTTTTTTTCCCATTCTGTTTGTATGGCTTGTTTGCTTATAGGATGGAACATAGGGCCCCTAATGGAGGAGCTAGAGAAAGTACCCAAGGAGCTGAAGGAGTCTGCAACCCTGTAGGTGGAAAAACAATATGAACTAATCAGTACCCCCAGAGCTCATGTCTCTAGCTGCATATGTGGCAGAAGATGGCCTAGTCAACCATCATTGGGAAGAGAGGCCCCTTGGTCTTGCGAACTTTATATGCCCCAGTACAGGGGAATGCCAGGGCCAAAAAGTATATATATATATATATATATACTATTTCATATATATATATTTTCATTATATATATTTCATATATATGTATATACAGTGTAATACATATAATATTATATATAATGCAAATCTAAATATGATATAAGAGAATCAGAAAAGGAAAGACACCTTTGGGAGGGAAGAAAAGAGAAGAAAAGAGAGGGTGTTGGGTGATTATATCCAAAATAATCAATGATCCCTCCTTTCATTAATTTTATTACATACATATATGGACTTATATTTGCTTGGATTCATAAATATATGTTGCTTAAAGGGAATATGGATTGGTATGGAGGAAGGAAAGATCAAAGCAAAATGATGTAATTATAATGTTAAAAGTAAAAGTTTTTTATTTAAAAATCATTTTAAAAACACATAATGTTTTTTAAACATAACACTATATAATTAATATGTAGGAAAACTGAATTCTAAACACTTGAGTAGTTTATTGTCTTTAACCTGAATCTAGCACTCCACGGTGTATACACATATCAAAACTTCACGTGATATTCCTCCAATATTTATGAGCCTTCTTGTCACCTCTTTTTAAGAATTAATTGGAAGTATAAAAATTAAAATCCCCAGACTCTTTATACATTAAAAAATAAGATGATAAAATTGAAAACTAAGACCTTATCCATGTAGGAAGAGTGGTTCTGACTCTCTTTCTTCAATTTACACTCCAATCTGAGTTAGTTGCTAAGAGGTTTGAAGTGGTTTCTTATTAAGGTTGAGAAATGGTTTTTAAAAAAATGATGCTAGAATAGATTCCCCTTCTGTCAGTGCTGACCTTTTGATGTCTGATTTAGTCTGAGAGCTTTCCAGCTGGAGAGCCTCCTCCACTCTTGAGAGGCCTCTGACCTGTGTAGAGTCACTTATCTCTGCCCTCACTTGCCATGTTTCATGTCTGGAAGGAGCCATCTTTCCTCTGGCCTCTTTGAGTGTGGTGTAATTCTTTTTAGGTGGCTCTTTGTTTAAGCTCAGTGGGATTATGCAAGAAGCAATATTGAGGATCTACTTCAATAGAGTATTTTCATAGACTTCCTAAGAACATTTTCTCTTAGTAGAATATTATTAGCCTTTTGCTCTCTTAGACATAGTTCATATGTTATCAGAGTCCAGCAAATTCATGTTCTACCTAATTAGTCTTCCATATTTTGAAACTCTTTCTATGTGAGACATTAAGTTACACATATTGTTTTATTTTTCTTCACTGTCCCCAGTAGAAACACATATCTTTGTGCAGTGTATGAAAGTTAGTCTAAGTGCATTATCCACATACCTGTTCATGTAACATCATGTATGGAGTTCCGACCCTGTGTCAAGGATTCTTTTAACTATTTAAGAGGAAAAGGAACTTAATAATATATTTTCTTGACCTGAAACTGTCATAGTCTAGATAAAGGAAGAGTGATAAAAAAAAATGGCATATGAATGCATTATATGCTAATGGAATCATATCTCAGGTCAAGAAATACACAAATCTGGTATAGTCAGGAAAACTGAAAGAACAGATACCATGACTAATACTAGAAGGCTGGACCTAGCCAGGCCTTCAACAGCGATTATGTTCCTCATCTAATTCTCCTCTCATAGGGGCTTTGACTCTAAATCCAGCAGAAGAAAGTTTGATCTACATTCTGCTCTGAAAGTCACTTCTTTTGTTGATATGTCCTTTGTACTTGCTGTTGAACAAGCCATCACAGGGCTGAACCTTGTATAATTTGACAAGGAAAGGCCTTAGGTGGGAGTTGATAGAAGTTTTACTCTTGTTTTTAGCTGAGAGGTGACCTTTCATATGTAAGGGATTTGTGGAATCCTCTTCATTAATAGTCATGTCCTCAAAGGCGCTTATTCAGGACCTTCTCCCTACCCAGCAGTATTTAGCTACACACAACTCCAGTGAGAATGTTACCCAGTATTCTTCAGTTGTGGTTGCTTCGTCATCACAGAGATCTAGAAGCTAAATTATGTTATTTGAGCAAAACTTTGCATTAAAGAAAATATATGTAAAAACTAGTTGTTTATTTTAATTTAAAAAATTATTTCATTCCCCTGATAGATTATTATGTTCCAACTCCAAGAGGAAAACTTCCTACAAAATATAAGTATGTAACTGTATTGATATATAAAACATAATCAAACATCATCATCACTATTAAACAGAAATGACTAATATTGTTTTCTTTTATTTAATCTTTTTCCTTACAATCCAGATTTTATTCCCCTTCCGGTCCATCCTCCCACTGTTCCACATCACATACCTCCTCCTCCCCACTACCCTGTATCCATGAGGATATCCTCAACCCCTCACCCCCTACTTCACTAGATCTCTAAATTACCTGGGAACTCCAGTCTCTTGAGGGTTATGTACATCTTCTCTGACTGAACCCAGAACTGGCAGTCCTCTGCTGTATATGTGTTGGGAGGCCTCATATCAGCTGGTATATGCTGCCTGCTTGGTGTTCCAGTGTCTGAGAGATCTCAGGGGTCAAGGTTAATTGAGACTGCTGGCCCTCCTACAGGGTCATGTCAGAGGAAGCCCCTGTGCCTGGAGGGTCAGGGCTGTTCCAGGTTCCTTATTGTAAAATAGTAGTATTACTAATATCTATTCTAGGAAGCTATTAGAGATATAAAGAAGATAATGCATTTAACTTTCAATACATCATTAATATCCTTACATTTATTTCAATAATGTACTTTTGAAATGCCATTCATTTCATATGACAAGCCATGTATAACATTTGACAATGTGGAGAATTATGATATGTTATTTCTAGTAGTTAATTAATTTTAAATTTATGTATGTGAATATTTTGCCTTCATATATGACTGTGTACCACTTAGATGTATGGTTCACCTGAAGCCAGATGAAGGTGTCTGGTCCCATGGAACATGAGTGACATGGTTGGAAACTCCCATGCCAGTGCTAGAAATCAAATCTGCATACTCTGGAAGTGCAGCCAATGTTCTGAGACACTCAGGACTATCCCCAACTCTGTATGATATGTTCTTGAAACCATCTTAATGTAGTTTTAAGTAAATCAGCACATTGAACAGTTTTATTTTCTCTTATGAATGGGCAAACCAAAAGCACAGAGAGGTCAGGAAAGTCAAATGGTATCACAAGGGTGCTAATTAGAGGATAAAACACGTTTCCTGGTTTCTGATTTCAAAAATTTTATTGTATTCATTGTGGCTTATTGAGGATGGCTCTAGAAAGTCATTTTCAAAGGACATAGGGCCACAAATAGTTTAATAGTTGTCTATTTTGAAGTTGTCTGAGCTTCTTTCATGCTCATTTAATTCAATTTAAGAGATGTTTCTAAAGGACAGAGAAGCTTGTTAGTAATACTGCCCATACTTACTATGGGAGAAATGCTTTCTTGCATTTGAATGGTAATTTTATCCTTGATCTTAAAATGGGAAATAGGTTAACTTATTTATTTCAATTCTTAAGCCATCTTCCGGGATTCTGGCAGTTAAAGGCTTATAGTTCTTTTCTTGGCTCTACTTTTAAATCTCTTAAGAAATCATGATTATGCTGTGCACATCCAATCAAATATTTATTAAAGAAAATATAATATGATGGTAAATTTATTTTAGCATTTTCCCTCTAAGCAGTTCAGAACCAAGTGGCATAAATTACCTCATTTACCTTGATGTCTTTTTCCAAGGAAGACCAGGGTAATAGTGTTAGCTCAGATTAAAATCAAATGGATAGGTAGAAGCCAAAATTTTCAGTGAGTTTATCATCAGGATTAAGTGTGTCTTCAATATTTGCAGGTAACTCTGCTAGAAACAGTATCTATTTTCTGTGATGAAACCAGTCAAGAAGGACTGGTCAGCATGAAAATCTGAATTGGCTTGGGATTGCCTCAGTTCCCACACCTAGACTACCCTGTTTATCTGTTCAACTCATGACTCAATAATAGCATGGGTAATTCTTTGGAACTAAGACATGGTTGATAATTGTTCCATCCAAATACTGTCATGTTTCAGGGCTTAGCTGATTCCTTCTTATATTTGTGAAGTCCACTTTAATTCTCATAAGAGCTAATAAACCAGAGGAACTGCCAGATAGGCAGAATCATTTGAGATAAAAAAAAAAAAACTAATGTAACATGTTGAATAAATATATATCTGAGGGCATCTTCTGTCAAAGACCACCATAGGGATAGAACCAATATTCATTTCTGTGAAAATCATAGTGCAAAAGATACAAACTGAATTTAATTAATAATGTAGGAAAGGAGAACATATATTCATAGGGATTATACAAGAAGTTCAATTGGTTCAGGTTAGTGTACTTTTTGTTTACATTTGTATCACATCAATTAGGGGTTGGCTGTCTGCTTTGAATAGCATGTTATCAAATATGTCTTAGACTTTAATATACATATATATATATATATATATATATATATATATATATACATAAAATATATAGTGTATTTTGCCTATATGCATGTCTGTGTACCATATGCATAGTTAGTATACAAAAGTCTAGGCAGTCGGGTCTACTGGAATTGGAATTTCAGAGAGTCATGAGCTGCCATGTAGATGCTGAGAATGGCACCAGGATGAATTGGAAGAAGAGCCCATACTCTCAATCACTGGGCCATTGCTCCAGCTCCCACCTTCTACATAACTTAGATACAAATACGTACTTATTTTTCCACTGGATTTTGATGATAAAAAGTTTAATTATGTATGCTATGTATACTATGCTAAGACTTTTGTAGCAAATACCATAATCTGCATGAAAAGTAGGAAAAATTGATGTCCTCACATTCTTGGAGGCTCCATATCCAAGTTGAAGTCATTAGCATACTTAGTTTACTGTGAGTCTCCCCTTGGACTGTAGATGCTTAATTTTTCCACCATCTTTGTATGATACACCCTCTAGCTTTTTTTGCTGGTCTGTTTAAGATTTAAGTCAGGCCTGACTAAGGTCTAACTAGTTTAAAGTCCCATTTACAAATTCCAACACATTATCTAGTTCTGGGTCCAAGGTTTCAATAAATGAGGGTGATATAGCCCTTAACATCATTAAAAGACCCAGCATGAGATCTAGCATGCAGCAGGCATTTGCTCATGGAAGTATTGTGACAATCAAATTTAGTCAAAAGTTTCCAATAAATCAAAAGTGATTCACTTTGTCTTTTAAAATTGTTCCTTCAGTCTCTTGCTGAGCTTGCTTGGGAAGAAAAATAGCATGTAGGCAGGGCACAAGCAATCCCAGCATGATGTGAGAGCAGAAGAAAAAATGACAAAGAATCCTGCCAATGGAAGATATTCTCTAAGCTCATTTACAGATTTTGTAAGAGCTTGTCAACAAACTGAAAAATAAATGACCCGAAAAAAAAAAGTGATGCTATAAATGGCATCAAATCTTTTCAGGAAAGAAATGAAAAAGATATGGACATATATTTGCAATTCGGGTAATGGAACACTGATTCTTCGGGCCATACATGAAAACTGTTACAAAGGAACATCTTCCAATGGAGGGAATGGCTCAGAGGTTAAAGTGCTTGCAGTGCAAGTGTATGAACATAATGCCTACACACAGCTTGTAGTCTCTGGCTGTAATCATGATACTCCGAGGTTGAGATGAGAGGTGTAGTTAGGAAAATTCATGGAAGCTCATGGGGTAGTTAGCCTGGAACACACAGTGATAAATAAGAGACTGTCTCAACCAAGGATGCAGGTGAGGATCAACACTCAATGTTTTCCTCTGACTGCCACACATGCATCATAGCATTAGTGTACATATTCATGCACATATGCATACACACATATAGACATGCGTGCACACACTCATGCACATATGCAAACACATGTGCACACATACTATATGTAAATGTTTTATTAAAAACAGAAAGGTAATTTTTATTAATATATGGCAGTCAAATTTTGAAAGCATTAGCCACAGCTACAACTCATACTTGTAAGCTCTGAATATATTATATATTACAACCTTCCTCTCTTCTGCTATCTAAGAGTCAAATTGTACTATTGATTTACCAATGTATGGATAACATTTATATATCTATACATTACTTGGTTTGTAATCTTAAAATCCTAAATAGTATATTGTGAGAGATTTTCATATCTTTTTTTAACACAGGAAAGTACAAATCAGTAGAATGAGGGTCCCCCACTAGGAAGTGCCATAGATAAATCAGAGTTGGATCATTTTGGAACACACTGCACAGCTTCTTCACCTCCCTCTTCTGATGAAAGATAAATAAATGAGTGAGAAAAAGAGTGAGAGAATGAAGAGAAAGAGTTGGTGGTGTAGAGATAATAGCTAGCTAAACAGAAGATAGATGATACATAGGTGATAGATAGATAGATAGATAGATAGATAGATAGATAGATAGATAATCATATGCACATCACACAAATGAGCACATTTTACACAGTATAATGTAAAAAGTACGGCTGACAAACTTCACAATTTCTTTGAAAAGAAATCCACATAATTCATTAAAAATTGATTGTTTATACTTTCATGTGAATCATACTTCCTATTTTAAATAGTTACTGTGTACCTAGAACTTTTCTAACATTTAATATAAATCTTCCCCTTTTATTATTTTTTTAAATTTTTTGTTTGTTTGTTTTTTCTTTTTTCTTTTTTTTTTTTTTAAGATTTATTTATTTATTATATGTAAGTATACTGTAGCTGTCTTCAGACACTCCAGAAGAGGGAGTCAGATCTTGTTACGGATGGTTGTGAGCCACTATGTGGTTGCTGGGATTTGAACTCTGGACCTTCGGAAGAGCAGTCCGGTGCTCTTACCCACTGAGCCATCTCACCAGCCCCCTTTTATTATTTTATTTACACTCGAGTCGTTGCCCCTCCCACAGTTCCTCATCCCATTCTTTCTCCTCCTTGCCTCTGAGAGGATGCTACCCACCAACCAGAATTCCCTCTTTCCTAGGGCCTCAAGTCTAGAGAATTAAAGCTGTCTTCTACCACCGAGGCCAGATCAGGTAGACCTGTGCTATATATGTGCCAGGGACTTCTGAAAAAGCCCAAGTATACTCCTTGTTAGTGGCTCAGTCTCTGGGAGCTCCCTAGGGTCTGGGTTAGTTGAGCCTGCTGGTCTTCCCATGGGGTCGCTTTCCCTTCAGTTTCTTCAATCCTTCCCCCAATTCAACTATAGAGATCACCAACTTCAGTCCAATGGCTGTGTGTGAGTATCTGCGTCTGTCTCAGTCAGCTGCTGGTAGGGCCTCTCACAGAACAGCCATGCCAGGTTGCTGTCTGTAAGAACATCGTAACATCAGTAATAGTGTCAGGTCTTGGTGCCCCCACAACCCTGCCCCCCATTTGGATCCCAATTTGGACTGGTCATTGAACCGCCATTCCCTCAGTCTCTTTCTCTATTTGTCCCTGCTGTTCTTTGAGAAAGGAACAATCAATTCTGGGTCAGAAATTTTGACTGTGGGTTGGTAAACCAGTTCCTCCACTTGAGGTTCTATTTACTGGAGGTGGATTCTTTGACTTCCCTCTTCCCAATGTTGGGCATTTTGGCTAAGGTCACCCTTGTTCTGTCCTGAGAGTCTTTCTCTTCCAAGGTCTCTAATACTTTCCAGAGGGTCTCCCGATCTTCCACCCCCTGAGGTTGTCTATTTCCATTTTCTGCTGGCTCTCTGGCCTGTTCCCTTGTCCACCCCCCCCCCCCCCCCCCTGATCCTGTTTCCCCCATTCCTTCCCCCTTCCCTCTCCTACCCAGGTCCTTCCTGCCCACTGCCTCCCATGAGAGATTTAAGTATTCTCACTTGGGCTTTTCTGCTTGTTTCACTTCTTAAATTTTTGTGGATTGTAGCCTAGGTATTCTGTACTTTTTGGCTAATATCCACTATCAGTGAGTATATACCATGCATGTCCAAATTGCCATTATAATTGTATTATTGTGGTATTGTAACCCTTGTTGCTATAGAAAACTGGACTTGAAATAAGCAGATGCTGAAGACTAAAGCTTATAAGCAGTGGAAGTGGGACTTGAATCTGGTTTCCTCAAATTGTTAATCCTGATGGTGATGGTTTCTCACACAGCAACCAGAAGTAGAAAGCCACCTTTCCATTGTAGATATCACCTTCTGCTGAGGGCTCAACCACCATCACTTTGAAACCACAATAAATATCAGACAGAAAAATAAGAATTTGAAGAGAAGATTTGAAGTAATGCTAGGTAGACTGACAGAGAAGATGGATGCATCTAGGCAGGGATACATCTCCAATTGAACAGTGTTAACTGTGAAATCCATGGGGTGTTGGAAAGTCTAGGAATATTGAGTCAGTCAATAGTCAAGAAAAATTTGACAGAGGCAGAAGTTAGAACAGACTACAAAAGTTTGGAGACCTCAGGAGGACTGAAAAATAAGTGACTTCCAGAAAAATGTGCTGATGTTGTAGAAGGAGATAATTAAGAATAGATTTGATTCTAATGATTCTGAGTGTGAATATATTCATTTATTAATTAACTCTTAAAATAAGGAAATTTACTGTATGTCAGAGTGTAAATTATTTACTTGAGAAAATTTTCATTTAATTTGTGTCAAGTATTTCCTGTCTTTATTATTAACAAATATTAGTGTATAATTTAATGGACCTCAGCACAATATTTTCATGCATAGACATGGTGAGCATACACAGTTCCCAATATCAAGTTATATTCTTCTTTAGGATGGTTTTTAGCTTTGAACATTGGCAGAGAATATGCAGTGCTTGTCTCCCTATGTCTATAAAAATATTTACATTCATTTAATACTAAATACGATTCCTGATCTATTCATTTTGTGTTATAGGACAAGATTTCAATCCTTATGGTCCATGGTATATATGTAGATCATATACAATATATCATATGTATATGTGTGTGTATATGTTTATGCATATGCATAGATACACATATTTTATATTCATAAGTAACATACACTATTCATCCATGTAACATACAAATCTAATTAAATAGGGGCACCAAAACTGTTTCCAAATTTTTACTAAATATCAATACTCAAGTATCTTTGGAATATGCTTATTACAGTTTGTGGAAATATATCCAGAAATTAGGTAAGTAGAAGATATTATACTTTGCAGTTGTTTGAGGGACTTCCATCCAGTAAGCCATGACAGTTGTTCTAAATGCACTTCCCATACAGAAGGTGTAAGAATTCATTTATTCAAGAAATGGGAGATAAGGTACATGCCTGAATCTCATGATTTTGACTTAATATTTCAGTACAAGATGTACACCACAACATTGGGGAAATAGTTTTGTTGTTTTTATTAAAATAATTGAATTGTCATTTATAGCCATTTATTGACATTTGGCTAGAATCAGAAGACATTTCTAAGTGAAATAATTCTAAATACAGAAAGAAGATTATGACATTTCTTTTCACACATTGAAGTTAAAATATGTTGACCTGAGCATAATATTGATTATAGGCTATAAAATGAGTGATAGAGATGAATAAAGACAGATTAGATTTGATTCATGTATCCTAAATTTGTAACATTCTCAAAGCCACTAATGACATCCAGAGACTGCCCCACCTGGGGCATAAACAACAACCAAACCCAGACACTATTGCAGATGTCAATAAGAGCTTGCTGACAGGAGCCTGACATAGCTGTCCCCTGTAAGGCTCTGCCAGTGCCTGACACATACAGAAGTGGATGCTCACAGCCATCCTTTGGACAGAGCACATGGTTCCCAATGGAGGATCTAGAGAAAGTACTCAAGGAGCTGAAGGGATTTGCAGCCCCATAGGAGGAACAACAATATGAACTAACCAGTATCTCCTTGGGACTAAACCACCAATCATAGAAAACACATGGTGGATGACATGGCTCTAGCTGCATATGTAGCAGAAGATGGCCTAGTTGGTCATCAATGGGAGAAGAGGCCCTTGGTCCTGTGAAGGTCCTATGCGCCAGTATATGGGAATGCCAGGGCCAAGAAGTGGGAGTGGATGGGTTAGTGAGCAGGGGGGAGGGGGAGCGGATAGGGGATTTTTCAGGAAAGGGGATAACATTTGAAAATCAAATAAAGAAAATCTAAAAAAAAAAAAACATAAAAGAACATGTAGAAAGAATGTTAATAAAGTAAATTAGAAATGAGGGTATAGGGAACTCTATGTTATTTCCCTGTTTGGATGTTGCATGTTATTTATTTGATTCTGCTGTCTGGAAATTGTATCTATACTCATATTAAGTTTCTTCAAAAACATTTTAAAATGTTATATTCATTTTAAGTTTGCTTGAAATACATATCATAGGTAAGTACTCCATTCCAGATAAAATTAAGTGGACCAAATAAAGTTTTAAACTTGTAATGTTGAGATGGAAGTGTTTTTATTTCAATACGATGTTGATTGTTCTGGAACTCTATGTAACCTTACGGTGTTTCTGATCCTGACTTAATACTTTTTGTACCACTTGATTATGTAATAGAAAACTTCTAACAGTACACTTCAGGCATTATTTCTTGTTATTACCAGGGAGTGCTGCAAACGCCATTTCTAGGCCTTCAATAATGAATATAAAATAATCAAGTTTACATCCCCCAGGGAGACAGAAACACAACCAGTAGGGACAAATTCACTTTTGCAAAAATGCCATTCACATAAATTCATTGTTTTTAATAGGTGAGTAGT